>NC_059382.1:38962500-39272500 GCF_019703515.2 Myxocyprinus asiaticus | reverse complement strand
CTGAATTCCAGGGGTGTCGAGCATTCTTCTCAAGTCAGAAACATAATGTCTGCCACTCTCACTCTTTTTGTCTCCTACACATAATTAACTCATCTCTGTGGGGTCTCTTCCAAAACCTAGCGAGCTGCCTACATAGGCAGGAACCTAACAGAGTTGGAACGTTTGGAATGATGGAATTAGAGTTTGACGTTAGCGTGCAATGCCCTAATATGCAGTAAAAATTAACAGCAGACACATATTAGGTAAATATTAAATGTTTAAATAGACTGTATTAACTATTTTTTGTCAGTAGTTTTTGGTAATGAATCCATTATAATAAGGCTGTCGGACTTAACACATTAATTTAGTGTGATTAATTATCTAAAAAAATAGGGCTGTCAATTTAATGCATTAATTTTGTGTGATTAAAAAAAAAAAAATGCATAAAAAACTTTAACGCAATTAATCATGCCTCCTGACCCATATGTAAATTCCGGCATAAAAGTAAGCTTTTTGCTACCATTTGAGCAATTCGAACTCCCCATCGGTCCCAGTATTAATTGTGGTTTTGGACTGTATACTGACACCAGTCCTCCTGGATACTGGAAGTTGGTTTACTAAGTGCTGTCCATTTTTTTTTTTTTTTTTTTTTACTTTTAGTCAGTGTTTTTGTCCATTTCATATTACACACTTCCCTATAATGGACATTCAAAATCATTTTTGTGCATTGTTGCATGATGGACTGTAACCGGACAGCTGCGACTCGCAAGCTCTCTAACTGGCTGAACACTGCCTTGTGCTCACGATTGGCGTTTGATGTCGCACACTTATCTGTGATCCGTGCCGTGAGAGCTGCTGGTAGTAGCGTTTTTTTCATGAGTCCAGCAGGAACCTCTTGTTTGGACATTTTATCTTTCCACTTCCACTCATTCTGTTCGGACTGTCTGGTGGATTACATTCCTCTTCATCAATACCATACTATCACTCTTGATTATGCTGATGACTCGGGTTCCATTGTAAGTATATTGTGTTTTTCTTCTTTTAATTTTTGGTTTGCTTGTTTTGTTTACATGTACTTAGATATTTTAGCATTTGCTAAAAGAGCTATATAAAGTAAACGTGTTCTTGTCAGTATAAGTGGTAGTAACTACTAATTGCATGACTGAGTGTCATATGCTGTCAACTCCCATGAGGGGGCGACCCACTTCATGTAATATTAAGTGGAGTCTTCATCTCATGTGAGTGTACATCATTTTCAACATATTAAAAAACAATGCATGCAATTCATGTCTTTATGTGTAAAACTTTTTTAATTAGCAAAAACTTAGTGCACTTTTAAAGTACAGTACATGTAACTTCGTGTTCCCTATCTGTCACTCACTCGACATTGTGTCGATGTAGTGACACTAGGGGTCACTCTTGGGAGCCCGAGACACCTCTGGTCTTTGATAAAAGGCCAATGAAAATTGGCGAGTGGTATTTGCATACCACTCCCCCGGACATACGGGTATAAAAGGAGCTGGTATGCAACCACTCATTCAGATTTTCTCTTCGGAGCCAAACGGTAGATGTTTATTGAGCTGACTGTTCATTCACCTCTGCTGGATCTGATGGCGCATTTCAGCGGCTTCTCCCTCCTCTGCACTGGTGCACTGCAGAGAACGCCCCTGGGTGCTTTGGCAGAAATAAGAGAGTATATTTCTCTAAAAGAGTGGCACACATGGAACGTCTTTTTAAAGACATGTCTTTTTAAAGACGCCTTTCTGTTTTTGTGTTATTCCTGGTTGCAGTTGTTATCTCTCAACTTCTGACGGTCACGATCGCTGTCTTTCGTGTCTGGGCGCGACCCACGTGGAGACAGCATTCGTGGATGGATCATGTACTCACTGTGAGAACATGACCATGGCAATGTTGCGGTCGCGGCTTGCTTTCATACCTATGGGTATGAGACCAGCGCGGCTAGCACTGGGGGCGATTTGGGGACCCCAATGGGACCACCTCCGCCTGGTATCCCCCCACAGACCTCTCATTCCCCAGCACGCTCGTCTGCCCCGATCGGGCTTCCAGATGAGTCCGCCAGCTCATCTCACGGTGAGTTCGACCTCTTGTTCGGAGCCCGCGAAGCTGATGAGCTCTCAAGCGCAGCATCAGAAAACGGGCTCGTCCAGTCGCACGCGGAAACCTCAGCTGGGCTCCCCCCCCTCGGGTACGGTCACCCAGTCACAGGCTGACGCGGAAATGACGGACATGCTTTCCTGGGCAGCCGCGAGCATCAGGCTAGAGTGGAACCCTCCACTCTCCCCTGAACCCTCATGGCTCGATGATTGGTTCCTGGGCTTGCGGCGTCACTCACAGCCACACCCCGCTCCAGTTCCTTTCTTCCCAGAAGTGCACAAGGAGCTGATCGGGCAGTAAAAGGTCATGGGAGGCACCTTTTACTGCCCGATCCCGATCTTTCAGCTCCCCCGCCCACACAACCCTCGATGGTGGGGTGGCCAGGGGCTATTCGGCGATTCCCCCGGTGGATAAGGTGCTCGTGGTGCACCTATGCCCGCAGAGCGCTGCCACCTGGCACAGGCGCCCAAAGCTCCCGTCCAAGGCCTGTAGGTTTATGTCGTCCCTGACGGCCAAAGCCTACAGTGTCGCTGG
Source organism: Myxocyprinus asiaticus (assembly GCF_019703515.2). Taxonomy (NCBI): domain Eukaryota; kingdom Metazoa; phylum Chordata; class Actinopteri; order Cypriniformes; family Catostomidae; genus Myxocyprinus; species Myxocyprinus asiaticus. The sequence goes on along the minus strand of NC_059382.1, from coordinate 39,269,872 downwards.
ACAAGCCTCCTCCGCCCTGCACGCCATGGCTCTCCTGCAAGTCCACCAAGCCAAGGCGCTAAAGGAACTGCACGAGGGTAGTTCCACCCCAGATTTGATGCAGGAGTTGCGCTCGGCGACCGACCTCGCTCTCCGGGTGACGAAGGTCACGGCGCAGACTCTCTGGCGGGCGATGTCTACCTTGGTGGTCCAGGAGCGCCACCTTTGGCTCAACCTGGTCGAGATGGGAGAGGCCGACAAGGCACGGTTCCTTGCTGCCCCCATTTCCCAGGTTGGCTTATTCAGCGACACCGTCGAGGACTTTGCCCAGCAGTTGAAGCAGCAGACGGAGGCTATCCGGCATATCCTGCCCCGGTGCGGCTCAAGATCCCGCACCCCGCCTGCTCATCACCAAGGGCGTCCCCCTGCAGTGACTGCACCGGCTCTGCCACAGCCCGCCCCTTCAGCCCAGCCCCGGCGTGGAGCCCACCGTAGGAAGCAGACACCACCCGTCTCACGGCCAGCCACCAAGAACCTGCAAAAGGCTTCGAAGCGCCCCTGAGATGGGTGACCCAGGGATGATGAAACCCACTGCACTGGAGCTGGTAAGCAGACCACTCCATCCCCCGGTGGAGGGCCGGGAGGAGAATCTTTTGTTGCCTTTTCATTAAATTTCACTGCATGCCCAATTGGCTGCGGTACCCAACAATTCAGCAAAAGAGCGGTTTCCTTGTTCCCTGGGTCACATACCCAGTGTGCACGGCTGTCATCATGACCACCGTCCACCATTCCATTTTGGTAGGTTTGGCCTCCAGCTGTGGTCTCCCGCCTGTGCGCCCAGCTGTGGCACAAATCTGAAGGGCAAGAACGCTGCTATCTTGCGCGCGGAGATCGCTACCCTCCTACAGAAGGATGCAATAGAGCCTGTCCCTCCAGCCGAGATGAAGAAGGGGTTTTACAGCCCCTACTTCATTGTACCGAAAAAAGGCGGTGGGTTGCGGCCAATCTTGGACCTGCGAGTACTGAACCGGGCTTTGCACAGACTCCCGTTCAAGATGCTGACGCAAAAACACATCCTAGCGAGCGTCCGGCATCAAGATTGGTTCACGGCGGTAGACCTGAAGGACGCGTGCATCCACGTCTCGATTCTACCTCGACACAGACCCTTCCTGCAGTTTGCATTCGAGGGTCGGGCGTATCAGTACAAGGTCCTCCCTTTCGGCCTGTCCTTGCCCCCTCACGTCTTCACAAAGGTCGCAGAGGCAGCCCTTGCCCCACTAAGGGAAGTGGGCATTCGCATTCCCCAACTATCTCGACGATTGGCTAATCCTAGTTCACTCACGGGATGTGTTGTGTGCACACAGGGACCTGGTGCTCTCGCACCTCAGCCGACTAGGGCTTTGGGTCAACTGAGAAAAGAGCAAGCTCCTCCCGGTTCAGAGCATCTCTTTTCTTGGCTTGGAGTTGAACTCTGTCTCGTTGACAGCGCGCCTCACAAATGAGCGTGCACAGTCGGTGCTGACCTGTTTGAAGGCGTTCAGACAGAAGTCAGCAATTCTACTGAAACTCTTTCAGAGGTTCCTGGGGCATATTGCATCCTCAGCGGTGGCCACTCTGCTCGGGTTGATGCATATGAGACCGCTTCAGCACTGGCTTCAGACTCGAGTCCCGAGATGGGCATGGCACCACGGGACACATCACGTAGCCATCACGTCGATCTGTCACTGCCTCTTCAGCCCTTGGACCGACCTCACATTTCTATGGGCAGGTGTTCCCCTAGAGCAGGTCAGTAAGGATAAGGAGCAGGTTGTCCTGGTAGCTCCCTACTGGCCCACCCAGACATGGTTCTCGGACCTCACGCTCCTCGAGACAGCCCCCCCCCGGCAAATTCCCTTGAGGAAGGACCTTCTTTCTCAGGGACGGGGCACCATCTGGCACCCGTGACCAGACCTCTGGAATTTCAATGTCTGGCCCCTGGATGGGACATGGAAGACTTAAGAGGCCTACTACCCGCGGTGGTAGACATGATCACTCAGGCTAGGGCCCCCTCTACAAGGCGCCTGTATGCCTTTAAGTGGGGTCTGTTCGCTAAGTAGTTTTCTTCCCGACACGAAGACCCCCAGAGATGCGCAGTCAGATCAGTGCTTTCCTTCCTGCAGGAGAGGTTAGAAGGTCAGCTGTCCCCCTCAACCTTGAAGGTGTATGTAGCCGCTATAGAGGCACACCATGACACAGTGGACAGTAAGTCCTTAGGGAAGCACGACCTGACCATCAGGTTCCTGAGCTTAAGGCACTCTCTTTGAAGACTGCCCTCCTGACTGTGCTTACTTCCATCAAGAGGGTAGGAGACCTGCAAGCCTTCTCTGTCAGCGAAATGTGCCTGGAGTTCGGTCCGGGCTACTCTCACGTGATACTGAGACCCCGACCGGGCTATGTGCCCAAGGTTCCCACACCCCTTTTAGGGATCAGATGGTGAACCTGCAAGCGCTGCCCCAGGAGGAGGCAGACCCATCCCTGACGTTGCTGTGTCCGCTTTATGCATCTATTTGGATTGCACTCAGAGCTTTAGATTCTCTGAGCAGCTCTTTGTCTGCTTTGGTGGACAGCGGAAAGGAAGCGCTGTCTCAAAGCAGAGGATCGCCCACTGGCTCATTGACGCCATAACAATGGCATATCACGTCCAGGACGTGCCGCCCCCGGTAGGGCTATGAGCCCATTCTACCAGGGGTGTAGCGGCCTCCTGGGACCAGTGGTGCCTTTCTAACAGACATTTACAGAGAAGCGGACTGGGCAACACCCAACACCTTTGCGAGGTTCTACAATCTCCGGGTGGAACCGGTTTCTTCCCTGTAGTGGCACGCACAAGCAAGTAAGTCCGGGACAGCCGACCGGGTGTATCGCTTGTGCATAGCGCCTTTCATCTCCCCTGAGCTGAAGACGTGCGCTGTTGACTCCCAGTAGTGTTCACAAACTGTGTTCCCTGGATGATTTCCTCCGAGCCCTGTGGCAGATGAGTTTGCGGAGAAACTCGCTGCCGGCTCAGTACACGTGCTAACTAAGTCCTGTACTGGGGTAGGTGCTCCGCATGTGGTGGTTCCCTGTAGGTAACCCCATGTGACGTATATCTTCCGTTAATTTGTTTCCCTGTTGGTAAACTGCGTCTTCCTTAGGCATAGGCCCCCCTGCCCCAGTCACCATGCTCGTAGAAACTCCTCCCCCGTAGGGTAGGACCTACCATGGGACTTCTCCACATGACATACTTCCAACAAAGCTCAGCAAGACCATGTGATGTATTTCCACTCAAAATACCCCCCCCCCCGGGCAGGGTGTGGTCTCCGTGGTGTCTTCCCCTTGGGAGTAACACCCCCCCAACTAGACCTGGTGGCCCCAGTCGGTTAATTCCTTTTGTTTTTTGGGAGAGGAAAAAAAAAGAGGATAAGAGGTCATGACTGGGATAGCCTGTCTCTACCTTTTGGGCAGTCGACTTGTCCCCTAAGGGCCGTTCGACACTCATAACTACGTTGGGGGAGGTTTCGTGTCGGCCTGGTGTGCTGGCTACGAGGCACACAGTGGTCTGGCCGTCACACACCGCCAGTTCACATAACACAGTTCAGCCAGTTGTGGCGTTTCGTATAGGGACCCCTAGTTTCACTACATCGACACAACGTCGAGTGAGTGACAGATAGGGAATGTCCTGGTTACTTGCGTAACCTCCGTCCCCTGATGGAGGGAACAAGACGTTGTGTCCCTCCTGCCACAATGCTGAACTACCCGCTGAAATGGCCGGCTCCTCAGCATAAAACCTGAATGAGTGGTTGAATACCAGCTCCTTTTATACCCGTATGTCCGGGGGAGTGGTATGCAAATACCACTCGCCAATTTTCATTGGTCTTTTATCAAAGACCAGAGGTGTCTCGGGCTCCCAAGAGTGACCCCTAGTGTCACTACATCGACACAACGTCTTGTTCCCTCCATCAGGGAACAGAGGTTACGCAAGTAACCAGGATGTTTTTACATCTGCATCAACAGAGGTCAGTCAGTATGCCTAAACAAACCTCACAATAGTGCAGCCACAGAATGCAAGTTTCAAAGTTTCAACTACTTTTAACTTGACACAGTGTCGTAATAACACGGCGTCTGACTCATTGTATAGACTAAAAGTTTAAAATAGTTCAGATAAAATGAAAGAACACAAGGACAGATTGATGAGCTTGATTGCAAAATGGGTTGCTGCTCACTGTATACTTATGTTCAATTATATAAGAATAAAACTAACAAGATATTGACTTCTAAAGACACATTTTGTATTTTCTAATCATTGCTTGCTCATCTGCCACAATATATTTAACCTCCTGAGACAAGAGCGTGACTGCTGTGTGCATTTTCCATTTGTGATTTTGATTTGTAACTAGTAGCCCCTAATAAAAATATATAAAATAAAACTAAAACAAAAAGATTTCCTAAAAATGTATGTCCACGTATGTGGACATTATACACATTATGGCTGATTTTCTATAAAGCTGAATAAATAATTCTGATTAAAAGTAATGGCCAGCATCATCAAATCACTGCTAACCATGTTCAAATAAAATGTTGCATTATAAATTCTGAATCTATGTACTGATTATCATTGTCCCATGTCTCCCAAACATGTTGAGTGGTGCAAACATCATCTGCAGCCTGAAACTGAACTTTTGGTCGGATTTTTCTAGTGAATGCACTTAACTGCATAGAGGGCTATAGGATGCTACTTGTTCCTTTGCTCCCTATTTAGTGAATGACTTAACCTCCAGTGTGCTGTCTGTCTGCACTGGTCTCAGTTCGAAATGCACCTTATTTTCATCCTAACTCCATATAAAGCCTCTGAAAGCAACATTTTTCAGCTTTTGCATAAATACATTTATTCTCAATGTGAAAATGCACAGTAAATATATAGGAATATATTTACTAATGTTAATGAATAGAATTGTGCAGTGATAACAAAATAAAATATAACAAAATGTATATTAAAATGAAGAGGAATTACCCAAAGATGTGTTATAATTTAAAGTTATTCAAAGTAACTAACATGTTTTTTCAATTTTGAGGGAAACATTTTCCACATATGTGGACTTCATATTTATCAGCGCGCTGAAGCACAAAAAATTAATGATTTTTTAAAGCGGCACATCAAATGAAACTAGAGATGCTACTCTTTACAATCAAACAGGTTTCAATCAAAAATCTTAAGAGGTTTCTTTTTAGAGGCACTTTTATTGGTGCTGCGCCCGTAGAAGCGCTTCACGGAAATCGATACCATGCTGTTGTCACGTGATGCGGTGCAGCATAAGTTTAACCCTTAAATGACAGTGTAGAATGTTATAAACAGTATTCAGTCAGTTTTAATTAATTTAAATTATGCGTTGCCTATAGCGACACCAAAATACAGTGTTCACACATGTGGACATGGGGTCGCACAAGGTTAATAATTTGCGATATATTTCAATATTTCATATGTTGCAATATATTACAAAATATTTTAATAGGAAAATATAAATAATTTATAAATATAATATTTAGAATTATTTGAATTATTTATATTTAATTATCGATTTGGGGCCTTTCTCAATGCCATTGATTGGGAGTAATTTATCAGCATGTTATGTAATTAATTTGATGAAAAAAATTTAATCGATTGACAGCCCTACTATATAATGTGTTTTAAAACTTAACACAATTAATCATGCGCCCTTACTATACATGCATTTCGTAATTAGGAATTTTCAATTTTTGTTTTTGCATTCCGCAGTCAGCAGGGGACAGTCAGTGCAGCTGTATAGAAATAAACCAACAGCTGTTGAAAGACAGCTGGACAGCACATAGCAGAATGCAGGGGTCTCGAGAAGTGTTTTTTTATTTTATTTTTATTTGAGCCAGTCACCTGAGGTGTAAAAGTCATAATTATGCTGCCTATCTTTTGGAACAGCCACTGCATTGGGATCATGCTTAACAGAAGGCAGCTGTTCATTTCATACGTTAAGCTCACAACTCAGATAAAACAATTTAAATTGCTGTGGCAGTGTAGATTCAGTAGTGGCTCAGAGAACACTGTCAGACTATTTTAGTACAGTGTTCTGTCCACATTGGCAGGAGAATGCAGACATTTAAAAACTCTTAATGGAACTAAATGTCATTTGCTTCCAGTTTTGAAGAATCAAATCATTAAGAATCAGTTCTTGGTTCCAAACCCTCCCCATGGTCTTGGCTCATCTCTTGCTCAGACTGAAAAAGTCAGAATGACCACACTGTGCTGTTTCACTGGACATAAACTGGCATATTAGACATAATAGGAAAATAGTGTGATTTTATGTGCTGTAGTGAAGTCACTAGAGGGAATTTTTAAAGAGAAGTTTTCATTTAATTAAAAAACATCACACAATTATTTGCCTTATTTACAACATACAGTTGGCATCTCATTTCAGCACATTACGATACAACATCATGTGGTCTATTGATTTTACAGCATTTACGACAATGGTAAAAATACGTACAGTCCATGATGTTGCCATATATGTGCTGTGTGTGTCCCCAAGACAGCATCCTGAAGTGGGTCACAATATTTGAGAGTTTTAATTTAAATGTTGGTGTTTCATCTGAATATCTGCCAATTTGCATGTCCCCATTTATCACCATTACATTTAATAGGTTAAACAGATTAATGAGTAAATACAATTATTCATAAATATTCTCTCAGAAAATGCAGAATTTGTCTTTGTCAATTTTCCCACCATTAAAAATTATGGTTTAATCTTTCTGACATCATATTTAAGGGTGTGACCTAATTTTATATTATTTTTTTATGATTTACTCTTATATTGGCCTTGTCAAGCTAAATAGAAAAATAATTTTTTTGTTCTTTGTGCAAAACACTGCCTGTACTAATAGTGACTGTAAATGATGTGGTGTGGTGCAATAACAGTTGCTTATTAGACTGCTATTACCCATTTTAATACTGACTTTTAACCCCAAAACATTTTGAATGGAACAGGGTTAGCACAAAACATGCTTTGAAAGAGAAGTGTCATAGGTTATTTATATCATTTTTATTATAATGTGTCAATTATTACATGGCACATTGAAACTATAATAAAAATATATGTATATGAATTTCAAATTAGGCTTAGGGTTGCCAACTGTCCCCTATCAGTCGGGACATATCGTATTTTGGCCAAAATTAAGTTCAATGCCAATTTTGGACAGTGAAACAACGTGGAAACATCCAATATTGAAGGCAATGCAACCCATCTTGAAGCCGCAACCTCCCTGGTCAGATGGCGAAATGCTCGTAGAAAAGGTCTGACGGCGAAACTTCCCGTATTAAAGCACTAGAAATACTCAAGCGTTCCATATTCGTGAGGCGAAAAGTTGGTTACCCTAGTTATGGTTAGGGTTCGTTATGATAAATAACTTGTTACTTTGTAAGGATGAAACCAAATTAAAGGCTAAAAAGAGAGATTGACCAATAATCAGATTTTCAGATATGTTTTCTGCTATTCAAGCATTTTTCCTTAATCGTATCCACAATATTCTCAGCAAGTTCACTGTATTTCGCTTGGTGGGCAGAATTTCCGGTTGGCTAGTGGAAGTGCGACTGGTTGGCGTTTTGTGTGTAGCCGGACTCTGCTTGCTTGCATGTCATGCGGTTAGATTCTTGCCTTTTAAATATTGTAAGATGTCTTTAAAATTCCCCAGACAATGTATGTAGTTAATGGTTATCCTAATAATCAAGCAAAAATAAAGTTTTATCTTAAACAGCAATGTTATGTTTAGAAACCACTCGCAAAGCGCTTCTGTCCCAGATGCTGCTTCTTCCATCGGCTGCCTGCAGAAGGATTAATTTAGCAACATCTGTTTGAAAAAGCTTGAAATAATTTGTTTGTATGCTGTTTGCACTTTATTGGCAAGACGTCAACAGCAGGGATTACTTACCCACCATTACGGTCTGGCTACGATAGACGTCCAGAAACGGAGCACAATGAATTATATAAACGATAGCATTATTGTGCTAACAGGTGTGTGTTCGTGTGCTGAAAGTTCATTAGACATTTTGAGAATTTGTTTATTTCTATTAAGCATCTTTTTTTGTGAATGTTTCACATGTTTTGAAATGGCATTATTACTGAGTATAAAAAGGAACAGTGTTTTTCCTGAACTGTCTGTGAGTAGAGATGATGTTTTCAACTGTTTTCATGCTGTGATGCTAAATTGATATTCTACAGTGAAAGACCATAATTATTAGATGAGACATGTACAGTAGAGATGTTTTATCACGTTTGAAATGAATTGTATTATGATTTTCCTCTTTCCTGCAAGTTTCCTGCCTGCAATTCACTTTCTTTTGAGTGTCTTTGCAGAATGTGCACGTCTTCTTTTAAGGGGAAAATGTGATTTGGAAAACAGTGTGGACATCAATTCAGTATCAATTAAATTTATTTGTACAGTGCTTCAAGGACGTAGATTTGGCTTGAACTTTTGGGGGTGGGGGGGGGGTTGTAACGTGAAGCATTTACATGTTTCCATTGATCATGGTAATAAATACTGGGGGGAGCTGTACCTGCTTGTTTTGATTATTGGGGGGGTTACCTCCCCGCCATCCCCCCTGGAATCTACACCCAGCAGTGCTTTTAATAATACATACTGTTTTATAGTTGCTTTACAGAGAACATTGAACTTTTGTGTGTAATGTTTATAATGTATGTCCAAATAAATATGTTTATTTGTATTGCATGTAGTTCTTTTTGTATGGTACAGTTTATTGTGTGACTGCTAAGACATTGTTATTTCCTACACAAGAACAATAAATTCAATCTATCAACAGGATCAGTTGTTCAGTCAACACTAAAACATTTCATGTACGTTATAGTATTTAGATACGGATATTATGTATGTAAACTAACAATTATAAAGCTAGATTGAGTTTACTACACATTCATCTCCCGCAAAATAATTGTATTTTATCTGAAAAATGGCAGCATGACAGTATCATCGCCTGAGTCCTGTAATACACGAGCATCCTGCTGTCTGGACCTCTCCTGTATCTGCAGTAAGTACATAATCTCTGTACAGCAAACTCTTCAGGTTCTGACTAGACTCAATATATGCTTTAAAATAACCATAATTATCTACAGTTCTCAAAACATGTCCAACTTTTCAGCTGTGAAGGCGCTAATAGGCTACATAGCTTTTTAGGTTAGTCTGCTCAGGTTCTTCCATCGATGGGTAAACTCAACAAAATAACTAAAATGCTTCTATTTGTGATATTTGGCCGTCATCCTCAAACCCATAATCATTAACAGATAGGTGGGGAAGAACAATATGGCCTCGCTATAATTCTGTGATCATTTGTTCTCAAGTTTCTGTCATTTTTAATGCTGTGTTAGTACATAACATAATGATTGTTTACGCTTAACTGGAAGTACTGCCCACATCGCCCGCAAAGCGTCATGGGACTCAGAAATAGTGTGGATGCTGGCCGGGTTAGGAATGGCATACTACTCTTACTATTTCTGCCATAGACAGACATGGCTGAAGGAGTAAGTGTAGTATGGGTAATATGCCATTCCAAACTCGGCCAGCATCCACAATATTCCTAATTGTAATATCGGATTCACCAATAACTGGCACCATCTGGTGGGAGTTTCTGAAATTGCATGCAAAATCGCCATTAAAGCAGCGCATGTGATAGGAAACAATTCTGAGGTTTGTCCACTGGTAAAGTAACTTGCTTTATCAATGAATTGCTTGAATTAATACATTTTATTAAACATAACAGTCATTCATGCTCTGGTGAGATGTGTTAAATAAATGCTTGGTGTGTAGTTTTAAGCGCTAATAAACGGAGACGAACTCGCATAAAGACAAATCCTGCAAAGTCCTAAAGACAACATTACTTCATTACTTCACATTAGTCAACTCGAACAGCCTTGGATGTTGGAAATAAAATGGTCTGGTCTGCATGTTGGAAATAAAATGGTTTAATTTAATTCTCTGTTGGCTGTGCTCTTTAGGCTTGTAAAGTTATCGTACATCAGGTTAATGATCGGATATGTTCAGAACAGCCACCGTATACCAGTGCAGCTTTAACTCCTAAATGCATGGTACTTTTCCCAAACACACTTACATATTTGGGTCTTTAGAGATCCAGCACTTATATCTGTCAAAAATGGATGTACAAAATGCCCAGATAGGGTACAATTTTCAAGACCATTAGAAAACAATAAAATATATTTTGATGTTTTATTTTTCATTTCACTTCAAAGCATACAAGCGCCTCGTAGAGGGAGCCCTAGCCTGAGTGATCGTGTCTATCACCGCGCGTGGTAGGCCACTTAGGTCTTACGCGTCCCGTCTAAGGGCCAGACGTGGAGATTCCAGAGATCTGGTCGCGGGTGCCAGATGGTGCCACGTCCCAGAGAAAGAAGGTCCATCCTCAGGGGAATTCGCCGGGGGGGGGGCTGTCCTTCTGGTCTACGGCCGTGAATCTTGATGCCGGACGTACCGGTGGGTGGGGCCTCGCGGCGGGGCGGAGCCTGAGGCGCCACATCATGGGGGCTCGAGCCCCGTGGCCGTGCTGAGTCCAGGGACATCGAAGCACTTACCTGGCTCCTGATACCCACCATAAGATTGGTCGAGGAAGGGGAGGAGGAACATCGTCCCCGCAGTCTGTCGGAGCCAACCCGGTGTGGGCGTGTTTGTGCCACAGCTGGGCATGCAGGGGCGGGGGGTCCGCTGCAAGAGAACGATATATTTTGGACGGTGATCTATTTATTTGTATGAATATAGTACTCATTTCTCTTGTTAGACACAAAGAAATAGATATCCTGTGATAGTAAACTCAAATAGATATGAATTAATTATAAAAAATATAATTTATGGAAGTGCAAAAAAAAAAAAAAAAAAAAACGACACTTGACACTCTTACATACCTTGGATCTCTAGAGACCCTATACACTTTTGGTACTTAAACCATTATAATTATAATTTTTTTATGTATTTTTTTATTTTTTGCAATTTTGCTATTTTTTTTATAATACACTATAGATTGAGATAGATTGAGGAATACTAAAGAGGTGTGGGCATAACTCTAAAAAATGGATGAGGTACAGTGGGTGGAATGAGGTCCCTGGTCTCTAAAGACCCAAGGTATGTGTTTAACAGGGTTGGGAGGGTTACTTTTGAAATGTATTCCACTACAGATTACAGAATACATGCTGTAAAATGTCATTTGTAACGTATTCCATTAGATTACTCAAGGTCAGTAACGTATTCTAAATACTTTGGATTACTTCTTCAGCACTGGTAGATGTTTTTTTTTTTTTTTTTACTTTTTTTGACTATAAAAACTCTGCCTGTACAGTAAGACAAAATACACATGTTCAAAATACATTCTCTGAAAAACCTAAATATCTTATGCAGTGTTGTTTCTAAAACAAGATAAATCAAATATCAAAGGTCTTACTAGAAAAAAAGAAATTATTATCCAACGTGAATTTTCTTGATAAAAAAAATATGATTGTGTCTGGTAACGTGCATGTAAAATGGCTAGAAATAGCATTTTAGCTTTATGTAAAGCTGACAATTTACACAAGGATTATTTCTTTCTTGTGCTCCAAACTTACTTCAAACTTACTTCTCTGTCTGCTCGTATGAATGTAACACATAAGAAAGTGTTTCACCGCTGTTCAAATGCATTTTGGATCGCATCATTTATATGTATACATTTTTCCATCTCAAAGGACTAAATTAAATGAAACAAATGACAATAAAATGCAAAGTAATCTCTTTGTAATGTTTAATGTGAGTGTTCATGTATATCATGTCTTTTATTTTGAAAATGTATTTCCTGTTCCTTGTCATGTGTTCCTGGTCATGTGAGGTACTGTTTTCCCTCCATGTTCATGTACCTTGTTTTCATTGGTTCAGTGTTTGATTATCTTGTTTAAAGTTCTTAGTGTTTCTTGGTTATCTTTGTCATGTGTTCTCCTATGTCCAAGTATTTAATGTTCCCTATCTGTCACTCACTTGATGTTGTGTCGATGTAGTGACACTAGGGGTCACCCTTGGGAGCCCGAAACACCTCTGATCTTTGAAAAAAGGCCAATGAGAATTGGCGAGTGGAATTTGCATGCCACTCCCCAGGACATACAGGTATAAAAGGAGCTGGTATGCAACCACTCATTCAGATTTTCTCTTCGGAGCCAAGTGGTTGCATTCAGTGCACTGAATACAATTCCTCTAAAACTCACCTCGCTAAAGACTGCTGGATTTGACGGTGCATTTCAGCGGCTTCTCCCCCTCTGTGCCTGTGCAGTGCAGAGAACACCCCTGGGCACTTCGGCAGAGCAAAAAAAGAGTATATTCTGAAAAGAGTATATTTTCTATTCATAAAAGAGCGGCACACACGGAACGTCTTTTTATAGATGCCCTTCTGTTTGTGTGTTATTCCTGGTTGTGGTTGCTATCTCTCCACTTCCGATGGCCACAATCACTGTCTTACGTGTCTGGGCGCTGCCCACACGGAGGCATCATTCGTGGATGGATCATGCCCTCATTGCGAGAACATGACCATGGCAACGTTGCGGTCGTGGCTTGCATTCGTAAAGATGCAAGCCACCCCAGCGGCTCCCCGCCTCGGTCCTTCTACCTACGGGTATGAGGCCATGCCGGTTTGCACTGGGGGTGATTTGGGGACCTCAGTGGGACCACCTCCACCAGGTATCCCCCCACGGACCTCCCATTCCCCAGCACGCTCGCTTGCCCCGATCACGTGCTCGGACAAGATCGGCGGCTCGTCTCAGGGCAGGTTCGACATCTCGTTTGGCGCCCCGGAAGATGATGAGTTATCGAGTGCAGCATCGGAGAGTGGGCTCGTCCCGTCTGATGCTGAGGCTTCGGCTGGGCTTCCTCCTTTAGGAACGGTCGCCCAGTCTCAGGCCGATGCGGAAATGATGGACATGCTTTCCTGGGGGTCCACGATCGTTGGGCTAGAGTGGAACCCTCCACTCTCCCCTGAACCCTCGCGGCTCGATGATTGGTTCCTGGGCTTGGGGCACTGCTCACAGCCGTGCCCCGCCCCCCGTTCCTTTCTTCCTGGAATTGCATGAGGAGCTGACGAGGTCGTGGGAGGCACCTTTTACTGCCCGGTCCCGATCTTTCAGCTCCCCCGCTCTTGCTACCTTTGATGGTGGAGTGGCCAGGGGGTATTCAGTGATCCCCCAGGTGAAAAAGGTGCTCACGGTGCACTTATGCCCGAAGCTCCCGTCCAAGGCCTGTAGGTTTACATCGTCTCTGACGGCTAAGGCCTATGGTGCCGCTGGACAAGCCACCTCCACCCTGCACGCCATGGCTCACCTGCAAGTACACCAAGCCAAGGTGCTAAAAGAACTGCACGAGGGTAGTTCTGACCCGGGATTGATGCAGGAACTCTCCGGGCAATGAAGGTCACAGCGCGGTCTCTCGGGCAGGTGATGTCCACTCTCGTGGTCCAGGAGTGCCACCTCTGGCTCAACTTGGTAGAGATGTGAGAGGCTGACAAGGCAAGGTTCCTTGACACCCCCATCTCTCAGGTTGGCTTGTTTGGCGACACCGTCGAGGACTTTGCCCAGCAGTTCTCGACGGTGAAGAAGCAGACGGAGGCTATAAAGCACATCCTGCCCCGGCACGGCTCAAGATCCCACACCCCGTCTGCTCGTCGCCAAGGGCATCTCCCTGCAGAAACATCTCCGGCTCCGCCACAGCCCGCCCCTGTGGCCCGGCCCTGGTGTGCAGCCCATCGCAGGAAGCAGATGCCCCCTGTCTCACGGCCGGCCGCCAAGAACCCGAGGAAGGCTTCGAAGCGCCCCTGAGACGGGCGAGGGAGCAAGGAGAAAGGAGACCCATCTTTTTGGAGCTGGTGCACAGACTACTCCATCCCCCGGTGGAGGGCCGGGAGGAGAATCTTTTGTTTCCTTTTTCACCGCATGCCCCAGAGGCTGTGGTACCCAAAGGTTCAGCAAAATAGCAGTTTCCTTGTTTCCTGAGTCACATGTCTGGTGTGCACGGCCGTCGTCACGACCACCATCCACTGTTCCTTTTTGGTAGGGTTGGCGCTCCAGTGGCGGACCCCCCACCCCTGAGCACCCAGCTGTGGCAGGAATAACCCCACACGGGATTAGTGCCAATGGACCTCGGGGACGAGACTCCTCCTCCCCCCTCCTCGGCCAATCTCATGGTGAGCGGCAGGAGCCAGGTAAGTGCTTCGATGTCCCTCGACTCAGCACAGCCACGGGGCTCCAGTCCCCTCAACGTGGCATCTCGAGCTCCGCCCCGCTGCAAGGCCCCACCCGCCGGTATGTCCGACACAATTATCCCCTTGGTCCCCCTCGTCTGGAGTTTGGACGCGTGGCTTGCACTTTCCAACCTGTCGCGATGGCTGACCCGGACCGTCCGACTTGGCTACACCTCGGTGAAGGGCGAGAACACCGCTGCCTTGCATGCGGAGATCGCGACCCTCCTGAGCAAGGGCGCAATAGAGCCTGTCCCTCCAGCCGAGATGAGGAAAGGGTTCTACAGCCCTTACTTCATTGTACCAAAGAAAGTTGGTGGGTTGCGACCAATCTTGGACCTGCGAGTACTGAATCGGGCCTTGCACAGCCTCCCGTTCAAGATGCTGACACAAAAACGCATTCTAGCAAGCGTCCGACATCTAGATTGGTTCACGGCGGTAGACCTGAAGGACGCGTACTTCCACGTCTCGGCCCTACAGCGACACAGACCCTTCCTGCGGTTTGCCTTCGAGGGCCAGGCATACCGGTACAAGGTCCTCCCCTTCGGATTGTCCTTGTGCCCTCGTGTCTTCACGAAGGTAGCGGAGGCAGCCCTTGCCCCGCTAAGGGAAGGGGGTATCCGCATTCTCAACTATCTCGACGACTGGCTGATCTTAGCTCACTCTCGAGAGTTGCTATGCGCACACAGGGACCTTGTGCTTTGACACCTCAGCCGACTGGGGCTTCGGGTCAACTGGGAAAAGAGCAAGCTCTCCCCGGTTCAGAGCATCTCTTTTCTCGGTCTGGAGTTGGACTCGGTCTCGATGACAGCACGTCTCACAAACGAATGCGCTCAGTCGGTGCTGAACTCTCTGAAGGTATTCAGACGGAGGACAGCGGTTCCACTGAAACTTTTTCAGAGGCTCCTGGGGCATATGGCATCCTCAGCATCGGCCACACCGCTCGGGTTGATGCATATGAGACCGCTTCAGCACTGGCTTCAGACTCGAGTCCCGAGATGGGCATGGCGCCACAGGACACATCGCGTGGCCATCACGCCGATCTGTCACCGCCTCTTCAGCCCTTGGACCAACGTAGCATTTCTACGGGCAGGGGTTCCCCTAGAGCAGATCTCCAGACACGTTGTGGTTACAACAGACACCTCCAAGACGGGCTGGGGCACCGTATGCAATGGGCACACAGCCGCCGGTTCTTGGACTGGCCCGCGGCTGCGCTGGCACACCAACTGCCTAGAGTTGTTGGCAGTACTGCTCGCCTTGCGGAGGTTTCTGCCATTGATCCAGATGGACAACACAGCAACGGTAGCTTACATCAACCACCAAGGCAGTCTACGCTCCCATCGCATGTCACAACTCGCCCGCCACCTCCTCCTCTGGCACAGGTTTTCTTCCCGGGAATCCTCCCACTGCTCGCTTTGGTTCGCCCTGACCGAGGCACCTCTCAGTATAGACACATTGGCACACAGCTGGCCCCCTGGACTATGCAAGTATGCGTTTCCCCCAGTGAGCCTACTTGCACAGACCCTATGCAAGGTCAGGGAGGACGGCATGCAGGTCATCCTAGTAGCACCTTACTGGCCCACCCAGACATGGTTCTCGGATCTCACACTCCTCATGACAGCTACCCCCCCCACCCCCGGCGAGTTCCCCTGAGGAAGGACCTTCTTTCTCAGGGATGGGGCACCATCTGCCACCCGCAACCAGACCTCTGGAATCTCCACGTCTGGCCCTTGGACACGGAGGACTTAAGTGGCCTACCGCCCACGGTGATAGACATGATCACTCAGGCTAGGGCTCCCTCTATGAGGTGCCTGTATGCCTTGAAGTGGCGTCTGTTCGCTAAGTGGTGTTCTTCCCGATGGGAAGACCCCCAGAGATGTGCAGTCGGATCGGTGCTTTCCTTCCTGCAGGAGAGGTTGGAGGGGCGGCTGTCCCCCTCCACCTTGAAGGTGTATGTAGCCGCTATTTCGGCTCATCACGATGCAGTAGATGGTAAGTACTTGGAAGCATGACTTGATCATCAGGTTCCTGAGAGGCGCTAGGAGGTTGAACCCCTCTAGACCATGCCTCGTTCCCCCGTGGGACCTCTCTGTAGTCCTTCAGGGTCTACAGGGAGCTCCCTTTGAGCCGTTGGAGTCAGCTGAGCTTAAGGCACTCTCTTTCAAGACTGCCCTCCTGACTGCGCTCACTCCATCAAGAGGGTAGGGGACCAGATTCGTGCCTGGAGTTTGGTCCGGGTTACTCTCACGTGATCCTGAGGCCCCGACCAGGCTATGTGCCCAAGGTTCCCATTACCCCTTTTAGGGATCAGGTGGTGAACCTGCAAGCACTGCCCCAGGAGGAGGCAGACCCAGCCTTGGCGTTGCTGTGTCCGGTGCGAGCTTTATGCATCTATTTGGATCGCACACAGAGCTTTAGAAGCTCCGAGCAGCTCTTTGTCTGCTTTGGTGGACAGCAGAAAGGAAGCACTGTCTCCAAACAGAGGATCGCCCACTGGGTCATTGACACCATCACTATGGCATATCAAGCTCAGGACGTGCCACCCCCTGCGGGGTTACGAGCCCACTCTACCAGGAGTGTGGCGGCCTCCTGGACCCTGGCCAGTGGCGCCTCTTTGGCAGACATCTGCAGAGCAGCGGGCTGGGCAACACCTAACACCTTTGTGAGGTTCTACAATCTCCAGGTTGAGTCGGTTTCGTCCCATGTAGTGGCAGGTACAAGCAGGTAAGTTCCGGGACAGCTGGCTGGGTGTACTGCTTGCACATAGCGCCTTTCCCCTCCCTTGAGAGGAAGACGTGTGCTCTTGACTCCCAGTAGTGTTCACAGACTGTGATCCCTGGATGATTTTCCTCCTTAGCCCTGTGGCAGTCGAGTTTGTGGAGAAACTCGCTGCCGGCTCAGTAAGTGTGCTGGTAAGGCCCTGTACTGTGGTAGGTGCTCCGCATGTGGTGGTTCCCCATAGGTAACCCCATGTGTTATATCTTCCATAAAATTGTTTTCCTCTTGGTAAACTACATCTTCCTTGAGCAGAGGGCCCTCTGCTCCGGTCGCCATGCTTGTAGAAACTCCTCCCCCCTTGGGTAGGATCTACCATGTGACTCTCCACATTACATACTTCCAAAAAGACTCGGTAAGAACATGTGATGTATCTCCACTTGAAGTACCCCCCCCCCTTCTCTGGGCAGGGTGTGGTCTCCACGGTGTCTTCCCCTTGGGAGTGACACCCCCCCAACGTAGACAATTAGGGCTCCCAGTCAGTTAACAAATTCCACTCTTTTTGGGGAGAATAAAGACAAGGAAAAGAGGCCTCGGCTGGGCCAGCCTGTCCCTATTTGTTGAGCAGTCGAATTGTTCCTGAAGGACTGTTCGATGCTCAGAGCAGCATTGGGGTGTTACGTGACAGCCTGATGCGCTGGCTACGAGGCACACAAAAGTCTGCCCGTCTCACACCGCTAGTCCACGTAACACAGTTCAGCTAGTTGTGGCATTTTGTATAGGGACCCCTTATGTCACTACATTGACACAACATCAAGTGAGTGACAGATAGGGAACATCCTGGTTACTTTTGTAACCTCCGTTCTCTGATGGAGGGAACAAGACATTGTGTCCCTCTTGCCACAATGCTGAACTACCCGCTGAAATGGCCGGGACCTGGTCTCGGCTCCTCAGCACAAAACCTGAATGAGTGGTTGAATACCAGCTCCTTTTATACCCGTATGTCCGGGGAAGTGGCATACAAATTCCACTCGCCAATTCTCATTGGCCTTTTTCAAAGATCAGAGGTGTTTCGGGCTCCGAAGAGTGACCCCTAGTGTCACTACATCGACACAACATCTTGTTCCCTCCATCAGGAAATGGAGGTTTGTCAGGTATTGTGTGTTTGGTAACGTTGTTATGTTTTGTCAGGCCAAGCTATGTCAAGTTAATGTCAAGCCAAGTTTACGCCTAGTCTAGTAAAGTCTAGTGTTTTATGTTTCTTTCATGTTTATGGTTAGGATTTATTGGATTTCACATTTATAAATAAATTTACACTTGGGTTTTTCAGTTCATCGTCTTCGTCACTGTCATTGCCAGCGTCAGCAGCAATGTTACCGAAATACCTGACCGCAATATGAACCCAGCAATCCAGCTCCTTTGCCAATGTCAGGGGAATCGTCCCCTGGAGCATTATGTGGAGGACTTCTGCGATCTGGCCTGCCGGGTGGACTTTAATGAGGTCACCCTCAAAGACTGTTTCCATTTTGGATTGAGTGAGCCAATCTCCTCGTTGATCCCTGGCAGTCGCAGTTCCCTCAAGCTGGTTCAGTATATCGACCTTGCCCTGCAGATTACTGGTTCTACGTTCACTGTGGGGGAGGCGGATGCTGAGCCAGAGTTCCACGACTTGGCCGCCGAGCCGGAGTTCCACGTCATGGCCGCCGAGCCGGAGGTCCACGTCATGGCTGCCGAGCCGGAGTTCCACGTCATGGCCGCTGAGCTAGGCCTTAGCCTGCTTTATGCCATGTCACAGCAACGCCCCAGCCTGCTCCATGCCATGTCACAGCAACACCTCAGCCTGCTCCATGCCATGTCACAGCCACGCCTGAGTCTGTTCCATGCCATGTCATGGCCACATCTGAGCAGTTGGACCTGGAGATGGTTCCCACCCTTGTACCCACCCTTAGTTCTCCTGATTAGGCAAAGGGAACTTTCGACCCTCCGAACCTGCCTAGACCCTCCGAGCCCTGGACTCCGCCTTGGCCTGTCGATCCCTTGACATCGTTCCCTCGGCTCCACTGTGGTCCTTCAGCCTGTCGGCTTTGCTGGGATCCCTCATCCCTCCTCCTTGGTCTGTCGGTCACCTGGCTCTGACTTGGCTTTCTGATCCTCTGGCTGTGCCTCGTCCCTCCGATCCATCAGCTCCACCGGGGACCTCCATCTCTACAGCTCTGCCTTGGTCCTCAGCCCCACCGGCTCTGCCTCAGTCTTCCGATCCCCCAGCTCCACCTTGCTCCTCCGAGCCTCCAGCGCCGCCTTGGTCCTCCCTGCCATCGGCTCCACCCTGGCCCTTCGAGTCTTCGGCTACTCTCTGGGTACCAAGTTCCCTGGTGTCACCCTTCAAGTCTCTCACAGCTCCGCCTTCCACAGCTCCACCCCTCGAGCCTCTCAGGGCCCCACCTTCCATTGACTCTGCCCTGGTCCCATGCCCTGTCTCGTCAGGCCACGCCCCACGCCTCAAGACCCCCCCCCCCAGCTCCCTACAGAACTTTGGAACTATGTCATGTTTTATGTGTTTGTTCAAGTTTTGGGATGTCGGGAGCCGCCCCTAGTGGGGGGGATATGTAATGTTTAATGTGTGTGTAAATGTATTTCATGTCTTTTATTTTGAAAATGTATTTCCTGTTCCTTGTTATGTGTTCCTGGTCATGTGATGTACTGTTTTCCCTCCATGTTCATGTGTCTTGTTTTCATTGGTTCAATGTTTCATTATCTTGTTTAGAGTTCTTAGTGTTTATTGGTTAACTTTGTCATGTGTTCTCCCATGTCCAAGTATTTAAGCCCTCATGTTTTCCATTGTCGTTTGTCAGGTATTGTGTGTTTGGTAACGTTGTTATGTTTTGTCAGGCCAAGCTATGTCAAGTTAATTTCAAGCCAAGTTTACATCAAGTCTAGTCAAGTTCATGTTTTATGTTTCTTTCATGTTTATAGTTAGGGTTTATTGGATTTCACATTTATAAATAAATTTGCACTCGGGTTCTTCAATTCATCGTCTTCGTCTTCGTCATTGTCATTGCCAGCTTCAGCAGCAACGTTACACTCTTCAGTAATCAAAATACTTTTTGAATGTAACTATTCTAATGACCAATTATTTAAATTGTAACTGTAGTGGAATACAGTTACTTATATTTTGTATTTTAAATACGTAATCCCGTTACATGTATTTCGTTACTCCCCAATCCTGGGGTTTAAGTGTTAAACAAGATCCACTTGTTTATAATTCCCTAAATTATATTAACATTTACTATTAAAACTTTATTTCGCTATGAATCATCATCTACATAAATACAGCTCAGTAGAAATTATCTCCACGACACCGTTTGAGTAAAAGTTTTGTATAAATACAGGCATTCATGGGGCAAAATACTCGTGTCACAAAATATGTGTCTAAAATAGCTTTGTGTCAGATGACAATGAGAGCATTGATGAGATTTGCATGTCATTTGCTGCAAGATAGAATGCAGACTCACTGCTCACTGTAAAACACAAAACATGTCAACTCTGTCTACAGGTGCAGCTGCTGTAATCTAGAGACAGACAAAACATCATTAATAATTCTGACGCCATTCGGGATGGGCTCTTTAATCGCAGCGTTGTATTTATTGTTTTTTCCTTTCCTGAGAATGTATACTTAATCCAGTGAACTATTTGTCTTTAGCCTATTAAACAACACCTAAACCTTTTACAGCTGTAGTTTAAAATGGAAGGTTACATTCATGCAATGTTGGTAGACTCCCTTGTTGTTTATTCATGTTCTCTGTTTGAAAACATAAGACATTGTCATTTATTTTGCCTTTTATATATTAAATATATTATTATTGTTGTAGTTATTATATAAAAACTTGGTATGTGATTATTATTGGAATATAAAAAAAATGTGCAAATTTTTTCGCTGTTGAAAAAAAAAAGAGAGAAAGAAAAAAAAACAGTTCTGCATATCGGTTATTGGACATGTAAAAGTACAAATAATCAGTATCGTATCAGTACGCAGATGCAAGAGCTTGGCCACCGTGTTGCTAACGCACGGTCCAGCTGATCATGCCAAACGCGTTACTGTGGTGGTAACTAACCACAGTACTAAAGGGGGGCAGTCGCGTAACTACAGGCAGTGCGGACTAGGGGACAAAGAATGAAAACAACCATGGGGGACCCACCCCCTCAAGTGGCAATAAAAGGGGGGGCCGACAGGTGCTTCCAAAGACATTGATTCAATTCAATGTCAGTAGTTTGTTAGATATGCAATATAAAGTTGAGTAAACATTATTTTTAGCAGAGAAAGACCACTAGTATTAAAATTAATGGGAAAAACTGGAACGCCCAACGGATGTAGGAAAGGAAGTCCCGCCTTACAGATAAGAAAGCCAATCACCTTTTAGATACAGGCATCGCCTGTTAATCAATTCAAAAACGTGCATGCGCATGAGCTATAAAAGCTGGGAAAATAGTGCTTTTTTTTTGGCATAATCTGAAGCAGCACAATTTATGATACCAGTGCAGTAAAATATGTTATTTGATTTTAATCTTGACTATCCGTTCAAGATAGAAGCTGTACTTTTATGCCGCTTAAATCCATAGAAAATCGGTGCCTGAGAGCATTCCAAAGATGGCCACCAAGTGGATCGACTTGCCTTGACAGGGACTTTGGTCTCACGCAGGAGCCCTATTGAAAAAACGTACTTGCATATTAATATTCTCTTCAAACTGTAGCTTGGCCATTACAATTGTTCGCTTGAAACAGAAAACTCACAGTGGAAGCGAACATTTTACACTAATCTAGCTACAGACCATTTCAAGCATGTAAACAATAACAAGGAATTTGAATGCAATTTTTCCTGCAGCACTTCCGGTCTCATTAACGGATCCTTTAAATATGTCTCTAAGTTAACATATTTTCCTGAAGTGACATATCCAGACGTGTTGTTGATACTGAGCATCTACGCAAGAGAGGTTTAGATGCTCACAATTATTTCCTTAGCGGAGAGCTCAGGAATGATCACTCCTGTTATAACAAAGTCTTTTTAGGGAAGCCAGGTCACTCGGCAGACATCAACGCTCTCGGGCAGCTATTTTCTATGTAAACAAGCAGTACAGCTCCTATCTACTTGAATGGGGAAAGACCAAAATCTCCAAAACGGTTGGTCAAGATTACAATCAAAGAACATATTTCAAACAGTAAAATCGGACAACACTGGTACCATAAATTGTGCTACTTTACCTCAGATCATGCACAAAAAAAGAATATAGCTAATGAACATGCGCATTCTCGAGTTGACAGGTGATGTCTGGCTCATTTACCCGTAAGGCGGGACTTGCTTTCTACATCCGTTGACCATTGGGCAAACCAATTTCTTCCATTCATTTTAACAGCAGTGACATGTCTCTGCTAAATAGTCTCTGGTTATAATCAATTAAGCCATTTAGTGAAGCTGTCTGCACAACCGACGGACAAGGTAAAGATTTTTTTTTTTTTTTTTAATGATTAAAATACTTTTCTTGTTTCTTTGTTCTGGATAAAAGTGTCTGCTAAATGACTAAATGTAAAAGTAAACGACTTGCGAAGCTTAGTAATCGTGTTAAAGTCACTATGAATGAAGCGCCTCGCACTGTTGTTTTGAATGAGGGTGCGTTCTGTTTAGAAGTGATGATCCCTATGCACTTTGAAGACTGTACCATCCACTGTGAGAGCTCTGAAAGACTAAAAGGTGTGGGGCTCAAAAATAAGGGTCATTTGGAACTCACTTTGTAAGTAATTTGTATTGGAAATTCTGTTTGAAGCAATCTTACAGCATGACTATCATGATTGTTCTCCCTTCAAAGTGCCCTTCGGAGGGTGATTTATCCCGTTTGGAATGCACAACTAGCTTGAAATTGTCTATATCACCCCCTTGTGGCAACACTGAGAATGCAACATGTACTTGCGTTGTGTTATTAATGTGTGGTCCGACACATTTTGTAATGCTTGCATTGCAACTTGCATTACTCACAAACTCGAGTAAAATATTTTTAAGCCTTAAAAGTTTAAGAATCGCCCATTGATAAACCCATAATTGTTTACCACTAATCTCAATACTGAGGGGACTCGTCCCTCTGTGGTGGCCCTCACTGTCTTTGGTGGTTACGGCCCTGGGTAGGGTTGCACCAGCTGTGCGTAAGTTCTCACGTAAGTTGGGACGTAAAGTTCACACTAAGGGCTTAGTAACTACTAGTTAGTTTGTAACTAAATCAGTGCTTAATTTGGTTGCACCACCTGTTCTTAAGGCAAGACTTAACTAGTAGGTCGTAAGGTCTCAGTAAAGTGATGTGTAGTTGCTTAATATGACGTTTACCTGTATTGATCCAATAAGCGGCCTTCAAATTTGTACACAGAAGTGTTAAAAAGCTGTGAATTTCAATTTGATCTTGTTATGGTTGATGTTCAAACCTTATTTTCTCATGTAAATGTCAGCTGTAATAAGTTATATCCCCATTCAAATATGATACGTAATAAAAGTAGATTTAATAAATAGCATATTTGCCCTGTGTAATAACAATATATAGGAACTGTATCTAAAATAAATAAGGGGTGATAAATAAATACTAATACAACAGGCTGGAAAAATGGACATTTATTCATTTTAATATCTTATATATTTTGTATATGTTGAAACTTCACACCAGGCGATGCATCCTGAAAATGGCACTGTTAGATCGGTTACATGCTGAAGAGCTGTTTAAAAGTATGTTTTTTTTCTCTCTCGTAAATGAAAACGAGTGTAAATGCCAACACCATCATACCTGTATATGTCGAAATGATTGATGCCTGACAGCCAAAACATGAGCTCATTGATGTCATTAAGTGAGTCTGCTTTTTTATTCCATCCGTTACTCCGGGTTGGAGTATTCTGTAAATATTTAGTTTATACGTAGGGTTACATCCTAAGTTTATGGTGCAATGCTCAAATATTTAGTAGTGTGTAAATTGTGACTTAGTGCCCATTTACGCCACAACTAGGCTACATTTTAACTTATGCACAGCTGGTGCAACCAGCCCCTCGTCCTTTGGGCCTGAGGTGAGAAAATTCTATTTTTAAGGCAAGTTACTTTCATTAAGCCCCTCTTCACTCTTTTAGAGGTTCTTTAATGGTTCTTTGATTCAGCAAAAAACCCTCTTCATTGGTCATATTCAATGTAGGCAAAACCTGACATACACGACTGTGGTAAACCACTTATTCCACTGATTTCCACTCTGTTTAGTAGAATTATACAGTGAAATATAAAGAAAACAATCTGTTGTGTGTGTTGTTGATACTGCACATATAATCTTTAAGCTAATAAGGTTACCCCCCCCAGACGTGATTAAGTGGGGCAAGGTAAAGGTGGAGTTGGAGAGGTGGAGGGATGCTGGAAACAGCTGAGACCGAAGAGAGGTAAACAGCTGCTTATATACTCTGGCTGTTAATTGAAAGATTATATGGACTCGCTCCTCCCAAACTTATGTTTAGCTCTGCAGTACTCAACATGAGCCACAGGATGGCAGACTGATTTGATGTTCACCTGTGATGCACAGTCTAATCAAAGTGATTGATTCCAGAAGTTCCTGTTTTGAAAAACTCAAGAATCTCTCCATGGTAAACCAAACTCTAAATAAATAACAGTGGAAGAGAAGCATTAAATGATTAGCATATGCAAAACTAATGACTGATGTCTGATTGTGTGATGAATGTTGTGACCTGTAACTCATCATATTGTGATTTGTTCGGTTAAATTAATTAATGTATACATATGTTGTTGAAAAGGTTGGCAATAAAGTGTTTAAGAGTGTATATTTGATGACTTTGCAGACAAAAAAATAAAAGTCAGAAACGCACACCATGCATGCGCAGATGTGAATGCTTGGCCAACACGCAAGTGTGTGGTCTCGTTGTACTTATGTAACTTCATTACTGCGGCGGTAAAAATAAAATTACCTTCATATGTCCGTGCCATTAAACTGGATGTGTTATTTTTTAGGTAGTTAGATATAAACACTTTAACTTGCTCAAGATTCTTTAAACTCCGCTATGAACCTGAGCGAAAACTGACTGTAGAAGTAGACCGTTAATACCAGGGGTCCCAAAACGGTATTTTTGTAACAGAGATTATTCTTCTGCTTTTATTACATGGATTATTTTTGCAATTAAAATCCATTCACAGAACATGATTTTAATATTGGTAACTTTATTGTATGTATACATTTCTTAGCAACTTGCTTTAAGTTAGGCCTAAGTTAGGGGGGAGAAGTCTCTATATGTTTTTCTATTGTAGGCTAATCTGTGTGAAATGTTACATTACTATTTCATCTTAAATCAGTAGATCCATCCATTGGCTCGAGAATTTGCCTATCCAATACTGGTGGTGATTTTGATTAATCTCAGTGACTCGAGTCTTTTGAATCTGTTCACCAAAAAGATTCATTCAGATTAGTTCATTGATTCATTCATTGACCAATTCTGCAAATTACGTTTTTGCCAAATGTCACCAAATGACCATCTTTTACATTTTGAACGAGTAAAATGCACAGTTATTCACGATTTGAACAAGTCTAATTATCATTTATTCAAATTTGCAGGTCAACAATTCTACTAAGAGACTTCAGGACTGCAGAGTGTTTAAGCATCATAATCATTTCCCCAGAAATGACATCAAAGCCTATCTATCATATTCTGAACTGCTGAGTGTGAATTTTTATCAAGCTATACAAAAAAGACAGCAATACTAGCCTAAAAAATAATTATGAGTTTCAATAAAGTCTGTATGCCATTGTTATAAGTTGTTTATCATTATTTTATTCATAATTCATCTGGCCCATTTTTTTGTTGAACAAGATTGCCAAATTGAACAAATGACTTGCCTCCTCCTCTTGTTCAGTCGAACAGCAGATCCTCGTTCCTGATGTCTGTTTTATGCATTTTGTCAGCGAACAAATGTATCAGTACATTCAGTTTGTTCATTAACGGGACGTCTCATCTTGTTCAGACTCAAACGACCGACTAGAACTTCAGTGAAGGGCCGTATTCGTTCAGCGGGTGAAACCATTGATATGCTCCTTAACAGCCCGCATTTAAATGCTACTGGCTCATGCTATACTAAGTCTTTACAGGCATGAAAAGCCACCAAAGCAGTCTCACGCTTCCAGTGTGGTCAAAACGTGTGACAGGCATGGTTCTGTGGGCGAGTCAAAACATTTCAGAGGGCCGTAGTTTGGGGACTCTGGTTTACTATTGCTATCGCTATAGCGTCCCTAGTGGCAATGCTACAAGTGCAATGTATGTACTGTACTTCAAGCTTGAATTGCTCCAATGGTATGAAAATACATACTTTATTACGGATTTTTTTGCAATTTAGGGCATTGCACGGTTACATGTTACATGTAATTACATGTACTTTAAACTTTAATTTCTCTGATGGTACCTCACTTTTTTTAATGGAATTTAAGTACGGATTAAGGGGCATTATTAATTGTGTAATTTGTTTGTTTTTTTTCATGTTTTTTTTTTTTTTTTTTTTTTTAAATATGTGATTCATTACACTTAACTAAATTAACACATTAAATCAACAGCCCTAGTCCTGACACATTTCTAAATACAATACACAAAATGTAGTGTAGCTAGACGTGTTTGCATTACCATACTTGCACAGAGTAAGTGTTGTATGAACTGCATGCTTAAAGCCGAATGAACTTTACAGACATTGCACATGTAATGATGTTTTACCCAAACTCTAAAAGTGTGTTATATATCTCTGCTGTTCTTGTGAGGTACTCAGGCCAGGCCAAATCACTCACAGGCCCAGACCTGCATGTTTTCTGAGCCCTCGGTGGACCCGTTTGCCCAGCTGTGTGCTGGATTCAACCCGTGCCAGGCTCTTGATTGAAGCCTGTGGTTGCGTGTGCCAAGAATCACAACTGCAGGAATGCCGCTCTGGAACGTTTCTTCGCCCCATTCCTCACCAAGTGACCATAAAAGGCCGAAAGGATCGTTCAAAAGAAACCGGAGCGCATGCAGCAGGAAAGTGTTCAAAGCCGATTCTTCTAATCTAAGTTAACATGAACAAGGGTTTAACAGAGGCCCAATTCTGAACATGTCATGTGAAAGATTTAACTCTCCATTTTGATCCCAACAAGAGTTAAAAGGTCTCAAAATGTGGGAATGCACATCTAATTTGGTTTTGTTTGCCAGAAAGGTGGATGAGACGGAGGCACATGGTATGAGAAAGTTACAGAATACAATTCATATACTGTATTATTCTGTATTCAACTGTGTTGAAAGTATTCATATACTTTCAACCAAGGGTTCAAGGTTTGGTTGGATGAAATATATATATATATTTGTTTTGCAAGCAACATTTAAATTGATAGTAAATATTTCATTATATTGTAGGATATATTTCACCAGTGCCTTTTTTAAGGCTCTTAAAACAGAATTTTCATGAAATGGTGATTTCTAATACAGTATAAAGCCAATCACAATGTACAGTGGCTCAAAAAGTACTTGGACACTTAGTCACACTTAAAATTAAGAAAAGTGAAACTTAAGCATCAAAATACTTTTTGTGGACACAGTACATTTCACAATAGATTTTATTTTTATCTTCAAAACCCATAAAAATAATGACTGATGTAAGATATGAGGAGAATTCATATGTAAATAATGATAATGTTCACACCTGATTCACATTTCTCCACAGTTCTGTTTTTATATTTTATTTTTGCAGTATTCTGATATAGATTTTCCCTTCTCTATACATCTCACATGCGGCTGTGATGCAGATGTTCTGTGTGGTGAAATGGGTCTCCTCAGTTTAACAAACATGCCAGTCTGACAAACACGCCATCTACAGGATCATATTATACACTGCAAAACAAAAATGTACTATTCTTAAATTTGTTTTCCAGTACAAATATCAAAACACCCTTGTTGATTTTATACATATGTATGAAACAGTTCATTTCTTTAGGAGTAAAACTTTTTTAAATGGTGAAAAAAATACCAAGTCACATACAACTCATATTTTAGTTTGGATGCAAATGCTGCGATTCTTGTCCCAATAACACTCCAGTTCTTTTGGTTTCAAGTCTGGATTTTTAGTCATTTTGAATCATTGCCACCCTGGTAACATATACCTAAATTTCCACAGATTGCATGTAAATTATTTGTTTTTCTCTCTTTCCACAAACAGAAAATCAGCAGTTGAGGGAACTACAGAATGGAGGAATTAAAAGCTGCTGCATTCAAGGGTTCTGTTTAAAACTTTTGTTATTGCTCAGAGATTGCTCTTTCATAACTGAGAACTCCATATTTTTTCTGAAAAATCCCAGATGTGTATGACTCTTTCTTTCTTCTGCAGAACACAAATAAAGATTTTTAGAGGAATATTTCAGTTCTGTCAGTCCATACAATGCAAGTGTTATAATAAGACTATATATCTCCACCTTTCACCAGCCCCAACCAGTAGGTGGCTGAATGTGAAAATGAAAGATTTACAGTAAAAAATGGCTTAAATATTGATCTGTTTCTCACCCACATCTATCATAACAAATATGATCTCATGACAGTAACTTTTAAAAACTAATTCCTTAATCTATCTTCATCCTTGCCTGCTCCAATGTAGTTTAGAACCTGTAGTTTAGATTTGAAGAAAATGGAGCCTGATAGTGTTGGCCATTATTTCTGGTAGAACGTGATGGCATTTAACTCATCTTATTGATTATAAATGCAATAAAATTAACTGATTAATTTCATGAATTCAATATTCATGAATTAATTCAGTATATGTTAACATTTGTATGGTTCTAAAGGTGTTATTACATATAATGAATACGTTTTAGGTGCTGTCAAGATGTAAACATTTTATGTTTTATTGCCTACGCAAACGTAAGCAAATTTACGTTTGCTAGAACGACACTTTACGTAAGAATACATACAAATTCTATCAGAAAGACTCGAGATTATTGGAATAATACGAACAAAAAGATACTTGTAACATTTGGCATATACCCTGTCCTATGGTTCAGCGCTCCGATGCTGCTTTGCCGTCAGACCCTGCCGGATGCGATGACGGCAGGGCAGCAGAGCTTACCCCTGCCCTGGCACTTGCTTTAAAATGAAACCATGTGGTTTCCTGGCCCTACCTGGCCCGAACAATACCGTCAGATTATAAGCCTGAATCCAACATCGCTCACTATCTTTATTATTTCTTCTCCAAGCAAGTACTGTTGCAATAGGCTGTATTTTATATAGGCAACATTCGTAACAGTATTGAAACAGAAAAACGTACAGTTTATACAGTTTTAACAAGGCACAGCAGCCCCACAGTACATTAGAGCAGAAGGGGAAAATAGCATTGCTTAACCATTTATGCGCTGAAACTTTGCTTGGTGCAGAACAATCTGGAATAATATGAAACAATGCAACAGTCCCCTATTTGCAGCCTGAACTTGTTCAGAATGTTGAATCTTTTTGACACCTGCGTTCAAAACAATCTAGATGCAGTGCAAAGAATGAAACATGCGTTTTTGAAAATTTGACTTTTTTTTTAACTTGACATGGTGTTTAAAAAGTGCCAGTGCTGTGCGAGATGCAAAAGAAACAGTGAGACGCAGTGCAACAGTCAAAGACATTCATCCAGCATGTTTTTACATAGGAATACATAGGAACAATGGAAAAACAGAACAGATGCATGCAAAAACACGTTTGGTGTGAATGGCCCCTAACTCATCTGTGAAATGCTTACATTTCTCACAAAATCACATCCTAATTATGTCAGGGGGACAAACTTGAGTCCACAGCAAATAATAATATAAAAAAAAACTACTTTAAATTTAATCTTCTAAGAAAGAGAATGCTAAACAACTAGTTCTAGTTATTAGAACAAATGCAATATTGTAATGTTACTTTTATAAGTAAAAGATTACACCAATATAGTAATTTTTATAAGGTAGATCAAGTTGAAGTCACAATTGCAGTTTACCACCTTTCTCAGACCCCGTTTCCACTTGCTATTTAGATTTGTTTTGGGTGATCTGATCACATGTGTTCATTGCTAAATACAGGTTTAAATGGGGTCTAAAACGTTTTGTGATCGGATCACAAAAATCACATACGAATGTGATCACAAATGCATGTGAAAACATCACATTTGAGTTGTAAACACTAATGTGTACTGATGCGTCCCGGACAGCAGTGAAGCGCCAGCTCTCACCTGTTAATCAACTGCTGCGCTAAAACAAGAGTTTAAACTTCAAACTAAAAGGAAAAATAACATCCGATTGGAAAATTAATACAAGCGGATACATAAACAAGCATTAGAACTTCATGGATCTTCATCAGTGTGTTTGATATCAACATGCAGGGACAGTTATGAGAAGCACGGACATCTACAGTTCAAATTAATACAGCTATTCCACTAAAATAAAAGGACAATTCTGCTTAAAATTTTGCTTTTGTGCTTAGATTACATTTTAGCTGCATCTGGGAGAAATAGCACGCTGTTTTTTTCACGCTTTCTTTGTCTTTTCTGACTTTGTTGCATTTTTTTTATCATGCAGTAACACACTGGCATAGTGATTGATGTGTGTCGTCATGAAACAGAGACCTTCCCCTCCAAATCCGATCATAAGTGGTCACAGAAGATGCATTTAAGTGACCAGGTGTAAACAGCGATGTGTCTCATCTGACCACATGTGATCGGATCACCCAAAACGCATCTAAAACCAGGTGCAAACGGGTTCTCAGTGTGGCGTAAATGATTCATAGTTCAATCATTAAACTCTACATGTTGCAAGCTGATTGGTCCTGTGACATATCTATTAAGACAATCAACTTGCATACTCTCTCTTAACATTTAAATTGCCTCAGTTGTTTGCAAGTAAGCCAGTTTCACTGCAGTGTGCAACAAGAGTTTTTCTCTGAAACCTTCCTCCACCTCAGCTCCATGGTACTAAATCTGCTTCAAGGGGGTTGTACTGTATGTGTGTCTAATTCTGCAGCAGCAACAGCAGTGTAAGCAGATCTAGTCCCCCAAACCAAACCTACCAACCAATTATATCCATTATAACCTCTTACACTTATTAAGAAAGTTGTCATGACTGAACTAAAATTCTATATGTTGGACCAGACCTGATACTGGCCAAACATAGTGGCAGAAAAGGACAGTACAGCCTGCAGAGAAATCCACATGCAATATAATGAAGATCCCCTCACAGGACATGCAGTCTGGCTTGTGGCACATCTGGAAACATATTTAGCATGAGTGATGTTCTGCGCTCTTAAGAGTTAGTCTGTTAGTCACGGATATCATTGTGTTCTTGTGATGCTAGATTTGTTTTCCTGGTGGGTATTGCGATGAATGACTGCTATGGCTGAAAAAGGTTGCTAAAACACTGTTGCAGGAAGTATTCCATTCGCTGGGAAACATCCGAACCAGACTGATAGTGTTCCTGGGACACATTTCATGGGCAAAACTTTTAAAACGGCAATGAAACAGCTTGGTTTAAAGCATAAACTCACATTGCTCAAAGTTGGAGGCAGCTGAGTCACAATATGAATGTCTGCAGATTTTACTGAGAGCTCTGGTAGAGAAGAGCAGGATGGACGCTCCATTTAATCAGTGCTTTTTATCATTTAATTGTAAAGGTACTATTAAACTTTCAAAAAAACTATTTTCTAATTAAAAATTATTTTCTCACCCCAGGCCCAAAGTACCTGGACTGTAACCACCACAGATGATGCACTTCTCCCCAGATTAGTGGACCTAAAATTTGTGATTTTTTTCTTCCACAGCAGAGTTGAACTATTGAGCTTGACGAGGCAATTATAGACCTTAGTCATGCTAGTGCCATCTTTGATTTTTAATGAGAATGACAACAAGGCTGTGAGGGATAGTTTTACCATCTTTTCAATGGGCTGTACTGCAGTGTTTTTGTAAGGTTTTAACAAAACATTGATAACATATCTGTCTAAGAACATTCAGTATACAAAGAACTCCAGACAACATGAGTTGTGGAAAATCAGATGTGATCAAGGAGCTTTATACCGTTCAAGCCATTGATGAGATGGTAAGTCTATCCTTCACAGCCTTGTTGTCATTCCCATTCAAAATCAAAGATGGCGCTAGCGTAAATAAGGTCTGAAATAAAGGTGGTAAGAGACAATTACCTTCGTTTGATCAATGAAATCAAAAGTACTTTGACTATGTTTATGTTTTTATGCTATATAACATAAAATGCAATGTTGTTGATTGGGGACATTAAAAATGGAATTTATACAGTGCATTCATGAAGTATTCAGACCTCTTCATTTTTTCACATTTTGTTATGTTGCAGCCTTATGCTAAAATGCTTTAAATTATTTATTTATTTTCTCACATCAATCAACACTCCATACCCCATAATGACAAAGCAAAAAACTATTTTTGATAACTTTGCAAATATATTAAAAAGAAAATATTGAAATATCACATTGGCATAAAGTACTCAGTACTTAGTTGAAGCACATTTGGCAGCAATTACAACCTCAAGTCTTTTTGTGTATGATGCGACAAGCTTTGCACACCTGGATTTGGGGATTTTCTGCCATTCTTCTCTGCAGATCCTCTCAAGCTCTGTCAGGTTGGATGGGGATGGTCGGTGGACAGCCATTTTCAGGTCTTTCCAGAGATGTTCGATTGGGTTCAAGTCCGGGCTCTGGCTGAGCCACTCAAGGACATTCACAGAGTTGTCCCTAAACCACTCTTGCGTTGTCTTGGATGTGTGCTTAGGGTCATTGTCCTGTTGGAAGGTGAACCTTCAGCCCAGTCTGAGGTCCTGAGTGCTCTTTACCAGGTTTTCATTAAGGATATCTCTGTATTTTGCTGCATACAGCTTTTCTTCAACCCTGACCAGTCCCCCAGTCCCTGACTCTAAAAAACACCCCCACAGCATGATGCTACCACCACCATGCTTCACCGTTGGGATGGTATTGCACAGGTGATGAGCGGTGCCTGGTTTCCTCCAGACATGACACTTGTAATTGAGGCCAAACAGTTCAATCTTCGTTTCATCAGACAAGAGAATCTTGTTTCTCACAGTCTGAGAGGCCTTTAGGTGCTTTTTTTAGGTGTCTTGCACTCAGGAGAGGCTTCCATCTGGCCACTCTGCCATAAAGCCCAGATTGGTGGAGTTCTGCAGTGATGGTTGTCCTTTTGCAAGTTTCTCCCATCTCCACACATGATCTCTGGAGCTCAACCAGAGTGACCATCGGGTTCTTGGTCACTCTATTACAAAGACCCTTCTCTCCCGAATGCTCAGCTTTAGGAAGAGTCCTGGTTGTTCCTAACTTTTCCATTTAAGAATTATGGAACCTTCAATGCAGCCAAAAAAAAGTTTTTGTAGCCTTCCCCAGATCTGTGCCTCGACACAATCCTGTCTCTGAGCTCTGCAGGCAGTTCCTTTGACCTCATGGCTTGGTTTTTGCTCTGATATGCATTTTCAGCTGTGAGACCTTATATAGACAGGTGTGTGCCTTCCCAAATCATGTCCAATCAATTGACTTTGCCACAAGTGGACTCCAATCAAAGTGTAGAAACATCTAAAAAATGATCCAGAGAAATGGGATGCACCTGAACCTAATTTCAGGTGTCATAGCAAAGGGTCTGAATACTTATGTCAATGTGATATTTCAGTTTTTTTCTTTTTAATACATTTGCAAAGTTATCAAACATCTGTTTTTTGCTTTGTCTTTATGGGGTATGGATTGTAGATTGATGTGAAAAACAAAATAATTTAAAGCATTTAAGCATAAGGCCGCAACATAAGAAAAAACGAAGAGGTCTGAATACTTTCTGAATGCACTGTATTCTGTTTGTGAAAAAGACAGTTGTAGCACACACTTAACAGTCATTTAAAAATAAAATGTATATTTTATTTGCAAAAAAGTATTTTGTACTACACAAAAAGTTAAATCTATGAAAGTTTTTTTTCCTGTAAATTATATCATAAGAAATTACATTAAATTGTTAAATAAAAAAAAAAAATAATGTATTAAGTTCAATATTAATCAAAACATTAATTTGTAATTTATTAATACATTTCAATATTTAAAATATAGTACATTTAAATAAAAATTTAATATTAAGTGGTAAGAAATGAGCTTGGTACATTATCATCCACATGCAAACAAACAAAAAATATTAATGTGCAAGGTAAGTATAAATAATAATTTTGATTGGATTTAAAATATTTTGACTTTCCACAATTGTTCTGAACACAAAACAATGCAACATCAAAACTTTCAGATTGTATAAACATTTTCTTTAGCGTTGGCAAGCTTCTTTATAAGATAATTTTCTTAAAGTGACATTTTGCTCTTATTAAACTTCTTGTTTGTAAATATGTGTAGAGACCCCTAATTGTATCTAACTATTTTACATAATACATAATAATACCTGTAATTGCTTTTTAAAATTATATTGCTGGTAATTGTCAGATGTGCCTTTAAATGTTTTTTTCTTTGGAATTTGTTCTGCCATTTTACCTTACAAAATGGGTAAAAGCATACAAGAAAACACTTATGAAGAGGTGTATTAAATATTTTGTCAAATAAACAACATTTGACAAAAGTGTCTGACGTTTAAGTTGTTGAAATATATATATATATATATATATATATATATATATATATATATATATATATATAAAAATAATAATAATAAAAACATTTAAAAAAATAAAGTTTTGTAATTTTCTGTGGGGTCTGTATCACTTTTGTTATAGCTAACATGCAGAATTGCACTCCTAAAATTATGTGTAATTTTCATATTTTGAGTGGATTTTAGTGACTTAAATGTATAAAGTCACAATAAAAAAAATATTGCTTTTAATATTTATTTTAAAAATAGCAAAGTTTCATTTGGATAAAAGGAAAGGAAATACTAGCCAATGCTTTAGCAGTATCTCTTAAATTTCAAATGTGAAGTTCTGGCTCCATCTCCTGCCGCCTCTATAAATCGCTCGGTGTTCCGGCGCCCTCTGCAGACAGCTCCGTTGAACAGCAGAAGTTTAACCTCTTCCTGCCCGCAGTGCGTGTGTGCTATCAGTGGAAGATGGCGACCAGAGTCCTTCAGAGCTCTTGCTCCGGCCTTTATCAAGCTACAAACGTCGCCCGGACGAAAGGACACATTACTGCTGTTATCAGGTCGGCCGGTTTTATCTGAATTACACGTTATAAAGCTGCATTGACACTGCTTTATTAAAGCATTAGTGCGCAGGCTCGGTGCTGCAGTGCTGCATGTGAGTTTGTTTAATAAAAGCGTGGTTACACTTACTAAAACATGAAAATGTTACCTAATTAATAGGTTTTGAAATATCTGCGTAACCAGTAAAAAAAAAAAAAAAAAAAAAGAAAAGAAAAAAAGTTAATTCAAACACTAAAGTGAAGCACAGACCAGTGTTAACGTGCTCAAGGTCATAATAATTCAGCGAGGAATCGTTTTATTATAATAGTGTTATTATGATAAAAACAATAGTAAGTTATTTCATTTATACTGTTTTTTTTATTTTTTATTTTTCCATCCATTTATTAATTAAAGCTTAAACAGTAAATAAACAGGTTATTTTGCTTTATATTGTAATATTTTCTGTCATTTTGTATATACCAAAACAGCACACGTTCATCACCCAGACGTCTATTTGATGTGTATAATTACATCTGGAAGAAGTATTTTTTAGGTTGTTTGCTCAGTCATTTAAAAATAAAATGTATATTTTATTTGCAAAAAAGTATTTTGTTCTACACACGTAAAGTTAAATCTATGAAAAGTTTTTTTTTTTTTTTTTTTTCCTGCAATACGTCTATAAAATATATGTCAGTAAGTATGTTTCGGATATCAATAAGACATTCAGCAGATGTATTTGAGACGTTAAGGATTTAGAGTGTTCATAAATCTGATCTTTTTAAGATGTTTAGCAGATGTGGATTAGATTTAGATGCTTTCCAGATGAAAATAACTAAAACAGACATCTTGGAGACGTGTGCTATCTGGGTGTAGGTGTATTGCAGATGAGCAAACATCCTAAAAAAAAATCATCTTCCAGATGTAAACACACATCAAATAGACCTCTGGATGATGAACGTGTGCTCTCAGGTATGACGTTTCCTTTCAGATGTCAATAAGACATTCAGCAGATGTATTTGAGACGTTTATGATTTAGAATGTTAATAAATCTGACCTTTTTAAGATGTTTAACATCTTAGCACATACATCTCCAAGATGTCTAATAAATTTTTATCTGGAAAGCGTCACATGCTAATTAACATCTGCTAAACATCTCAAAAATATCAGATTTACAAATATTCTAAATCATAAACATTTCCAAGACATCTGCTGAATGTCTTATTGATATCTGAGTGGAAACCTCTTATAGACGTATTGCAGAAAAGCAAAGAACCTAAAAAATATGTCTTCCAGATGTAAACGCACACATCAAATAGACGTCTGGATGATGAACGTGTGCTCTCAGGTATGACGTTTCCTTTCAGATGTCAATAAGACATTCAGCAGATGTATTTGAGACGTTTATGATGTAGAATGTTTATAAATCTGACCTTTCTAAGATGTTTAGCATCCCAGATAGCGCATGTACATCTCCAAGGTGTCTGTTTTTTGATATTTTCATCTGGAAAGCATCAAAATCTAATCCACATCTGCTAAACATCTTAAAAAGATCAGATTTATAAACACTCTAAAACCTTAACATCTCAAATACATCTGCTGAATGTATGATTGATATCCAAAACATACTTACTGACATCTTGTAGACGTATTGCAGATGAACAAACAACCTAAAAAAATACGTCTTCCAGATGTAAACACACACATCAAATAGACGTCTAGGTGATGAACGTGCTATCGGGGTATGACTTTCCTTGAATATGTCAACAAGAAATACAGCAGATGTCTTTGAGACGTTTATGATTTCAAATGTTTGATCTTTTTAAGATGTTTAGCATCTTAGCACATACATCTCCGAGATGTCTAATATATTTTTATCTGGAAAACATCACATTCTAATTAACATCTGCTAAACATCTTAAAAAGATCAGATTTACAAATTAGTGCCTGACCGATATATTGGTCGACCGATATTAGCCTTTCACGGATATATCGGTATCGCTGTATATGTTTACCGATATGCGTAGATATGAAAACTTTTTTCAGAACATATAATGCTGAAAACAATGCTTTAGAATTGGTGTCATTACGTAGTTTGTCCAGCAGAGCGCGCTCTGACTCCATTGTTTACAGAGCTGACTCTGAACTGACTGTGGCTCTGCAGAAAGGGCGGAGTTGAGCAGTGTCTTCTCGGTAAGCTGCTAATTAGTTGGTGAAATACATACTGGAATGTTAACAAACAAACAATGACCCCATCATTTTCCCTTTTCAATATAACTAATATAACGTTAACCCTGTCCCTGACAACCATGTCACTCGTGTCTGTTTGCTGTTATCCAGCTATAGTTTGTCAGTGCATTCAGTAATGAAGCAGATTGAAAGGTAAACATCAGAGCATCTTTTTGCAGCTCATCAGACAACAGTGCGGTGGTGGACTGTATCTGATGAGTGTTGATTTCACGCTACGCTGTTACCTAATTGGTGAGACGCAATGCTGGAAAGTAAATAAAGGCCATCTTTTACTCTCCGTGGCAATGAGCTTACAGCTAACTAGCTAACCACGTAGCTACTTTCATTGCTTGTCAGCTAAGTGGAAGCTAATGAGTAAACATGTATTCACCAAACTGTTTTGTTCAGGATTCAGAGTTTTGTACCTCCTTCAACCGAACAATTCCAGTCGTTGCATTTATAAAATGTAATATTTAAAAGTCTTGTTTTCCACCGTTGAAAGTTTCTCCTGAACTTGTAGAGCAGAATACAGTGTAACACCACTGCCGCTGTTTATCTCTTGACTCGGCAGGTGTAAATGCTTCTTGTTTTACAACCTGCCCCTAATTGACTGGCAGTATTGATATAGTCAGCATCTGACTGATACTAAACAGTAATACTTGTTTATTTAGCTATTTATTTTATTTTTATTCTTTATTTTAATGGTCAGAAGTTGACTGATACTGAACATACAGTACTGATGTTTTTTTAAGCTATTTATTTTATTTTTATTTATTAATTTTCTCAGTGTCCATTTCTAGAATTTGTTGACAATGTATAATAATAATGTTAAATATTTTTTGATAAAAATATTTAAGAAAGCAGCCTTCTGAGTACCTTTGCATAGTCATATCGGTGCAAAATCGATGCACAATCCACATAGAAAAGGTCTGTTTTCATTCCAGCTAAAAAATTAACTATATCGGCCACCATATCGGTAACCGGTGAATTTTCCCTTTCTAAAATTCGTCTCGGGCTGTATTACAAATATTCTAAATCATAAATGTCTCCAAGACATCTGCTAAATGTCTCATTGATATCCGAGTGGAAATGTCTTAAAGCGTATTGCAGAAAAGCAAAGAACCTAAAAAATATGTCTTCCAGATGTAAACGCACACATCAAATAGACGTCTGGGTGATGAACTTGTGCTCTCAGGTATGACGTTTCCTTTCAGATGTCAATAAGACATTCAGCAGATGTATCTGAGACGTTTATGATTTTGAAACCGCACGTACATCTCCAAGGTGTCTGGTTTTTTTTTATATTTTCATCTGGAAAGCATCTAAATCTAATCCACATCTGCTAAACATCTTAAAAAGATCAGATTTACAAACACTCTAAATCCTTAAAGTCTCAAATACATCTGCTGAATGTATTATTGATATCCGAAACATACTTACTGACATGCATCTTATAGGCATATTGCAGATGAGCAAACAAACTAAAAAATACATCTTCCAGATGTAAACACACGTCAAATAGATATCTAGGTGATGAACGTGTGCTATCGGGGTATGAGTATAAGTTCATGATTTGAATGTTTGTAAATCTGATCTTTTTAAGATGTTAAGCAGATGTTAATTAGTATGCAATGATTTCCAGAAGAAACGCTCTTAAGCATACAACTCGGAGATGTACGTGTGCTATCTGGGATATAAATAAGTCTATGCCTGCTGTATATGATATGACATAATGTGTTTGTCTCATTTTAGGGGTCTGTCAGCGTCTAGTAACCGGCATCGGGAGGACAGCTGGTTTAAATCTCTGTTCGTGCGAAAGGTGGACCCTAGAAAGGACGCTCACTCCCATCTGTTAGCCAAGAAAGAGGATAACAACTTATATAAAATACAATGCAAGTCATATTGACCATTTGTCCTCGACTAGATAGTACAAAATCAAAATAAGTTTATTGTTTATTGACTCAGTTAACTTGTGTTTTAGTTCACAATGTGAAACCTGAATGTCTCGAGGCATACAACAAACTATGGTAAGTCAAACTTCTCCCACATGAATGAAAAATTTCAAATGAAGCTGTTTGGTGTTAATTACACAAAGCGAGCTGTTTTTAATGTGCGAGTCCCTTGAGTCTGAACTGATATGACTGCAGCAGTTTGTGAAGTTCAAATGAAATGTCCTGCTTTCTATTCCTGTCTGTGTTTGGAAGCAACACTGGGAGGAATCTGCTAGAGGTCATTCCTCTTGTGTTTACCGCTCAGTGACATGTTGTGCAATGCAATCATAAAGACTTCAGTAAGACAGATTGTAGACGCTAAGGTGCACTGATTCTATAGTTGGATATAACTGTTGGTGGCCAGGTGTTTTGGAACACTTTGAAGTATTTGGACACTTAAAGCGATAGTTCACCCATTTACTCACCCTTGTGTTGTTCCAAACCCGTATGATTTTCTGTCTTCTGTGGAACACAAAAGAAAATATTTTAAAGAATGTTGTGATTGCTGATTTCTATACAATGACACTTGATAGCGACTCACTTTACAGCGTAAAAAAGCACCCAAAAGTGTCTTAGTAGTTAAATATTTTTCACTACACAGTTACACTACAGTAAATAATGAAAATATTTGGCTTGTGTCCACAGTGATGAGGTGTTGCCATCCATTCATAATGATAAGCATTACCCATGTGAGCTGGTGGGCACATGGAATACCTGGTATGGAGAACAAGACCAGGCTGGTAGGACACATCACACAGAAATATCATGATGAACACAGACTAAAATTTAAAAAATGTTGTTGTCGGATGAACGTATCTGCATGCTGGTATTAAACAAAAGTTTTCTCAAATGTACAGTGGTGACCAAAAATATTGGCACCCTTGGTAAATACAGTTGAAGTCAGAAGTTTACATACACTTAGGTTGAAGTCACTAAAACTCATTTATTAACCACTCAACAGATTTAATATTAGCAAACTATAGATATGGCAAGTCGTTTAGGACATCTACTTTGTACATGACACGAGTCGTTTTTTCAACAGTTGTTTCCGGATTTTCACTTTTAATTGACTATATCAAAATTCCAGTGGGTCAGAATTTACGTACATTAAGTTAACTATGCCTTTAAGCAGTTTGGAAAATTCCAGAAAATGATGTCATGCCTTTAGATAATTAGTCAATTAGCTTCTGATAGGTGTACTGAATTGGAGGTGTACCTGTGGATGTATTTTAAGGCCTACCTTCAAACTCAGTGCCTCTTTGCTTGACTTCATGGGAAAATCAAAAGCAATCAGCCAAGACCTCAGAAAAAAAATTGTGGACCTCCACAAGTCAGGTTCATCCTTGGGAGCAATTTCCAAATGCCTGAATGTACCACATTCATCTGTACAAACAACAGTACACAAGTATAAACACCATGAGACCACACAGCCATCATACCGCTCTTGAAGGTGACGCATTCTGTCTCCTAGAGATGAACGTAGTTTGGTGCGAAAAGTGCAAATCAATCCCAGAACAACAGCAAAGGACCTTGTGAAGATGTTGGAGGAAACAGGTAGACAAGTATCTATATCTACAGTAAAACGAGTCCTATATCGACATAACCTGAAAGACTGCTCAGCAAGGAAGAAGTGAATGCTCCAAAACAGCCATAAAAAAGCCGGACTACAGTTTGCAATTGTACATGGGGACTTTTTGAGCATAATGACCATTGTTATGTTTGGAGGAAAAATGGTGAGGCTTGCAAGCCGAAGAACACCATCCCAACCGTGAAGCATGGGGGTGGCAGCATCATGTTGTGGG
Organism: Myxocyprinus asiaticus; assembly: GCF_019703515.2. NCBI lineage: Eukaryota > Metazoa > Chordata > Actinopteri > Cypriniformes > Catostomidae > Myxocyprinus > Myxocyprinus asiaticus. The sequence goes on along the minus strand of NC_059382.1, from coordinate 39,228,647 downwards.
GGTGTTTTGCTGCAGGAGGGACTGGTGCACTTCTCAAAATAGATGGCATCATAAGGAAGGAAATTTATGTGGATATATGTAAGTAACATCTCAAGACGACAGCCATGAAGTTAAAGCTTGGTTGCAAATGGGTCTCCCAAATGGACAATGACCCCAAGCATACCTCCAAAGTTGTGGCAAAATGGCTTAAGGACAACAAAGTCAAGGTATTGGAGTGGCCATCACAAAGCCCTGACCTCAATCCGATTTGTGGGCAGAACTGAAAAAGTGTGTGCGAGCAAGGAGGCCTACAAACCTGACTCAGTAACACCAGTTCTGTCTGGAGGAACGGGACAAAATTCCAGTAACTTATTGTGAGAAGTTTGTGGAAGGCCACCCAAAACATTTGACCCAAGTTAAACAATTTAAAGGCAATGCTACCAAATACTAACAAAGTGTATGTAAACTTCTGACCCACTGGGAATGTGATGAAAGAAATAAAAGCTGAAATAAATAATTCTCTCTACTATTATTCTGACATTTAATATTCTTAAAATAAATAGTGATCCTAACTGACCCAAGACAGGGAATGTTTTCTACGATTAAATGTCAGGAATTGTGAAAAACTGAGTTTAAATATATTTGGCTAAGGTGTATATAAACTTCTGACTTCAACTGTATGCACAAAGAAGGCTGTGAAAAAATCTGCATTGTTTATACTTTTGATCTTTCATTCAAAAAATTCACAAAAATCTAACCTTTAATTGAAGTAAAACAATTGAAAGAGGAGAAATATCTAAGTATTAAATAAATATTTTTCTCCAAAACACATTGGCCACAATTATTGACACCTGTAGAAATTCTTATGAGTAAAATATATCTGAAGGATATTCCCATTCATATTTTACATTTTTTAGTGCACCTGGGTGACCAGGAACATGAAATTGTTCAGCCATGACTTCACAGGGGTATAAATATGAGGTAACACACAGGCCAAATTCCCTTAATCATCAGTCACAGTGGGTTAGACTAAAGAATATAGTTCTGATGTGCAGCAAAAGGTCATTGAGCTTCACAAAATGGGAAGTGGCTATAAGAAAATAGCCAAAGCATTGAAAATGCCTATTTCCACCATCTGCACAATAATTAACAATTTCCAATCAACTGGAGATCTTAAGAATCGGCCTGGAAAAGGACATGTGTCTATATTGTCTCCACGCACAGTGAGGAGGATGGTTCAAGTGGCCAAAGAATCTCCAAGGATCACAGCTGGAGAATTGCAGAAATGAGTTGGGTCTTGGGGTCAGAAAGTCTCAAAGTATCAGACATCACCTACATCACCACACATTGTTTGGTAGGGTTTCAAGAAAAAAGCTTCTGCTCTCATCCAACAACAAACTCAAGCATCTTCAGTTTGCCAGACACCTCTGGAACTTCAAATGCGACTGGGTTCTATGGTCAGATTAAACAAAAAAAAAAGCTTTTTGGCAGCAAACACCAGAGATGGGTTTGGCGCACACAGAGATGAAGTAGTACCCAATGCCCACGGTTAAATGTGGTGATGGATCTTTTAATGTTGTGGGGCTGTTTTTCTGCCAGAGTTCCTGGACATCTTGTTCGGATACATGGCATCACAGACTCTATCAAATACCAACAGATAAAAAATCAAAACCTGATTGCCTCTGCCAGAAGGCTTAAAATGGGCTGTGGTTGGATCTTCCAGCAGGACAATAATCCAAAACAAACATCAAAATCAACACAAAAATAGTTCACTGACCACAAAATCAAGGTTCTGACATGGCCATCCCAGTCCCCTGACCTGAACCCCATAGAAAATGTGTGGGGTGAACTGAAGAGGAGAGTCCACCAACATGGACCTCTGAATTTGAAGGATCTGGAGAGTTTTTGTATGGAGGAATGGTCTCAGATCACTTGCCAGGTGTTCTCCAACCTCATTAGGCATTATAGGAGAAGACTCAGAGCAGTTATATTGGCAAAGGGAGGTTGCACAAAGTATTTAATAAAAGGGTGCCAATAATTATGGGCAATGCATTTTGGAAAAAAAATATTTAATAATGAGATTTTCCCCGTTTCAATTGTTTTACTTCAATTAAAGGTTAGATTTTTGTGAATTTTTTGAATGAATGCTCAAAAGGATAAACAATGCAGATTTTTTTTTCACAGCCGCCTTTTCTCATATTTACCAAGGGTGCCAATATTTTTGGCCACCACTGTAATTAAAGAAATAGTTTACCCAAAAATGAAAATGTTGCAATTATTTACTCTCCCTCGTGTTGCTCTGAACCTATTTTCCGTTTCAAGCTCCAAAAATGACAAAAAAGCATCTTAAAAGTATATTCTATGTCTTCTGTAATATGACACACTCAAAACAATAAATCTTTGGCTAAACTTGATTCAGTCATGGACAGTGGTTCCACATGTTTGAAATTAGTTTTCTTACATTAAAATGACTATGTAATTTCAACTTGAATACTTAAAGTAGAGGGAACCTAACTGAATCAAGTAACCCCCAAAAAAATTACATGTCAGAAAAACTCTTAAGTGATATGCTAGTAAGTGTCAGGACATTTTAGCATGCTGAATACATGCTGGTGGGAAGCAAAAACAAAAATATTCATGTTGTCCCAAGTCACATGGATTAAGTAAAGCTGACAAGACACTTTTTGTTGAATTAACAAGTCATTTTTTGAGATGATTGAGTAAAACTGACAATAGTGAAAGTTCTTTTTATTATGTGTGTGTGTGTAGCTTTTTATGGAAAAGAGAAGTCATTATTCACTGAAAATCTTCCCCCATAACATGAGTGTTAGTAAATAATGACAGAGTTTAAATCTTTGGTGAACTATTCTTTTAAATAACTGTTTAATAACTCATTTATGTGAAATGAAACAAATAAATACTCTTCCTGTAACAGTTTTGTAACTAAAGGGTTACAAAATTGCAACAAGATGTTGTCCCCAGTTCTAGATGTGTGTTTATTTTAGTGCTGATGGATTGTAATATTTGTACTGTATGTGGCTGACTATATAGTGCACTTGTGGCGGTACAGAGGAGGATATCCAGCTCTCACTGAAGTCATGAGCAAACTGAGGAATAACAAGGTAAGGTTTACTTTGCTCTTGGTATTTGTGTGCTACATACTCGTGTAGTTAAAAGGGGAACCCTCAGGTTGTTTTTCCAAACCCGCATGACTTTCTTCCCTGGAACACAAAAGATGTTGGGCAAAATGACATGCTCGGTCACCATTCACTTTAATTTTATGAAATAAAAAGATGCAATGACATGGAATGTCATAGAGGTTTGGAACAACATGAGGGTAAGTAAATAATGACAAGTATATAATAAGTTTAAGCAGGATTTCAACAATATATATAAATGATTAGCCAAGGCTTTAGCTGTATAACTACTAACTTGAGTCACAGTATGATAATGTGATTTTTGTATGTGTTGTAAATATACCAAGAATTGCAGTAAATGTATTTTTCATATGAATAATTATTGCTAGTGCAGATATCCATTCCTGAGATTAACTGTTGATATCTGTAAATTAAATTTAACAGTGTCTCAGATATCTGGAAATTGATTTTAAATATCAATAAATGGAAGAGTAAATCAAGATATCTTAAAAAGCATTCTTACCAGTTACAGTCACATAGTCACAGATATCTGAAAATAACATTGCCACTAAAAATGAGCATTTTTACTAGTTGTAATTAATTCACAATTACAGGAATGGACATTTGCACTAGGAACAATGTAAATATTGATAAAAAAAAAAATATATATATATATATATATATATAATATTTACTATGAAGAAGTAAACAGCTGAGATGTGCATTTGGAATTTCAACTAGTATTAAATAATTTGTAGAAATCTGTAATTGTGTTTTGAACAGGAGTGAATGACAAAATTCTACTAGTAAAAATGCAGTTCCAGAAATCAAAAATTATGTTGAAAATCAAGAATTAAAATTTTTACTTGTGCAAACCAAATTACTGATATCAAGTATTAGCATTTTAACCAGTAAAAATTTTATAATAGATATGTTATTCATATCCTGCATGTGATTAAATGTCAAAAGGGCTTGCCATACTGTGGCTCTTTTATTTATTGTAATGAATTATTTGCCATATGGAGCATGCAGACAAAACGCTCTGATGCTCTTCATGTCTTTTTATCCACCTCAAGCAAGTGAGCATATACATTTTTATCTGCATTTCTTAAAATGTATGTTCATGTTAGTGTTTCCATCCAGCAGTTTTTATGTGATATCCCAAAATTTGCATATAAATACGTGGATGGAATCCCAGCTATAGACAGATGTGGTTGTTTATGCCAGGGGTTTTCAAACTAATTTTTTTTTTTTAAATGAATGTCCTTTTATAAAACTTGTTTTTGCAATTATAAACAATAGAACTCAGATTTTACATAGAATGATGATAAGACATAACAAATTCACATTATGAATTATATTTGACATGCTTTACTTTTTCAGATTTAATATATTTTGATAGTTACAGCATTTATTTTTATTACAAACAGAAAAATAACTATAAACTTAATATAACACAATACATTTATGTAATTTATATGAATAAACCATTTTCATTAGGTTTTATTAGGTAATAATTGGCAGATACATTGTCTACAGATAATGTTTTATTAATTTCTTTTGACTTTAGCATAGTAGTAATATAAAAGCTATTATAAAAGTCTTTATAATATCATACTTGTATGTTTTCTTAATTTTTCTCTTGTTTTTGAACACAAAAATATATAGCAACCTTTATATATTTTAGGAGGGGTCTCTCACAAGATGATTGTCATATTTGGGGGTCCTTGGCATCAAAACATTGGAAAACTGCTGGTTTATGCAGTTGAAGGGCATAATGGATCTGATTTTCTCTACACAGGAGTTCATGGAGTACAGGAAGGAGAGAGGAAAGATGCTTCTCTCCCGCAGAAATCAGCTGCTGCTGGAGTTCAGTTTCTGGAATGAACCAGTTCCCAGAGACGGACCCAACATATATGAGCTGCGCTCCTACCAGCTCAGAGTGAGTGTCTACATTTAACTGTTCGATCTGTCATGTTTCTCCAAATATCAGACCGTTGGTCATGCAACCAAACAGCCACTTGATTAGCATTGTTTCTCTGTCTTCCGTATGGGTTCCCAGCTATTGTTGGTGTAGTTTGGATCTCATAGTGCAGTTGTCCATTAATATTATTAGAGGAATATGACATTATTGAGGTTGTTAATAATTTTTGAAATACACCAGCAGGTCAGATTTACAGTTGTTGCTTTTTGTCGTTTTTTGCAGCCTGGGACCATGATTGAATGGGGCAATTATTGGTAAGATTTGTGATCTGTTATTATTACAATCATCTGAAAAATCCATTATAAGATGGATTCGGGAACATTTGTCATGTGACTCATCACTTGTCAGTGGTAGCAGATTAAAAAAAAATTACAATGATATAATGAAATACTTCTATTAGTTGGAAAATAAAAAACACGCCCGTTAATGGGGAAAAATGCTTTTTGCCATCATAATGGTGTTATGGCATTTACCAGCTGGTGTTGCTAACCAAACAATTCCTGACCCACTGATATGAAAATTCTAATGTCATTATAACTAACTGTATTCCACACTGGCTTGAATAAAGTGCTCAGATTATTATAATTGTTCTTCAGGGCTCGAGCGATTGGCTACCGGCAACACAATCATGAGGCCGTTGGTGGATTTTTCTCTCAGATTGGAAGCCTCTATATGGTGCATCACCTTTGGGGTAAGAGTGTACATCACACCCATATGTGCTTGTTGAACAATGAATTCCATATAATTTTGTCCACTCCTGATGGAAGACCTCGCAATAAGTTTTGTGTTCCCTCTGAATACGTTTTGCGTTCCCTCAGAATAAGTTTCAGAATAAAATTTGTGTTCCCTCGGAATACATTTTGCGTTCCCTCGGAATAAGTTTCAGAATAAGTTTTGCATTCCCACGCAATACGTTTTGTGTTCTCCCACAATACGTTTTGTCCCCTTGCAATAACAGGGTACCTGCAGGTCTTTAAAAAGTTTTAACTAGTCTCAATTTCACTTTTAAATTTTTAAGGCCTTAAAGGTCTTAAATATGTTAAATAAAATACAAGTCTTAAATCATTTGTGGAAGTTTTGGGGGCCTGAATAGAGGAGATCCTGTAAACAGCAAAAGAGCTGTTAAGCCTTGTTTATACAACACTTCAGCGAGATGCTCCGCAGACTGCGCGCACACCTCCCCAAATTCTAGAGCCCTTTGTACTTGACGCGCTGCTGTTGTACTTTACTGTGAAATGACATGGGGCGGTCAAGAGAAAATGTTTTCTGAATCAGCAGGAAGAGCAGCGAGAAGTAGTAGGTTGCCAGAAGAACAACAACAATGGTGTCCCTTGTGCATTTGCTTGATTTGGATGGTGAATCATTTATTTCATTGATCTATGTGTTCATTTTTTGTGCTTTTAAGCGTTTAGCATTTATTTCCTTTTGTAAAAAATCTTGATGAAAAATCTTTGTAATTAAAGCATCAAACTTCAGTCTGGTTTTGTTTTTATTCAATATCCAATGAAAGGCACCGGACAAATACTTGCATTTAAACCTTACAAATGCTTTTAGTATATTTATTGACCTCAAGCATATAGATATGGTGCAATATAAAACATAAAATGCTTATTTTATATTTCTTATACTCCTTTAAAATGCTTATTTTATATTATCTTATACTCCTTTAAAATTATACAAGCATATAGATGTGCAACAATATAAAACATTTTCACACACTATACAAAACTATTTAAAACTAAAGAGTAATGCTAGTCAATGCAACATCCAAGGTATAGAAGGCACCGCTACTATCAAACTTCAGTCTTGTAGAAATGCAAACTAAAATATGCAGTGCAGTTACTGAGACAACTCAATGAGCCTTAATCATGAAACATTAGCAAAACCTTTACGTAAATGCAGTCTTATGTAAATTGTGCCATTAAACTGAACGGGGCAATTTATGCAAGAATGGTTTTTAATAATGTTTTAAACAAACGAACAAAATAAATGTTTTTCTGCTTGTGTCGAGTATGACCAATTGACAATTTTCATTATCCTGTGTTTTTTTTTAATTTTTTTTATAAGTTTCAAACTTCAGTCTAGTAGTTTTTACTCGGAACAAAATTATTGTAAATATGCCTTAAAACACTTAAAAATCCTTATAGAATATTTCTTGGCTTCATACTCTTATATAATGTTTTCCACACAAACTTTAGAAAATAATTTAAATGTAAAGAGCAATGCTACAGTTTGCCTCTGCAACATTCAAGGGATTGAATGCACTGTTCCTATATTTTATGCTTATAAAATGTACGTTGTACTGCATTTACAGTGAAATGCATTCATTTTTTTAATGCGGCACCGCGTGCACTCTTCGCCTGTGTAACAAAAATGTGTGTGCACCGCAGCGCGAAATGAGGGTATGCGACGCCAAAGCGCACTTCTGCCAATGTTGTGATGTCATTTTTGCCACACTCAAGCTTGCGAGAAGTGGCTGTGTAGAGCATAAACCAGGGTTTAGAGCGGCATGGATTAGAGCCGCTGAGGTGGATTATGAGGTGAAGTCATGAAATAACAAACAATGGGGAAATTAAAGTTTAACAACAAGTGGCTTGAAAATAATGAGTAAATCGGCTCTTCCGCATCTCTCTCTCCCTCTCGTGCAGTCAGCAGTGAGAGTGCGCAGTGAGGAAGCCAGTTGTCGCAAATTTACTGAATTTAAGATGTTACAGATGTATAAACCTTCATAAATATGTTAATCTGACATACAAATGGCATTGTAACGCGTCTATTTAATTGAGCGATTAAAAATATTGCTCCTGTTTATAATCAACAAAGCTGTCAATGCTGCATCTTGGAAGAGCGCAAGGTCTTGTTGCCTTTAACATCGTTGCGCTCAATCACCGAGATCACATTTTTTCCCCATTCTGATTGTTAATGTGAACAATTAACTGAAGCTCCAGATCCATATCTGCATGATTTTATGTGCTGCACTGCTGCCACACGATTGGCTGGTTAGATAATCGCATGAATAAGAAGGTGTACGGGTGTTCCTAATAAAGTGGTCACTGCATGTATACATTTTATATATATATATATATATATATACATACAAATTTTCTATCGGATTGAGGTCAGGGCATTGTGATGGCCACTCCAATACCTTGACTTTGTTGTCCATAATCCATTTTGCCACAACTTTGGAGGTATGCTTGGGGTCATTGTCCATTTGGAAGACCCATTTGCAACCGAGCATTAACTTCCTGGCTGATGTCTTGAGATGTTGCTTCAATATATCCACATCATTTTCCTTCCTCATGATGCCATCTATTTTGTGAAGTGCACCAGTCCCTCCTGCAGCAAAGCACCCCCTCAACATGATGCTGCCACCCCCATGCTTCATGGCTGGGATGGTGTTCTTCGGCTTGCAAGCCTCACACTTTTTCCTTAAAACATAATGATGGTCATTATGGCCAAACAGTTAAATTTGTTTCATCAGACCAGAGGACATTTCTCCAAAAAGTAAGATCGATCTTTGTCCCCATGTGCACTTGCAAATTGTAGTCTGTCTTTTTTATGGTAGTTTTGGAGCAGTGGCTTCTTCTTTGCTGAGCAGCCTTTCAGGTTATGTCGATATAGGTCTTGTTTTACTGTGGATATAGATACTTGTCTACCTGTTTCCTCCAGCATCTTCACAAGGTCTTTTGCTGTTGTTCTGGGATTGATTTGCACTTTTTGCATCAAACTACGTTCATCTCTCGGAGACAGAATGTGTCTCCTTCCTGAGCGGCATGATGGCTGCGTGGTCCCATGGTGTTTATACTTGTGTACTGTTGTTTGTACAGATGAACGTGGTACCTTCAGGTGTTTGGAAATTGCTTCTAAGGATGAATCAGACTTGTAGGTCCACAATTTTTTTTCTGAGGTCTTGGCTGATTTCTTTTGATTTTCCCATGATGTCAAGCAAAGAGGCACTGAGTTTGAAGTTAAGCCTGAAATACATCCACAGGTACACCAATTCAGTACACCTCCTATCAGAAGCTAATTGTCTAAAAGCTTGACATCTTTTTCTGAAATTTTCCAAGCTGCTTAAAGGCACAGTTAACTTAGTGTATGTAAACTTCTGTCCCACTGCAATTGTGATATAATCAATTAAAAGTGAAACAGTCTGTCTGTAAACAGTTATTGGTAAAATTACTCGTGTAATGCACAAAGTAGATTAGCCAAAATTATAGTTTGCTAAAGTTAAATCTGTGGAGTGGTTAAAAAATGAGTGTTAATGAATTCAACCCAAGTGTATGTAAACTTCTGACTTCAACTGTTTATGTATATACACATAGTGCATTCATTCATAAAGTATTCAGACCCCTTCAATTTTTTTTTTCACATTTTGTTATGTTGAAGCCTTATGCTAAAATGCTTTATTTTTTTTCTCACATCAATCTACACTCCATACCCCATAATAACAGAGCAAAAAACTGATTTTTGGGTAACTTTGCAAATTTATTAAAAAGAGAAAACTGAAACATCACATTGATGTACACTGGCTGCCAAAAGTTTGGAATAGTGTACAGATTTTGCTCTAATGGAAAGAAATTGGTATTTTTATTCACCAAAGTGGCGTTCAATATCACAATGTATAGTCAGGACATTAATAATGTGAAAAAATTATTTCTGAATTCTGAACTTCTTAAACTACAAAGAGTTCTCATCAAAAAATCCTCCACGTGCAGCAGTGACAGCTTTGCAGATCCTTGCATTCTGTCTGTCAGTTTGTCCAGATACTCAGGTGACACTTCACCCCACGCTTCCTGTAGCACTTGCCATAGATGTGGCTGTCTTGTCGGGCACTTCTCACGCATCTTAGAGTCTAGCTGATCTCACAAAAGCTCAGTGGGGTTAAGATAATTTATTTATCCAATTATATGTTATCCAATGTCTGTGTTTCTTTGCCCACTCTAACCTTTTCTTTTTGTTTTTCCTGTTTCAAAAGTGGCTTTCTATTTGCAATTCTTCCTATAAGGCCTGCACCCCTGAGTCTTCTCTTTACTGTTGGACATGAAACTGGTGTTGAGCGGGTAGAATTCAATGAAGCTGTCAGCTGAGGACATGTGAGGTGTCTATTTCTCAAACTAGAGACTCTGATGTACTTATCCTCTTGTTTAGTTGTACATCTGGCCTTCCACATCTCTTTCTGTCCTTGTTAGAGCCAGTTGTCCTTTGTCTTTGAAGACTGTAGTGTACACTTTTCTATGAAATATTCAGTTTTTTTTATCAATTTTAAACATTGTATAGCCTTCATTCCTCAAAACAATGACTGACGAGTTTCTAGAGAAAGCTGTTTCTTTTTTGCCATTTTTGACCTAATATTGACCTTAAGACATGCCAGTCTATTGCATACAGTGGCAACTCAAAAACAAACACAAAGACAATGTTAAGATTCATTTAATGAACCATATATCTTTCAACTGTGTATGATATAATGGCAAGTGATTTTCTAGTACCAAATTTGCAATTTAGCATGACTACTCAAGGATAAGGTGTTGGAGTGATGGCTGCTGGAAATGGGGCCTGTCTAGATTTGATCAAAAATGACTTTTTTCAAATAGTGATGCTGTTTTTTACATCAGTAATGTCCTGACTATACTTTGTGATTAGTTGAATGCCACTTTGGTGAATTAAAGTACCAATTTCCTTCCGAAACATCAAAATCTGTACAATATTCCAAACTTTTGGCCACCACTGTAAGTATTCAGACCCTTTGCTATGACACTTGAAATTTAGCTCAGGTGCATCCCATTTCTCTGGATCATCTTTGAAATGTTTCTACACTTTGATTGGAGTCCACCTGTGGCAAATTAAATTGATTGGACATGATTTGGAAAGGCACACACCTGTCTATATAAGGTCTCACAGCTGAATATGCATATCTGAGCAAAAACCAAGCCATGAGGTCAAAGGAACTGCCTGCAGAGCTCAAAGACAGGATTGTGTCAAGGCACAGATCTGGGGAAGGTTACCAAAACATTTTGGCTGAATTGAAGGTTCCCAAGAGAACAGTGGCCTCCATAATTCTTAAATAGAAGTTTGGAACAACAAGTACTCTTCCTAGAGCTGGCTGCCCTGCCAAACTGAGCAATTGGGGGAGAAGGGCCTTGGTAAGAGAGGTGACCAAGAACCCAATGGTCACTCTGGTTGAGCTCCAGAGATCATGTGTGGAGATGGGAGAAACTTGCAGAAGGACTACCATCACTGCAACACTTCACCAATCTCCTCAGTGCAAGACACACAACGGCTGCTTGGAATTTACACAAAAGCACATAAAGGACTCTAGAGGAAACCAGTCACAGCTCATCACCTGCACAATACCATCCCAACGGTGAAGCATGGTGGTGGTAGCATGAAGCTGTGGGGGTGTTTTTCAGTGCCAGGGACTGGGGGACTGGTCAGGGTTGAAGGAAACTGAACGCAGCAAAATACAGAGATATCCTAAATGAAAACCTGGTCCAGAGTGCTCTGGACCTCAGACTGGGTCGAAGGTTCACCTTTCAACAGGACAATGACCCTAAGCACACAGCCAAGACAACGCAAGAGTGGCTTAGGAACAACTCTGTGAATGTCCTTGAGTGGCCAAGCCAGAGCCCGGACTTGAACCCAATCTCTGGTGAGACCTGAAAATAGCTGACCACCGATGGTCCCCATCCAACCTGACAGAGTTTGAGGGGATCTGCAGAGAAGAATGGCAGAAAATCCCCAAATCCAGGTGTGCAAAGCTTTTCGCATCATACCCAAAAAGACTTGAGGCTGTAATTGCTGCCAAAGGTGCTTCAACTAAGTACTGAGTTAAGGGTCTGAATGCTTATGTCAATGTGATATCAGTTTTTCTTTTTAATAAATTTGCAAAGTTATCAAAAATCTGGTTTTTGCTTTGTCATTATGGGCTATGGAGTGTAGATTGTGAGGTAAAAAAAAAAATAATAATTTAAAGAATTTTAGCGCAAGGCTGCAACATAAAATGTTAAAAAAAAAAAAAAAAAAAACATTAAGGGGTCTTAATACTTTATGAATCCTCTGTAGATACATGTATACAGCTCTGGAAAAAATTAAGAGACCACTGCAAAATTATCAGATTATCTGGATTTAATATTTATAGGTATCTGTTTGAGCAAAATGAACATTTTCGTTTTATTCTATAAGGTACTGACAACATTTCCAAATTCCAAATAAAAATACTGTCATTAGAGCATTTATTTGCAGAAAATAACAACTGGTCAAAATAACAAAAAAAGATGCAGTGTTTTCAGACCTCGAATAATGCAAAGAAAAGTTAATATTCATTTTTAAACAACACAATACTAATATTTTAACTTGGGAAGAGTTCAGAAATCAATATTTGGTGGAATAACCCTGATTTTCAATCACAGCTTTCATGCGTCTTGGCATGCTCTCTACCAGTCTTTCACATTGCTCATTGAAAAATTTTAGAAAAATTCAAGAAATTTTCAGAGTTGGGGAACATTGTCAGAGCAGATGGAAGCAAGTTTTCTTCCAGGATAACCATGTGTGTGGCTTGATTCATGCGTCCTTTACAAAGACGAATCTGCCCGATTCCAGCCTTGCTGAAGCACCCCCAGATCATCACCGATTCTCCACCAAATTTGGCTTGAAGGCCTCTACAGGTCTCCGTCTAACCATTAGACGACCAGGTGTTGGGCAAAGCTGAAAATTGGACTCATCAGAGAAGATGACATTACTCCAGTCCTCCACGGTCCAATCATTATGGTCTTATGCAAACCTCAGCCTGGCTCTTCTTTGCTTCTCATTGATGAAGCTTTTTTCTAGCTTTGCATGACTTCAGCCCTGCCCCCATGAGCCTGTTTCGAACCGTCCTTGGCATGCACTTCACCCCAGCTGCCATTTGCCATTCTTTTTGTAGGTCACTTGATGTCATCCTACAGTTGTTGAGTGAAATTCGAATGAGTTGGCGTCATCCCGGTCAGTGGAGAGTCGTTTTCGCCCTCTGTCGTATGTAGCTTTGTTGTCTCCAATGTCTGCTGCTTGACCTTGTTCTTATGAACTGCCGTCTTTGAAATTTTAAGGATGGATGCAAACTGATGCTCACTGTATCCCTCTGCCAGTAAAGCCAGAACTGAACCCTTGTTTCCTCACTGAAAACTTTTCTTTTCAACTCTTTTGGCATGGTCAATATTTATATTTTGATTCCAGTTACTTCTGAGGTACTACTACTAGCACTGTTTTTGCCATCCAGCTGGTCCTATTGCAAGAGGATAGTGATGACCACAGCAGTGGGTTTTGTACTTTTCCTCTTTAAGATTTGGTTCAGGTGATCACCTTATCAGTACCTCATTAATTAGAATGAGGTGTGCTTGTGTTGGAATTCAACAGACACTGGAATGGAATGGCTGCCATACATGTTGAGATGCTGATTTAATAAACATTTGGAGTGTTATCTTAATTTTTTCCAGAGCTGTATATATATATATATATATATATATATATATATATATACTGTATATTAGTATATTAAAGGTTTTAAATAAACATCATAACTGATTATGCAGCGAGATTCTGTTTCATGTTTTCATCTGTTAACATTTTCAATACATTGTCCACATTAAACGACCATTTTTAATGTAACTGGCAGAACTGCCAACCTGTATGCATTTTGCGTAGCAGGTATGCATTCTGACATCAAAGTACGCTGGTACAATTTGCCAATCTAAACTATGCAAAAAGCTGGTGACGCCTTTTTGTTCAATTGTGCACCTGCAATACTCAAGTCTAACAGCAAAGGCAGCAGCGTCTAGCTTGCAAAAGCAAAAAAAGAAGAAGAGTTTGAACATTCATAGCACTGGGTTCATTCCCCTAAATATCAAGTGGGGATGATTGACAAATGCGTAATGTCAATCATTTCAAGAGACTGCAAATGGACAGCAACACAAAATAGGTTTTATCCCTCTGGTTCCCCCTCCTCACTCCTTCTGGCTGGTTCCTCAAGTGAGGATGGTGCTTTTAACTCCTTCGCAAAGGTAAACAGGCTGTGGTGTATGTGGAAATTTGAAATTGTGAATTGAGTTAACTTAACGCAGACCTGCCAAAAAGAAGCAAGTTCATTCAAAAATTATTGAATGCAATTCAATGGTTATCAGTTTGTATAAGCACACATATCATACAATGAAATATTAATCATTAAAAAAATGGTTTTATGCAGGTGTACTGAAACTTTTGACTTTCACTGTATATTATAATATAGCCCAGTGCTGTGCAAGTGAGTAAAAGATTAAGAGTTCTTCTCAAGAATAAATGATTGTATTGTTTTCTTCATAGCCAATTTATATGATGAATAACTTGATGATATGGTGGTGAGTGGGGAAATGTGCAAAGCGAAGTGGTGCGAAAGCATGTGAACTAAGCATTACACTATTGTGGTACTCAAAATATTTTCCCAAGGTTGGCAGGTCTGAACTGGCGAGTATTGACTTGAAAATGAAAAAATGAAACTTCTGTCATCTCTTACTGTCATGCTGTTGCAAACCTGTATGATTTTATTTGTATTTTTTTTTCAGTGGAACTCAAAAGGAGATGTTAGGCAAAATGTTAGTTTCAGTCACCATTCGCTTTCATTGAATGAAAAAAAATTACGCTCCGTCTATACCGGATGCATCCGTTTACATTCCATACATTCCAATGGCTTGAGATTGTCTACACTGGGCATGTCGACACTAACGTTCTAAAGCATTTATTGGTGTTGTTGGCGGTAGTAGCGCCAGCGCGTGCAGCGCAAAATGAACAGGACATCAGTTTACGGTCGACATCATCATTGATAATGGATTCTGTTGCTTTTCATGCAGTGCGCTGCCCACGTCCGTGTAGACAGGGTATAAGTTTTGCGTTCCTTGCAATAAGTTTTGTGGTACCTTGCAATATGTTTTGCGTTCTCTCCCAATACGTGTTGTGTTCCCTCGCAATACGTTTTGTGTTCTCTCACAAGTTTGCGTTCTCGCTTGCGTTCCCTCGCTATTCGTTTTGCATCCTGTGGCAGTACCTTTATCCATCCCTTATGCAAATTAAACATGGTTTTACTACTGTAAGCATATTCGATTTAATGTATTTGTAGTGAAATCATAGTACATTTACCATGGTTTTACTATAATAACCATATTTATTCATAATATTTTCATGGTAATAATAATAAAGGAAAAACAAAACTATGGTAATAATCATTCTGCCAAAAAAAAAAAACATGCTTAGTTTTACAAGTAACACCACAGTTAGTTTGTGGTACATGTATCATGGTTTTTAAAATCATGGTTTACTATAGTGAAACAATAGTTAATTTTCATAAGGGCATGCTTTTTTTTTTTTTTTTTTTGGTGGAATTAAAAAATATATATTTTATTTGGAATGCCCAATTCCCAATGCGGTCTAAGTCCTCATGGTGGCGTAGTGACTCTCACGAATCTTAGTTGCCTCCACATCTGAGACCGTCAATCCGCTCATCTTATCACGTGGCTTGTTGAGTGCGTTATGCGGAGACATAGCGCGTGTGGAGGATTCACGCTATTCTCTGTGGCATCCATTCACAACTCGCCACACGCCCCACCGAGAGCGAGAACCACATTAGAGCGACCACGAGTAGGTTAACTCTACCCAACCTAGCAACCAGGCCAATTGGTTGCTTAGGAAGCCTGACTGGAGTCACTCAGCACGCCCTGGATTTGAACTTGCAATTAGTCAGCGTCTTGGTTTTAAAAAAATATACTTGTTATGGTTTTTCTACAATACCATAGTTCAACTGGTTCAAAGTTTAACATGCATGGGATTGCAAATTATTGCGAGGTAACAGAAATTTTTGTGAGGGGATGCAAAATTACAGAGATTTAAAATGAGACCAATATTTTGCAGTTAGTCCACATAATTTATGCAAGGTGAGCTTTTAAATTTGGGGCTTAAAAATGCAGCCAAAATATGCATTTTGCATGTTTATGCAGCCGGTCTCAGTCCAGTTCCTCCCTGTGTGCAAAGTGCTCCGCAAACTGTTGCCACAAAGTTGGAACTAAAAGCATTAAGATTTTTCCTCACTGTTCAAAATAAGGGTGTGTCCCTGTCCACATACTTTTGGCCATGGAGTGTACTGCATGTATGACTAAGCATGACTCTTTAAGTTGATTTGGCTTGGATCTCATTTAATGTGTCTGTTTACATCAGCGTACAAAGACCTGCAGTCTAGAGAGCATACGAGAAATGCTGCTTGGCAACACGAGGGCTGGGATGAAGTCGTCTATTACACCGGTAAACACTATCATCATTCTGCCATCTTCAAATACATTAAGTACATTTACGTAGTTAACATTGCCTTTGAATCTCTTGTTGTGTTTGAAGTGCCACTCATTCAGCACATGGAGTCCAGAATAATGATCCCGTTGAAGGCGTCACCACTGCAGTAATGAAGCTGAAGACATCATCGTTCCATCCCTGCGAGCGAAAGACCGGACTGCGATACGAGACACATTCACTGCCATGATCTGTTTCATTTTCATTATGCCAACCAACTTTATGTATAAAATGTTCTTTCTGATCATAAAATTGCCCAAAATTTTAACCAGCAAACCAAACTCAGTTTGTGGCTTAGTGGTGTTTGTTTGATATGATTTTTTTTTTTATTTTTTTTTTTTTAAAATAGGATTTTCCAAAGAAAGGTTTTTAAGTAGTCACTATGGCAAGCCACATTGACCTTAAATTATGTGCAGGATATGAATTATGTATATCTATCAATTAATTTCACTAGTTTAAATGTGAATTCTTAATATCAGTGACGGTGAAGCTAATTAGTGAAAATGCTCTTTAAAAAAAAAAACAGTAATAATACTGGCACTATTAGAAACATTTTTTTTTTTTTTTTTTAATGACACCATTACATGCAGAATTACACATTATTGATATTGATATCAAGAACTGGTATTTCTGCAAGTAATGACGTCATTTTTGATAGTTAACATTTTCAGAATTTTCATTTTCACTAGTAATAATTCCATTACTGATATCAAGTATTTCCATTTATCTAGTGAAAATGGAATTGTAGATATCTATAATTCATATCCCACATGTGATTAAATGTCAAAAGGCCATACAGTCACGTGCTTGTTTTTCAAATCTTATCAATAGGCTGTGTTCACAAAGCCCAGTTTTAGTTGAAATATTTGAAGGATATAAAAGGAGGGCATTACAATTTATTGAATTGCCATAATGTAGTGTAAAGTCTTTTACTTGCATCTTAAAGATGAGTGGAATATTCAGCTTGGATTTAACCTTTTAAAATTAGCAAAATACAGGCTTGGCTCCGTTGAATGTTGTCAGAAATCAAATGCACACTACTGAGAAGGAGGTTCACTGTGGCTAATTTATATATATATGTAAATATTATTTGAGGAGATCATTTCAGGTTTTAAAACCAATTATGACAAACACGGCAAAATCTATGCTACATACTTAAATGTTATCATTGGCTTATATCTCTAGTCATTATGTGCATTAAAAAAATAAAAAAAAAATCACCATATACATTTACAGTATTTTTGACTATTTTTGCATAACAAAAGCTGCCTTCATTTATATCAGATAATAAGCCCAAATGTCAGCGGTCAAGTGGTTGTGTGCAAAAGTAAAACTTATTTTGTAAGAAACATTTAATTCAACCTCAGTATTTGTTTTGCATTTCTTATGCATCCGTTTCTAAGCATATTGATAATGTTTTTTTTGTCTTGTGTAATGTTTGAGGTTTATCTTGTCAGCTCTTTCCCAGGTCAACCTGATTTGATCAGACTTGTATCTTACTGATTGATTTCTATATTGATTTTGATTGTTTTCTGTGTGATAGTGGCATGCCCCATTTACTGGACACTTCTGCCCTGCAGAGGTAATTGACTCAAAGGAATCTGACAGCACAATATATTTAATATTCCTGTAACTATTCAATAAATCATGAATGATACATTGTATATACAGTATATTTATTGTTCTAATGTTTTGCATTAAGAAATGAAGTCTGCATTTAAGACCACTAATTTTTTTGCTTTGTAACTATTTTCAGGACTCTTGTTTTTTTTTATCTCCCAATTCTCGTTACCATCATGCATCCGGATGTTTTACTTTTAACTATTCTCATTGTTTTCAATGAGACTACTCAATACCGTAACAGTTGTTTTTACTGCATTACTGCATTTTCTTAACTAAAATCAGTGAAAATGCAAGGCGGGCGGAACTAGTATGATGCATAAATACTTTTTAATTTGAGTAATATTTATATAATAATATTTATTAATATTTTCATGTTCAGGTACTGAGAATTGCCGTAATGACGACTGGGGGTAGAACGTGCAAAACTATCATGAAAACTCAATGTAAAAGATCTTAATGGCCCTAAAAATATCCTTTATTTTTTCTATATGCAAAATATAATTTCTTTAAATAGGACCAAACATTTTTTTGGCCAGTTTCGTGAGAATCACCTATTCATTCATTCATTCATTAAAAAAAAAAACACAAAACCTGTTACTTTTTTCTGATTAACAGTTTTTGTTGATTGGCAAAGAAAAGAAAAACATATATTCACAGAATCAACATTTAAACTCCACTACATATTTTCTTCAATTAGTTTGATAGAGATGCTTTGCAATGGTGAAATAGGGGCAAGAACTTCCTGTTCAATACAAAACCAGGGAGGGGCTCTCTCAGGTGGAAGCGACCAATGAGCCAAATGTCTGAGACTGAATGCATAACAATAAAACAAAATCTTGGGTAGGCCTAGCCCACCTTTGTCAATCGGCCTATGTAATTTATTGAAATGTAATCTGGGACATTTACCTTTCCAAATGAAGGACTTTGCTATGCTATCAAATTCCCTGAAATAAGAGAGGGGGACATCTACAGGGAGAGATTGTAGTAGGAAGTTGAATTTTGGAATAAAATTCATTTTAATAACATTAACCTTCCCAATCATAGATAAATGTAATGAAGCCCACCTGCCCACATCACTCGAAAACCTTTTTATTAAGGGGTCAAAATTAACTCTAACTAAATCACACAAATTTGCTGTGAATAAAATGCACAAATACTTAATGCCCTGTTTGGCCCACTGGAAGGCGCCCGGCTGGAAAGCCGTTACTGGGCAATACGCTGTGAGATCCAAAGCTTCGGATTTAGACCAATTGAATCTGTATCCTGAGTACTTAGAAAAGGAATTAATAATTCAATCAAATGAATGTTCAGTGAGTCGGTCCATTCGGCTGCCAAATGAGTGCAAGCAAATGACTTACTCCAATGAATCTTCACGCAGCTTAATTTCCCATCCTTAATGGAAAGTTGAAATAATGTAATTTCCTTGGCAGTCGTCAGCATGGCGGCAGGTGCTTTAAAAAGCGGTCGATTGTGACTGACGTCAATTCCAATTCCAAACACGCCCCACAGTATAAACTCCCACTCCCAAAACTGATTGACAAGTGTCTCTGTAAGGAATCGGAAATGCAAGTACAAAGGGAAATGCGATTTCATTTGAATTTTGGCAGGCTCCATACGGGACGCAGAGGAAGTGAGATAGCAAACGGGGTAATTAATATTGTTTTCCAATATGACAGGGTCATAACTCGTAAGACATAGGAAATGCAATTGCAAATGTTTTTTGCTTTTCCAATTGAAATTTGGCAGACTTTGTACTTTTGTGTAAATGAGAATGTAAACGGTATTATGCAATTTGCAATTGCATTTGGATTGTCACAATTTATGCGTCCAAAACGCAACTGCAAATACAATTTGCAATTTGGTTTGAAAATAGTCCTGTATATCCTCCCATATATCTAGTTATATAATTACTGATATTTAAAAAATGAGCATTTTCAGTAGTAATTCCATTGCTGATATGAAGAATTAGCATCTTAAGAAGTAAAATTGGAATTGTTGATACCTTTAATTCATATCTTGCATATCCTGCAAGCCAAACGACTAAAGTAGACCAGACAAGTAAACTACTATAAAGTAGACTCCAGTAGTACAAAGCAAACAAAAGAAAACATGTCACATGTTCACTTGTATATAGAAGCAGCACTGTTATACTCGTCTGCACATGATTCCCAAAAATAAAGATGAACTTATTTAATGCCTGTAGTGAGCTGAGGTAGGTGGTCAGTTATTAGTTTGTTGACTTGTTCCCTTGTTTGTTGATGCCCTCCTCGCGGACTGTGCTGTCGACCTCGAAACTGCCTCCATTCGCCGGAACAGCTCTTTAGTCTGAGCGACGGTTGCCATGGTGAACACCGAGAGTGTCATTAGACGCTCTGACAACACAATATTTTAGTGTATTGCAATGATGAGACCTTCAGGCATTTGCACAATGCTGGATAAGCACATGCAGTGATGCATTAAATGCCTGCATTCATTTGAAAAGAACACTGGGTTATTGCGTCACCCTCACTGAGGTTTAAAGTGCCCTGCTCACAAAATGTGCCTGACAACATTTGGTTTAGGAACTAAACATTAGAAATTAAAAGAAATGATTCGGAATTCAGTAACTACTCGCTCATTTTAAGTGAGAAGGGACAAAATACTGGGTATGTTATGAGTTTTGTGACTTCTCTATTGTTATACGCTTATTAATTCATCTTACCTTTATCCAAAGCAAATGAAATACACTTTAAACAACCATTCAAAGATATCTCTTAAATGACGCATTGGTTTTAATGTCCTGTAGTTGTGAAGTAAACACAGCTGTTGTTGCGGTGTACCTCCATTAATTCTTTCGTTGTTGTGTTGGGATTTAGAAAGCGAAATTTCGTATGGACATACATCAATCACTATACCAGTGTGTTACTGAATGTTAATAAACTGCAAAAAAGTCATAAAGACAAAGAAAGCGTGAACAAAATCGTTGGTATGTAATCGCTTTTTCAAGTTTTTTGATCGTACGTTTTTTTTTTTTTTTTTTTTTTAAATCCACACATAAGTTTAAACGTTTGTTTGGCGGTTGATTGACTGGAGAAAGGATGGGACGCATCAGGATGCCATTTTAAACCTCAAATGCGATGTGGTTTTTGACTACCTCTGTATGTGGTTTTTGTGGTCCAATTACAAAACATTTTGCATCCCGTTTACAAATATATTTAGCGCTGACCATTTGCGATCGGATCATCCGAAACGCATCCTATTTCCAGCTGTAAACAGGGTCAAAAGTGACTGCAGCCAGTGCTAGGGTATGCTGTAGAACAATTTCCGGCGGAAGTTCCATCCCCTCCCCACCCACATCCCCAGTAAGACCCCAAGGAAAAAGGTGGATATAGTATATTCACCGCTTCCTTTCAAAAAAGGATGCATTAAATTGATCGAAAATACTTCCAAAATCATTAATTGCAAATTATTATTACAGTTTGAAATAATTGTTTTAAATGGTATTTATTATTATTTTTTCTTTACCCATGATGGCAAACATATACTGTGTCACCTATTCCTTACAAAAGCATTCTAAAGTGCTAATTTGGTACTCAGGAAAATGTTCTTATTATTAGAACAATTGGAAATGGTTGCACTACCATGTGGAAATCAGAATACAGTGGGGGTTTTTCCCCATTTGCTGAGGTATTGGCACGGATCCACCGGACTTCCTCTCTCACGCCACACTCTGCTTCCTCTCCCACTCCACACAGCGCTCACTCTCCCCTGAGTTGATCACAAGCACCTGCGCATTATCAGTGATTAATCAATGACTGCATAAAAACCCCTTTCTCACACTATGTCATTTGTCTGTTCTCATTGTCAGTGTTTCCCCAGAGACTACAGACTCCCGAGTTCGTCAAGACTTACCTGAAATTATATACTTATCTGTTATTGTCCCATCATCAGAGTTTAGTGTTAGTTCATCCTCCGTTTGTTCCCCAGCATTTGGATTCTCTTGTTTCGTTTACGTTTCCTGTAAAGACCAAAAGACTTTGTGTGTTTTCCCTTCATCTGCATATTGTTATATTTCCCTGTTTGGAGTTTACTCGCCTGCTGTTCGTGTCATACCTGCGTCTGGATTGCCTCACCAGTTTGTTACACCTCTTGTCCATTCCCTCTGTCAATAAACCCCACGATTGAGTCCATCCCTCTGCCTCTGTGAGTTTCTCTGTGACAGAAGAACAGACCAACCAAAAAGGACTCAGCGGGTATTCCACCAACACCAACAAGCACAATCACCAAGAGCATGGAGCTGACCGGTGCATTGATTAGCCATTTAAACAAGATCTTCCTCTCCTAGAATACACAGCTAAGTTCTGTCAACTCATCACCCCAACCACAATATCGGACTCCTACTTCAGATCCATTTACGGAATGGGACTGAACTTTCATCGACACACAGCCCTTCTGGAGGTGGAGAGTCTTTCCTTTGTGGATTATGTCCGAGCCACGCTGGCCATCCATTACCCCTCGCCATTATCGACACACGGGACAAAGGAGGTCACTCCCATAACCCCAAAGTTAACTCCTCTCCCAGCATTCTCCCCTTACACTGTGGGTTATGGCGGGAACCCCGTGCCACCACCACCGCCTGCTCTGAAGACCACGGAGCTTACCTCGTTGTTTACTGCACTATCTTCTAAAGTGAATGATCCCCCACTGATGTTGGTACGTTTGGCCATGAAGACCATTCCTCATGGATTATCAACGTCCATGTCTGCCACAGTTAACGAGCCAGTGCCCATGCCTGCCACGGTTGGTGGCAGGCATGGTGGAGAAGAAAGGCTCCTACTCCCCAGTCGCTGCCAGTGCTCACGACCACGGAGGTCCACGAGGTTAACGAGCCGGTTAACGAGCCAGTTAATGAGCCAGTGCCCATGCCTGCCACGGTTAAAGAGCCAATGCCTGTAGCCTCGACCGTCCCAGAGCCAATGCCTATAGCCTCGACTGTCCCCGTAACAATGCTCCCAGCTGTCCAGAAGAAGAGGAGAAGAAGGGCTCCTACTCCCCAGTCGCTGCCAGTGCTCACGACCACAGAGGTCGTTCCCCAGTTGTTGCCAGTGCTCATGACTACGGAGGTACTTCCACGGCTCCACATTCCCTGGCTCCATCCCTCGAGCCTCCAGTGGCTCCGCCTTCCCTGTATCCGCCCCTCGAGCCTCCTGTGGCTCCACCTTCCCAGGCTCCACCCCTCGAGTCTTCCATGGCTCCGCCTTCCACAGCTCTGCCCCTCCAACCTCCCATGGCTCCACCCTAAAAGCCTCTTATGGCTCCACCTTCCACGACCTTGTCCCCCGAGCCTTCCACGGCTCTGCATTCCCTGGCTCTGCTCCTCGAACCACCCATAGCTCCGCCTTCCTTGGCTCCACCCCTCAGCCATCTCCTGGCTCCGCTCCTCGAGCCTCCTATGGCTCCGCCTTCCATGGCTCTGCCCTTTTACCCTCCCACGGCTTTGTCCCTCGATCCTTCCATGGCTTCGTCCCTCGAACCTCATGTTGTTCTGCATTCCCTGGCTCTGCTCCTCGAACCTCCCGTGGCTCCGCCTTCCATGGCTCCAGCTCTTGAGCCGCCCATGGCTCTGCCTTCCTTGGCACCACCCTTCGGGCATCTCCTGGCTCCGCCTTCCTTGACTCCACCCATTGAGCCTCTCCTGGCTCTGCCTGCCTTCGTTGAGCCTCCCTCGGCTCCGCCTGCCTATGTCGAGCCTCCCTCGGCTCCACCCTCAGAGTCTTCCATGGCTCCGCCCTTATCCCCTGAAACTCCACCTCCAATGGTTCAGTCCGCTCCACCACTATCTCCACCACCTGAGTCTCAAATCCCTGATCCTCTTGTGGCTCTGCCTGCTCCTCCTCCGATTCCTCCTCTTGAGACCCAAATCCTCCATCCTCTTTTGGCTCCATCTCCGGACCCATCTCCAGCTCCACCATTGGGATCTCAAGTCCCTACTCCTGCTGCTCTGCCTCTGGATCCGCCTATGGTGTCCTCCTGCCCTCCTCCATCTTTGGGCGCCAGGAGTCGCCCTTTAGTGGGGGGGGTTCTGTCACAGATCCACCGGACTCCCTCTCTCATGGCACACTCTGCTCCCTCTCCCTCACTCCACACAGTGCTCACTCTCCCCTGAGTTGATCACATGCGCCCACACATTATCAGTGATTAATCAAGGACTGCATAAAAACCCCGCTCTCACACTCTGTCATTTGTCTGTTCTCATTGTCAGTGTTTCCCCAGAGACTACAGACTCCCTAGTTTGTCTAGATTTACCTGTAATTATATACTTACCTGTTATTGTTCCCCTCATCAGAGTTTAGTGTTAGTGCATCCTCCGTTTTTTCCCTAGCATTTGGATTCTCCTGTTTCATTTACGTTTCCTGTAAAGACCAAAAGACTTTGAGTTTTCCCTTTATCTGCATATTGTTATATTTCCCTGTTTGGAGTTTACTCACCCGCTGTTCATGTCATACCTGTGTCTGGATTGCCTCACCTGATTGTTACACCTCTTGTCCATTCCCTCTGTCAATAAACCCTGTGATTGAGTCCATCCCTCTGCCTCTGTGAGTTTCTCTGTGACAGGTATTGAGTTCTTACAAGTTGCTTTACACTTGCAAGTCAAATTTTGGTTTTAAAAATAGGCAAAAAGAAACACATTTCTCCTGAAATTATATTTTCTCCTAAAGTCTATTGTTTTAGAGAGATGAAGGCTATTCCATCCATTCATTACTGTTTTGAAAAAAGAATCTCCAACCAGGATAGAGACGGAACTGGACGACCAGATGCACAACAAAAAGACAAGAAAATCACAGTAAAAACAGACTCCTTATAGGTTCTAAACTAGCAGATTCTAAATGCCAAAGACCTGCATTGCTCTTTGAAAGTATCCGAGACAAGTCCACCGGTGGACACTCTGGCCATGGGATTAGTGTAAAGGACTTGTATCATTCTAATGAACTGCTCACCAAAATTAAACTCTTTCTAAGTGTACCATAAATAACTCCATTCCGACCAGTCAAAAGCTTTTTCGGCATCAACAAATAAAAGGCCACTGGATGTTTTCTGGATTCGGCAATGACATGTAACACTCAACGAACATTTTCTGAAGCAAACGACCTGTAATAAATCCTGTTTGATCCAGGCTGATTAAACTGTGTTTCACCGATTGTAGACATCCTGCGATGACTTTAGCAAAGAGTTTTATATCCTCACTGATCACTGAAATATTGTTGTCCTGAGTGCTTTATGCACCTAAGCACCCCACCCTCCCCCTTAGTCCCCATTTAGCAAATGTCTGTGGCGATTGCGAGGCAACATATAAACACTACTCACCCCACCAACCCCCTCTGAAATGATCAGTTAAGGAAAGCTAAATCTAGAGAATCAATATTATCGAACTCAGAACAGCAGAATAAAGTGCTCAGGTTTCCGAAATTAGATTATTTTATGGTAACGAAAACTATAACTATAAACTATAACTCATCTTACACAGACAAGCAACCAGAGAAAAACAGAAGTTAAACAAGAACTCTTCACATGGCTGTACAAGCAAGCCAGAACAACTGTAGTGAAATGAAAATGAAAAGGAAGTTACATAAAAATAAAAATATAGATACCACATCACTTTGGTGTCATGAATGCAGAGGCAGGACCCAATAGCCGAGTACAAAAAAACAGGAATTTATTGAATACAAAAAAGGGGAAAAACAAACATAAACTACCTCCAAGGGGAAAAAGGGTAATTCAGGCTAGGGCAGAGGGAAACAGGACTGAAGGGACCAAAACAGGAACCAGGTAGGGGAAACAGGACTGACAGGGAATAAACTAGACCATACGACTGAACACACGAGACACACAAGACGAACTTGAGTAGCAATGCCAAACAAAGCGATGCCATGCATTCTCACACTAAATGAAACCTGAGCGTACCGTTTGCGAGGCAAACGCCACATGATGCATGCAACAAGAGACAAAAACAAGACCAGACACCTGTGCGAGAGTTTAGCCACACACAAACCCAAAATATCAGACCGAAGTGATTGAACATCAGCACAACGTGAAGACAGTTTGCGACCTGGGTGCGCAGGGCAAAGCGAGTGCAACACACGTCCATGGTCGCAAGAGACAGACACAGAACTTGGAGCATGAGTGTCTAGACACCGACACAGACCAAAACTGAACCAGACAGGGAAGTTGGGATCCAGACACCATGCTCTGGGCATGAAACATAAGACAGCTCGCGACCCGGGTGTGCAGCGTAACGCAAGCGCAATGCGAGACGCGCCTGTGTTTGCGAGAGACAGACATAAAGTACTGACGTGAGTGCATGCTGCCAAGATGACATAAGCGCAACGCACACACATCAATAACAGACAGACATGGAGCATGAGTGTCCGGATCCTGACACAGACCGAAACCAAACCAAACAGGAAGTCAGGAGCCAGACACCATGCTCCAGAAATTAAACAGGACAGACCGAAGAGCGCATGGCAGGGAATACAACTGAAACCGTGCGCTCACACAAAGACAGACAGCGAAACACGAGACAGACATGGGACGATGATGCCACGGACCTGTCAGACAAAAACCCAGACTGACAGAGTGACAGGACCGTGAGTTTTGGAGGATTGAAACGCGAGTTCACACTGAAAACGAAGACCATGTATAATCCGGGCTTGCTAGCAAAGACAATTATAAGTCCCTTGATTCAGCATGCTCCATGTCCTCCTGAAAGTTGAAATCTAATGATCTACGAGCGGCCAGTACCACTGAGCTATCCAGCACTCCCAGATACTTTTCGGTGTCCTCCGGTGATTCAATCAAATATTTCTGACCCTTGCGAATGACTCTCAATGATGCTGGGTAGATCAGAAATGTTTCAGCACCTTTCTGGTGAAGCTTAGACCTAACGGCCGAAAACGCCTTCCTTCTCTTCACCGTCTCTTGACTGTAATCAATATAGAATTCTAGACACACACCTTCAGGCAAAGTGGGCTTTGCTTTTCGTGCTCCTTGAAGGATGGCTTGCCTGACTGGATGGGGGATAAGCCGAATAGCAACGATCGAAGTTTGGGTGAGTTAGAGATTGAATAGACACGATCGGGTGTGGGCGCACTGAAAGGTTGGGGATCCATTTAGGTAGCATTTTCTGTAGAAAACCAATGGGGTCATCCCCTTCCATTCCTGATGGTAGATTAACCAAGCAAACATTGTTGCGATGTGACCGATCTTCTAGATCGTTACATTTTGGTTGCATCTATTCAGCTGAGACAGGCAGTGATTCCTTTCGTTTTTTGTTTTACGTAAACTGCCTTGGAGGTTTTCCACTTTTCTTGTGACCGTAGCCATACTTTTATTCAGCGAATCCAGCTCCTCTTTCAGTGATTGGAGAATACACCATTTTCGTTAATGTAGTCATTGAAAGGATTGAGAGCTGACTTTATTGCCTCCATCAGCATGCATGAAACTTAGCACATAACCTCCTGTTGCGCTTCGATCGCATAGCGAACAATTGAGGCCACATCGTCGAGCATTTTGAGGCGTTTACAGCTTACAGTTACAGTTTACAGATTTTTGAGGAGACATGGATTTTTTTCTGGTTGCCATTCTTAAGAGAGTTGTTCAGCTGCCAAAGAAAATGATTGATCTTTCCTCAATATGAAAATATACCTTTAGAGAGGGGGTTTTTGTCAGGAGCTCAGCGCCAAGTGACCATCTTGCTGTTCGTGCCACCGGAAGTCCTCATACCTTCTTTATATAACATTCATCCCTTGCGCACTTTTGGCCTCTAGCGGGTGAGGCTTTTCAGACAGATAAACAGCAGCACAGGGCAGGGAAGTACAGTACAGCACAGTGAGCAAGAGTGTTACCCACTAGGACAGTTTAATTTGAACAAGAGGGGTGAACGGTTACGGAATTTAACGTGGGAGTACAATACCGAACCGATACGTCTGTACGCGCGATAGTGTAATGAACTGGACGGCGTGGAAAAAAAATAAAGTTCAGTGAAAAGTCAAAAGAAGATCGCAATGTATGTAATTATAACTATATCAGATATTATTAATGAAACACGGGAACTTGTTGCGTGGGCAATTTTTGTCCCCATATTTTGAAGTTTGGTGATATTTTTGTTAATTTCAGTGGCATTTTTGCCCCGAGTCTCCATTAATTTCTGACACAATTGGTATTGTATCTTTCTAAGGTTTTTAAAAGTTTGTTTTAGACAAAGTAGCAAGTAAACAAGATATCCCCACATATATGTCAAACTACATTATGTTAATGTTTGACAAAGTAAAAACATTGCCTACCTTAAAAACAAGTGAAGTTTGATCAGTGGTTAAATGTGTTCAGAGAGTTCTCTCATACCTGAATGAACGGCTCCTTTCCAGCATAAAATGAAATATGCAGAAAATCACATTATTACAGTTCTTGTATAGAGACAGGGCAGAAAGTCTTAAAGAAGCTAGAGAAGAGAGGACACCGGTGGCTGTTTATGCAAGCTGCTTGGATACAACGTGATTTTTCTCCAATGAGGGGGAGGAGGGGCGGGATAGGTCCACGTGGGGATTTGTGGGAGGGCAAATTACACTACAGCACTGATATTATTGTGAGGCTGTGAGCAGACAGTGTCAATCAATGCATTGGAGAAAACAGCAACCATAAATGTAAAAAAACAAAGTCGCTTGTCAGATTTTCCTAACAAGCAACCATATTTTGTAAAACAAGCCCAAAAAACCACAACCCGCTACCCGTGATTTTTTTCAAGCGGCTTAAAAAAGAAGATGCCCAAAGTCACATATTACAAGCAGACTTGGCATCTCTGACTGATGTTCCTCTTCTCTGGATGTGACAGAGCCTGCCAAACACATGTTTAGATGTCTGTGATTGGTCAGAAATGTTTTACTGACCATGACGAAACATAAATTATCTGGTGAAGACTGGAAATATGCATGGCTGTTGCCAAAAAAGATTTTATAATTAACAAGGTGAGAGAAATACATGTTAAAATAAATCATCTGGTGTATCCTGTAAAAAACACTTTTTCTAAGATTTCATACTGATCGTTTGATTTTTGTGGTTTGGAGAAGGAGACTGTTGTTCACTTATTTTTCAGCTGCATTTAAAGTAGAATTTTTTGGATCGACTTGGAAGACATTTTCTTTATGTCTTTGGGTATTAAAATTGTCTTCTGAAAATACAATCTTTCTGATGTATTTGTTTATTCTAATAGACAAGGATTACAACTAAATGTGGCCTTTCTTATTAATTTATGTCTAATTATGGGGAAATACCATATGAATAAACAAAAATGGGCTAAATGAACTTTAGGTTAATCATGTAACCCCGGTTCTCTGCTAACAGGAGTGCGGTATCTCACTATGGGTAACGCCTTGGGCGTGGCCAATCCTGGAAGCACCAATAACACCCAGTCTGTCAGTTGACAGACCAATCACAGCAGTGATCAGGGAGTCCCACCTCCCTAAATTAACCACTGTCATAGGGGCCTACTTCATTCTCTATGCAACAGCAAGGAGGGAAGTGTGATGAGATCAAAATAACACACTTGTGTTTTACTGTGTTATTGTTGATTTGTGAATTATTATTATTATTATTTTTTTTTTTACACATTGGCAGATTGACTACCCACACCAAGGACTGAATGAGCCAATGATGGCTCTGTGACATCCAGTCTATAAAATCGGACAAAAGTGTGAGGCGATGCCCAACTCGCAGCTGCACAAATGTCCTGGACTGAAACGCTTTTAAACAGAGCCAATGATGTAGCCATGCCTCTGGTAGGATGAGCTCTCTAACCCTCCGGAGGTCGCAACCCCAGATTATTATAACTTAATATAATAGTCTCTACTACCCAATGAGACAGGCACTGTCATGATATGGGTCTGCCCTTACAAGAATCAGCCCAAGAAACAAAAACTGACTACATTTCCTCAATGCCTTCGTTCTTTCCACATACAAACATAGACTACAAACTGGACACAAACAGTGAAGCCACCTGGTGAGGAAAAAGGCGGAGGGTAAAAAGTTTGCAAATCCACTGGCTTACAGCTGAGCGCAGAGTCGCTCACCTTAGGCACATAGGTTGCATTCGTTTTAAGAGACACTTGATAAATCCACCACAAAGCGCATACAAGTGTGATAAACTGACAAAGAATTAAGTTCACTAACCCACTTTGCAGTTGTTAAGGCCAATAATAAAGCTGCCTTTAGCAAAAGGAGCTTTAATTCTATACTTTCAACTGGCTTAAAGGGAGGCCGAGAAAGCACATTCAGGACCACGGAACAGATCCCATGACGGAACCAGTGGTTTTGACACCCTATTCAAACATCTTGTGCCCCTCATAAACCTGCAAACAAGTGGGAGTTGACCTATTGTATTTGAGTCTATTCCCACATGATAAGCCTATATGACAGCAAGATAAACCTTGGTGGTAGAAAAGGCCCTGCCTTTATCTAAAAGTTGAATCTCGTGCTCTGAATCGTTTCAATAACCCTGGGGGGTAAACCCATGGCACACAAATTTGGCCTCTCACGGGCCAGGCCCAAAGAGCTACTCAGTCCGGAGGGGGGTGAAATATTTACCCCCGCGCTTGAAACAGGAGATCCCTGAGCTGTGGGAGCTGCCAAGGCTGGGTGCACAATAGTTGAATTATCTCCGGCAGCCACAGTTTCCTCGGCCAGTTCGGGGCGATCAGTACGACTGAGTGACTATATTCTCTTAATCTTTTAGAGTTGGAATGATCAGACTCGATGGAGGAAATGCGTAAAGTAGCGCAATTGTCCAAGGATGCGCTAGAGCTTCCACACCCATAGGAGCACCGTCTCTCGTCAGAGAGAGGAATAGAGGGCAATGAGCGTTTTTGTGAGATGGGAAGAGATCTATGGCAGCTTGCCCGTATCTCTCCCACAGCTGACTCACCACCTGAGGGTGAAGTCTCCATTCTCCATAAAGAGGATTCCCCCTGGACAGGAGATCCACCCCGGTATTCATCACTCCTGGATCGAGTGTCGCCCGTAAAGAGAGAAAGTGTGCACCACTCCACACAGTCAACTTTTGTGCCAGGTTGTGTAGCCGCTGTGAACGCGTGCCCCCTGTCTGTATATGTACCCCCTGTCTGTTTATGTATGCCACTGTTGTCGTGTTGTCCAATCTGACTAGGACATTGTAGCCTTGAAGGAACTGTACAAAGTGCTTCAATGCTAGAAACACTGTCAGTAACTCCAGAAAGTTTATGTGCCCTTTCTGTAGTGAAGCGGTCCAAACCCAATTAAATATTCTGCCTTCACACACCGCACCCCAACCTGTGAATGATGCGTCTGTCATCACCACTTTCCTCAGAGAGACTGCCCCCAAAGGTGTTCCCCTTTGAAGGAAAGCAGGGATTCTTCAGTGATGGAGAGTGAGCATTCCCTCTGATGTCACTCTTACTCTGGGATTTAAGTGACGGCGAGGACACAAGTGCTGCGCTGCAATCCAATGCTGAAACTCTCTCATTCGCAGTAGTTCCAAAGGAATGATTGACACAGTTGAAGCCATCAGACTCAATAGGCGTAGACACAACCTGAATGAGACTTTTTTCCCTTTCTGAAAAAGGGACAAAAAAACACAAATCGATCCGATGCGTTCCTCTGACAGAAAATGCTCGATACTGATCGGAATTCAATCTGAGACCCAGATAAATTATTTCCTGTGAGGGCATCAGACAGCTCTTTGTCTCATTTTTTTTTGAATCACAGATTCGCTAAATGAGACACCAGCGTTCTCATATTTATCTCTGCTTGCTGACGTGACGGTGCGCACAGCAGTAGATTGTCTAGATAAGCCGACACCCTGAGACCCGTTAACCTCAGCGGCATTAGCGCTGCCTCCACACACTTGCTGAAGACTCTCGTGCTAATGAAAGTCCGAAAAGCACCGTCAAAAATTTGCAAGCTATTCCCTGACAGGCAAATCTTAGGAATTTTCTGTGCGATGGGTAGATGCCCACATGAATATACACTTCCTAAGAGAGTGTTTTTGAAAAAACTAAGAGAGTGTTTTGAGCATGAGAATTTTGAACTTGTACATTTTGAGGTATTTGTTGAGGTTTCGCAAATCCAGAATGGGACTGAGACCTCCTCCTCTTTTGGGGATGACGAAATACCTGGAGTAATGGCCCTGACGGCTGTCCTTCAGCGGCACAATCCTTATTGTTCTTTTGCTCAGCAAATTGGCTATATCCTCCTCTAAAATCTGAGTTGACTCCCCCTCCGCTGTTGATGTTAACACACTGTTGAACAGAGGTGGTTTTACAGCAAATTGCAACCGATAACCCAGTTTTATTGTAGATAAAACCCAGGGATAAACTGCATATGCGTGCCAACCTTCTGCGTGAACAGAGAAGGTCCTGCTGAAGCTCTCGCTTACTGATGGCGCTGCTGCACCATCTAGCGGCGGAGCTGGGGATTGCAGCTCTGAGTTCGGTATTATTTTGTGATTTATTTTCACACACTGCTGTGCCCTTGGCCCACTGGATGCACAGAGGAGATTTTTATTGTCGTCACACACGTTTTTCTGCAAACTTTCCTCTTCTAGTATTTTCTAACCCTGTGGATGGAGAGGGTAGATGCAAACTGAGAGGCACTGGGGAAACTGGTGCAAACACTCTAATTTAAATAGTTAATGTATGAACCGTGTAACACAAAACTTTTGGTTTGATTCCCCTTCCGAGTCCTCTTGGCTGGAGGGGCGGAATACAAACTCACATCTTGATGGAGAAGTGGAACAGAGACTCTGTAAGCAGTGTTATTATAGTTAACGAAAATTAAAATGAAAACTAACTAAAATAAAATAAAAATGATCTTGAATTTTAGTTTTAGTTTTTGATATACTAAGGTGATTATGGGCAAAGTGGTTTACTTTTGGAAATTTTACATTTCTTGACACTTTGAATAATGATCCAAACACCACATAACCTAATATTATACCTTTGAAGAAAGCTTAGGACGTCTTCTACCTTAGTCAAAAGCAAAAATGAAGAAATATTCAATACTGAGAAGTAGAACCTTTGAAGACCCTCTTTTGTAATTAACATTTTTTATTGATTCAAAGAGGAAGCACAACAGAGAAAAATATACACACCGAATCAACATTTAACTTTTAACACTCATTAACATCCCTCCCCAAACACCAACCCCACCCTACCCCAAAGAACACCCCTGTGGTCACATAAAATAATACACATGCACAAACAATAAAATAAAAAAATAAAAAAAATAAAACATAAAATATATAATAAATATACATAATTAAACTAAACATCTCCCTCCTCATCCCTTTCCCTAGAGTCCTCCAAAACTGCCAAATACCTACCCCACTTCCTGAAAAATAAGTCCTAGGCCCCAGCCTTCTATCTATCATCTTCTCATAAGCCGCCAACCTCCCCATCTCCGATCACCACTCTGGAAATGGTGGCGCTCCGTCTGACTTCCATCCCCTTAAAATAATTTGTCTACCGATCATCACGCCAGTCAGAACCCAATTTTTTATATATTTGTTGCCCGAATTTATAACTTCCCCATCGCCCAAAATGCAAAGTCTGGGGCAAAGTAAAATTTGAGTGCCCAGAATGTCATGCAAATAATTCTGAATCTTTAACCAAAAATCTTGGATCTTAACGCATCCCCAAAAAACATGGGCTATGTCTCCAACTTCTGATTGGCACCGCCAGCATGTGGGTGTGTCTTTAAGACCAAGCCTATATAATCTAGAGGGGGTCCAATAAAATCTTTGTAAAATCTTAAATTGCATAAGGCGAACCCTTGCATCTCTAGATGCAGACTTAACATTTTTCAGAATCTTAGTCCACACTCCATCCTCCAATACCAAATTCAAATCTTTCTCCCATAATTTCTTAATAGAAGTTAAAGCTCTATCCCCATACTCTGAATTAACAGGGAGTAGAACACTGATGCCTCATGACCTTTTCCAAAAGCCGCAATCACCTCTCCCAAAGCATCTGCCTCCTCAGGGTGGTGTGTGGTACTCCCAAAAATAGTACAAAGCAGGTGGCGCAATTGTAAATACCTATAAAACTGAGGTCTGGGGATCCCAAAATGTTGGACCAAGTTTTCAAATGATCTCAACACTCCACTTTCATATAGGTCACTGAGTGTAGCAACCCCCCTCACAATCCACTCTGGCCAGCAGAAAGGGGACTTGCCAATACATAGCCTTGGGTTCTGCCATATGCTCGAGGCAACATTTAAATAAGTGTCCAATTTAAACAATCTGGACACTTTAGTCCATACTAAGTGTAAATGCGAAATAACGGGATGTAACTTAACTTTTCCAATTAGTTTGATAGAGATGCTTTGTAATGGCGAAATAGGGGCAAGAACTGCCTGTTCAATAACAAACCAGGGAGGGGCTCTCTCAGGTGGAGGTGACCAAAGAGCCAAATGTCTGAGACTGACTGCATAGTAATAAAACAAAATCTTGGGTAGGCCTAGCCCACCTTTGTTAATCGACCTATGTAACTTAATAAAATGCAATCTGGGACATTTACCATTCCAAATGAAGGACTTCGCTATGCTATCGAATTGCTTGAAATAAGAGAGGGGGATATTTACATGTAGGGACTGTAGCAGGTAGTTAAATTTTGGAATACAATTCATTTTAATAACATTAACCTTTCCAATCATCGATAAATGTAATGAAGCCCACCTGCCCACATCGCTCAAAAATCTTTTTATTAAAGGGGCAAAATTGACACTAATTAAATCAGACAAATTTGCTGGGAATAAAATCCCCAAACACTTAATGCCCTGTTTGGGCCATTGGAAGGCGCCCGGCTGGAAAGCCATTACCGGACAGTACGCTGTCAGAGCCAAAGCTTCGGATTTAGACCAATTAACTTTGTATCCTGAGAACTTGGAAAAGGAATTAATAATTCTGTGGAGGCAAGGCATAGATCTAGTAGGTTCAGAGACAAATAATAAAATATTATCTGTGTAAAGCAGAAGCTTATGCGTCATACCTCCCGCCATCACCCCTTTCTTATCCTCTGTTTCTGACAGAACAATAATGGGGAAAGAGGGCAGCCCTGCCGAGTTCCCCTATCCAGAGTAAAATAATCTGAAATCAATCCATTTGTTTGTACCGCTGCTACATGGTGTCTATAAAGTAACTTAATCCAACCAATAAATGTACTCCCAAACCCATACATTTCCAAAATCATGAAAAGATAATCCCATTCTACCATATCAAACGTCTTTTCGGCGTCAAGTGAGATGGCAGTGACTGGAGACTGATCTTTCACCACTGACCACATAATATTGATGAGACTCCTGATGTTATCAGAAGAGCTACGGCCCTGAATAAACCACACCTGATCTGTATGTATAAGTGATGTCATAACTTTACTTAATCCGTTAGCCAAAATTTTTTACAATATTTTTACATCTAGTTGGATCAGAGAGATTGGATGGTAACTTTTACATTCACTTGGATCTTTGTCCTTTTTAAGAATCAGACTGATCCGGGCTTGTGTCATGGTTGGAGGAAGCTTTCCATTCTTTAATGATTCAGTATAAACTTCTAACAAAAGTGGAGCCAGTTCTGTAGCATAGTATCTAAAAATTTCAGCGGCAAAACCATCTGGCCCCAGAGCCTTGCCAGTAGGTAGGGACTTAATTATCTCGTCAAGCTCCTCCAAGGTTATCTCAGAATCGAGAGAGTTTTTTTGCTCAGTTTAGGAAGTTCTAATGGTTCCACAAAGTTTCTAATATCTTCATCAGTAGACGAAGACATGGAACTATAAAGATCAATATAGAACTCTTTAAAGGCATTATTAATATCAATGGCTGAAGTAAAAATTTCACAACCAGCAGATTTCACTGAGGGAACGATAGAAAGAGACTCTCTCTGCTTTATATATCTAGCCATGTCACCCGACTCAAAGTATGACTGTCTTGCCCTGGATAACCAAAACTCCACTTTCCGTGACAAAATAGTATTATATCTATATTTCAATTGGGTCAATTCTCGGAGGCCATCAGCTGACATACGTTGCTTCAGCTCTGCCTCTGCACTTTTAATATTCTCTTCCAACTCCACGAGTTCTTGTGCTTTGGATTTTTTTGATGAATGAGGCATACTGTATGATCCGACCCCTAAGAACCTCCTTAAGTGCCTTCCAAGCCACGCCCACAGAGGATACTGAGGACCAGTTGGTCTCCATATAAACATTGATTTCAGTCTTTAACATTTGTTGGAAATCAGGATTTTGCAAAAGGGACACATTAAGGCGCCAACTATATGATTTCTTTTTCTCTATTTGTAGCATCACCTCTAAACTCACCAGGGCATGATCTGAGACTAAAATGTTTCCAATTGAGCTATCAACAACAGATGAAATGAGGGATTTGGATATAAAAAAAATAAATCTATTCTAGAATAAATCTTATGGACTGATGAAAAAAATGTATAGTCCCTACCATATGGGTTCAAACGTCTCCAAATATCTGTAAGACCAAGATTTTTACACATCCTGTGAAGCGTCAGTGTTGCTCTAGGGGGTTTACACACTTTTGCTTCACTATGATCAAGGACTGAGTCCATCAAAAGATTAAAGTCTCCTCCCAATATTATATCATGAGGGGTGCCAGCAGCTTGCAACATCCCATCAAGATCTATAAAAAAGCCCTGATCATCAGCGTTAGGTGTGTAAATATTAGCCAAAATCAACCTTTGCCCTTGAATTTCAACATCAACACAATGACTCTTCCTAATTAATCTTTAATCTGTTTGAGACATTTGAATTATAGATGTTTATTTACCAATATAATGACTCCCTTGCTCTTACTTGAGCCAGCACTAAAAAAAACATGTCCACCCCATATCTTCCCAGATTTTTCAGCTTCCTGCGGGGAGAGATGTGTTTCTTGAAGAAACGCTATATCATATTTCTTACGTTTAAGAAATGTAATAACCTTCCTTCTTTTTATGGGGTGCCCCAACCCATTCACATTCCTTGTGGAGAGAGATAGTACACTCATATTAACATTTGACATTTTGATATAGTAGAAAAAATAATTTGTGTGCCAAAAACAAAATTATACAGACTACATTCCCCATTAGTGAAACAATCAACCCCCGAACATCCCCCTGAACAAAACAAACAGAAAAAAGAAAAACGTGCACATTAACCCCGTGCACCAAAGCGCCAACCGGCGACAATCCCTCTAAACTCAAAAGGTCCATGAACACCCACGAGCCCCCACGACAACTTTCAAATCGGATTGCACAATTTTGCCTCACAAATTTGTGAGGCAAAATTACATAACAGACAATACTTTGTAAAATAAACCCAGCCAATAGGAAGAATGAACTCAAGGAACGTGTAGATTCATCCACAGAACTGTCTCAAGGATGTGATCTTCCACAAAACAAATTCCAGCTGATATAAAACTGTTCAGATTCCTCGGACAGACAAACAAATGTTCAGTGAGCCAGCTGTTATGAGTTCAGCGGATGACGTAATCATTCCAATATCCCGTAAAAAAACTCAACAAAACAAACTACAGTCAGCAGGAGGAATAAGCACGAAGAATGAACAGATTAATCCACAGCTGTTCCAAAGGAGTGTTATTCAATAGAACAAGCTCCAGCCACTAGGCGGAACCATTACAAAAAGAAACAAAACCGACATCCCGGTTCCCCGGTTGGACAAGTCAATTCACTCGGAGGCCACATAAAAGTATATACCATGACTTACACAATCCGTCAACTTTATAAAAGATCCTTTGTGTGAGCATGTAGATATTTTGCGGTCATCCATAGTGTCCACTCTCAATCTGTCTGGGAACATCAATGCAAAAGTTTCTTTAAGGAA
Source organism: Myxocyprinus asiaticus (assembly GCF_019703515.2). Taxonomy (NCBI): domain Eukaryota; kingdom Metazoa; phylum Chordata; class Actinopteri; order Cypriniformes; family Catostomidae; genus Myxocyprinus; species Myxocyprinus asiaticus. Next base: position 39,190,683 of record NC_059382.1, on the reverse strand, counting down.
AAGTGTTATTCACAAAACAAGCTCCAGCCGCTCGGCGGAGCCAACGCAAAAACCCCAAAATGTCGCCCAGCTTCCTCAAGAGTAAGTACAGCGAGTCAGACCCACTCACATGAGAAACATCCAATGGTTTACATAGACATTGATTGTATAAAAGACATTGCCTGATTTAGACATGTAAATACTTTGTGACCGACCTTCGTTTCTATTCTCAGTTTGGCCGGAAACATCAGAGCAAACGAGATCTTTTTCTGATGTAAGAGTTTCTTACATTTCTTTAACCGATCGCATTTCTCTCTTGTCGAACTCGCAAAGTCCGGGAACAAGAAAATATTACGGTTCTTCCAAGAAAGCTTCCCTTTGCTCCTCGCCTGGCGCAACACAAGATCTTTATCGGATGATCTCAGAAATCTGGCCAGAATTGGTCAGGGCCTGTCTCCCTCAGCAGATCTCCGAGCCAGGACTCTGTGAGCTTGCTCGATTTCCAGCTTGTGGCCTGTTATGTCGAGCAGACTCGGGAAAAGCTCATCTAGGAATTTCACCATATCTCTGCCCTCCTCATGCTCAGGAATTCCAACAGTTTGAACGTTGTTCCTGCGGCTTCTATTCTCAAGATCTTCAAGCTTTTCAAGGAGATGTTCCAGATCAACTTTGGTCGTGGGCGGATTAGCGGTTAATTCCCTCTCCGAAGATTCCAGAAAATCAATTCGTTTTTCAACATCAGTCACTCTTGTAACTAACTCAGAGAATCTTCGTCAACATCACCGACATGTTGGACAGTTGACACTGGATTCCTTCTCCCGCCAAGCCATCCAAAAGGAGTCCCCGGTCTGTAGGCCTGTCGGGGCTTTCATCCTGAGCACATAAGTGTTTTTTAATGTCTCCAGAGCCCGAGGATTTTGACTTCTTTGCCATGTTTTGCCTCAAAGAGCAAATGTGTAACTGGGTGTATCAAAATTCACCAGATTATAACATGAGAATAATCGAAAATTCAGCAAAGTGCGCAGAGCTCGTCGCTCACACGTCTGCTCCTTGCATGGCGACGCGTGACCTGTTAGTGAAGAAGACCCTCTTTTGAACAAATCCCAGAATTTTTTTAAGCAGTACTGGTAAAGTGGGATAGAGGAAAATGATTCTCTAGAAAATATCTACAAAGTATTTGGAATTAATTTTTATATTTCTTACACACTTTCACATCATAATATTAAGTTAACTTTTACTTTTTTATAATTTGTTTGACCTCAAATTTCTGACATTTTCTTGACCATTGTTTTCCCACCAGTAGTCATGAAATGAGCTCTGTCACACATCCTAAAGTGAAATCATCAATTTAAAATCTCAAAAAAATAAAGGGATAGTTGACCTAAAAATTTAAAGTCTCATCATTTACTCACCCTCATGCCATCCCAGATGCGTATGACTTTCTTTCTTCTGCAGAACACAAATGAAGATTTTTAGAAGAATATTTCAGCTCTGTAGGTCCGTACAATACAAGTCAACAGGGTCGAAAACTTTGAAGATCCAAAAAACATATAAATGCAGCATAAAAGTAATCCATAAGTGGTTTAATCCATGTCTTCAGAAGTGATCTAAACTGAACAGACCAAAATGTAACTCCTTTTTCACTGTACATCTTGCAATTGCAGTCTACAGGAATGATCATGGTTTCAACTTGATTACACTTACTAGTAGAGTTCGCAGAGCACTAGATGGTGCTGGGAAATATAATCGAGCTTGAAATCATGATTGCCAAGGATACAGCAGATGTCGAGATTTACTGTAAAAAAGGACTTAAATATTGATCTGTTTCTTACCACATCTATCATTTCGCTTCTGAAGACATGGATTAAACCACTGAAGTCTTATGGATTACTTTTATGTCATCTTGATATGCTTTTCGGAGCTTCAAAGTTCTGGCCCCTGTTGACTTGTATTGTATGGACCAATGGAGCTGAAATATTCTTCTAAAAATTTTCGTTTTTTTGTTCAGCAGAAGAAAGAAAGTCATACACATCTGGGATGACATGAGTGTGAGTAAATGATGAGAGATTTGTCATTTTTGGGTGAACTAACCCTTTAATTGTTTACTCCCCAAAGATTAGTTTTGTAATGATTTATAATAATTTAAGGAAATACATATGGATACAATGGGGATCAAGTTTAGATGTCCTTTGTCACTTTAACCATATTCACCCTATATGATAAAATTTGCAACATTTACAATCCACATTAAACATGAACATACCACTAGATAGAGGTAACACAAGAATGCCCTGAGAAATAACAGTAAATGATGTTAGACTTGTTAAATTACATCAGTGAAAGCTCAGCTTTGGCAGCCATAAAAAATACCAAAACTAAAATAAAAACGAACTAAACTGAAACAGAGAAAACTAAACTAAAACTTACAGTGAAACGAACGAAAACGTAACTAAATTGTAATGTCAAATTGAATATAAAATAGAAATAAAAACTACATTTAAAATCCAAAACTATAATAACCCTGTCCGCGAGTGCTGTTCACCCATTCCATGTCCCAAAACACAACACTGGTTAGGTCGCCAGTCTCTTCTTGTTCCCCTGAGGGTTAGACAGATGATGTTTGGGCTCCTCCGCCACAAAAGAAGCCTTGCTTGTTTTGGCTGTGCCCCTCCCTGCCCTGACTGCTGGGTCTGGGTTCTAAAACCAGATTGTCCACTTCTAAAAATGGGTTGTGAACCCGGAACGTGACGGCTGCAGGGGGGTGAGCAGTGGATTTTCGGGGAAGGCAGGCCTCGAACACTTCCCTATCCTTTTTCCTCAAATCAAACTGCTGCTGCACTGTGGACGCCATAGCCCCGAAAAGGGCTTTCGGATCCACTGGGGCATTGAGGAAATCTGTCTTCTCCCTCACAGACAGGCCAGACAGACTGAGCCAAATAGCCCTTTCGCCCACAACGGCGAGACCCATGCTGCGGCAGCGATCCTCATTATTCGACGCCACAACCCACACCCTCCTTTCCAAATCTCTCTGTACGAAACAGAAACAATGCGCGCAACACATTAGCTAATGACAATTTATGCTTTGAGATGCATTTAAAACTCAAATCAGAGATATTTCTTCACTCAAAATGTATTTTACAATAAAATTATTGTTTAAATCTATTATTTGTAAAAAAAAATAAAAAAAATTGTGAAAAGTAAAAGCACACCCAAGCAAGTAAAAAAATACACCCCAGTAAAACACTTACTTAGTTTACTAATTTTAAACTATGTCCTGCACTACACATAAATAACTAATACTGGCATTATATTCATGTTGTTTAGTCAGAGGGGAACTGGCCCCCACAGTGAGCCTAGTTTCTCCCAAGGTTATTGTAACGGGGTAAAAGGGAAAGTAGGAGGCGAGAACCGGCATAACAATATAAATAATATTTTAATAACCAAAAAGACAACCACACACAGGTGTCGGACAGCTGTCCGTAACTCTCTCTCTGTCGCACTGCCGTCTCCGGTTGGCCTTATCCCTCTCGGGCTTAATCAGCCTTATTAGGGGCCGGGTGTGCGGAATCACGACCTGGCCCGGCCCTCTGCCCTCCCACAGTTATTTTTCTCCTTTAACCAACATCTTATGGTGTTTTGTGTCCCTTGCCACAGTCGTCTTCGGCTTGCTCACGGGGGTTCAAAATACAATTATTATTTAATTATTTTACAAAATTTACAATCATAAACTCAGCAAAAAAAGAAATGTCCCTTTTTCAGGACACTGTATTTTAAAGATAATTTTGTAAAAATCCAAATAACTTTACAGATCTTTATTGTAAAGGGTTTAAACAATGTTTTCCATGCTTGTTCAATGAACCATAAACAATTAATGAACATGCACCTGTGGAAAGGCTGTTAAGACACTAACAGCTTACAGACGGTAGGGAATTACGGTCACAGTTATAAAAACTTAGGACACTAAAGAGAGCTTTCTACTGACTCTGAAAAACACCAAAAGAAAGATGCCCAGGGTCCCTGCTCATCTGCGTGAATGTGCTTTAGGCATGCTGCATGGAGGCATAAGGACTGCAGATGTGGCCAGGGCAATAAATTGCAATGTCCGTACAGTGAGATGCCTAAGACAGCACTACAGGGAGAAAGGAAGGACAGCTGATCATCCTCGCAGTGGCAGACCACGTGTAACAACACCTGCACAGGATCGGTACAGCCGAATATCACACCTGCGATACAGGTACAGGACGGCAACAACAACTGCCTGAGTTACACCAGGAACGCACAATCCCTCCATCAGTGTTCAGACTGTCTGCAACAGGCTGAGAGATGCTGGACTGAGGAACTGTAGGCCTGTTGTAAGGCAGGTCCTTACCAGACATCACCGGCAACAACGTCGCCTATGGGCACGAACCCACCTTCGCTGGACCAGACAGGACTGGCAAAAAGTGCTCTTCACTGACGAGTCTTGGTTTTGTCTCACCAGAGGTGATGGTCGGACTCGCGTTTATCGTCAAAGGAATGAGCGTTACACTGAGGCCTGTACTCTGGAGCAGGATCGATTTGGAGTTGGAGGGTCCATCATGGTCTGGGCCGGTGTGTCAGCATCATCAGACTGAGCTTGTTGTCATTGCAGGTATTCTCAATGCTGTGCGTTACAGGGAAGACATCCCCTCCTTCCTCATGTGGTACCCTTCCTGCAGGCTCATCCTGACATGACCCTCCAGCATGACAATGCCACCAGCCACACTGCTCATTCTGTTCATGATTTCCTGCAAGACAGGAATGTCAGTGTTCTGCCATGGCCAGCGAAGAGCCCGGATCTCAATCCCATTGAGCACGTCTGGGACCTGTTGGATCAGAGGGTGAGGGCTAGGGCCATTCCCCCCAGAAATGTCCGGGAACTTGCAAGTGCCTTGGTGGAAGAGTGGGGTAACATCTCACAGCAAGAACTGGCAAATCTGGTGCAGCCCATGAGGAGGAGATGCACTGCAGTACTTAATGCAGCTGGTGGCCACACCAGATACTGACTGTTACTTTTGATTCTGACAGCCCCCCCCCCCCTTTGTTCAGGGACACATTATTCCATTTCTGTTAGTCACATGTCTGTGAAACTTGTTCAGTTTATGACTTAGTTGTTGAATCTTTTTATGTTCATACAAATATTTATACATGAAAATAATAGCAGTTTATTTCCTCAAACTACACAATGATGACCCTAAGGGTGATTTCACACTGGCAGTTTAGTTCGAAACACAGCACGGTTCGCATGAAAAATTGGTAATGTGAAAGCTGTCATGCGGACCGGGGAGTGCACCGTGGTACCGAACCCGAGACTACCTGTAGGAGGTGGTCTGAGTTCGGTTGCAATGGAACTTTATCGTGATTTGCGTGAATGTGAAAGCAACTCGGACTCGGGTACGCACTCATTCAGGAAGTAAAATAACCTGTGCATGAGTTTTAGCCATTGACGACATCTATCTATCTATCTATACACCTTATAAATACTATATATAAATACTATTATAGGTTATAAATATAGGGTATAATAGGAGATGACAGTGGCGATAACTTCACCTTGGACGCGAGCGTAAGTGTGCGGTGTAAACAAAGATGCAAATGAATTCCTTGCAATCAGCTGTCTCCTCAAAAAAATGCCGTTAGCAAGCCACCTTTCCCTGGACATCTGATGAGTTACACCATGAAGCGCACATATATGCAGTTGTCGTTCACACTGCTGTGCATAATGGCACCAAAATAACAAAAAGTATGATGAGTCGCTGTAACACTTCTTAGTGGAAAGGAGGAGGCGAGAAGCAAGATTTCCTGGTTCAGGTAGGAGTTTTAATCATGCACTCTGACGCTTACAGTTCCACACTCGTCATTTTTACAGGCAAACATTTACTCAAACACTTCCAGTTCAATACACTAACAGTACAATAGAATGCAGCATCGTGGCCTTTCTTGCACCAGTCTCTCTCTGCCCGACTGCTGGTGATGTGGCTCTTTTAAGCCGTTCTCCCATGCTCACTGAAATTAGAGACAGGTGTTAGACATAATTTAGCTCAGGTGTAAGCACCCTTACCGCTTTCTCTCTCTCCGGAGAGATGCTTGACCACGCCCCCTCTGCCAAAGTTGCTTTGTGTTCTCCATGCGTGTTTGTGATGACGTAAGATGAACGCAAATGGACCGGGGTTCGATAGAATTAAGTGAGCGTGAAACCAGACCAAAGCTGCGGGGGGGCACCGGGAACAATTGCACTCGGAATTGCCCAGTTTGAAAGCCCCCTAAGACTTTATAGATATTACAGTTTCATTTTCTGTTAATGCATGATTTCCTGTAAAGCTGCTTTGAAACGTTGTGAAAAGCGCTATACAAATAAAAATTACTTGACTTGAGTGAAACATAAAAATCAAGTAAAAATACACCCAACAATTAGATTAAGTATCACAAATGACAGCGATTCATCAATCACGACATGAAAATGATCAGATACCTCTTGACCTTGCTGCCTCTGGACAATAATTTACACCTAAATAATGATGCTCCAAGAAACTTTAACAGCCATTGAACTGAAAATACACAGTAGAGTAAAAATATGATTTATTATTTAGACCCATCAAACCAATTAGAGATGAGATCTGTACCATAAGCCCCGCCTTACACATGTTTCTGACCAATCAGAGCTCACCAACCGTTGCTGTCTACCATATTGTCAAACAAATGCTGTTCTTGTCAGGAGTGTTTGTTTGAATTAAAACCGTCCAAACATGTTGAAACGCTGTTGTTGGGGCAAATGTAAGACCAACTCAAGGTACCCTGACAGAATACGAGGGGTCGCATTTTATCCTTTTCCGAAACCTAAAACTTGCCTTGACAATTGCTTTTTATGGATGAAATTGTGTGGCAGACCGTATTCACAGCTCAACACATCGAACGTCAGTAGAAATACCTACATCTGTTCAAAGTTAAGATCATTTCATCTAATTTCATTCATGTATTTGCTGTACTACTCGTAGTAGTGATGTTTCAAAGGGGCCATTCACACAGAATGCGTTCTAGAACGCAGGGGACACGCTGTTTTTAATGTACACCGGGCACGTCCATTGACGTAACGCGATGGCTTCAGGCTGTCTACGTTGGACACGTCGAATCGAGCATTCTTAACCTTTATTTGTCTTGCTGGCAGAAGGAGCGCAGAATGGAACATTTATGTATGGAGCCAAATTTCTGCCAAAACTAAACAAAGAAATAGAACGTTTGGCAAATAAACAATCTGCTTTGCAAAGGAAAACTCGACTGTCAAACAAACAGAAAGCGATTTCCAAATACCATTTAAGAGAAAATGAAGGCCAGTTCCCAGATAGCAAACCGACACAGAATCAACGTAGAATTGATGTCTCTCTCGGCACCAAAACGACGTTGATTCAGCATCTTTTCATGCTCGCTGGCATGAGAATCCCCAGCTGATGTTCGAATACTTCTTGGAAGTGAGTGAAGAACGTGTTGACTGACTGGGTAACTGGACCTCCTTGTATCCAGATTGTAGAGCCCCACTACAATGCTTTTCCAGTCAGAAGGGAAATGACATTTGAGAGACTGGTGCCGCTGCAGTTCCATCTCCATCATTTGATGTGGGAGTGGAAGAGGGTAGTGCCCATAACACAGCATCTAAAGTGTATTGAATTTGTTGCAACATATCCCCATGGCTTTGAAACAGCTGTTTGTGAGCAGTGAGGGTTGGCTGTGATGTATCAGTTCCCGCTGGGTCCATTTAAACTGTCTAGTCTTCTATCAGAAATGAAGACAGAGACAGTGAGAATTAGTAACCCATCTGTAGGAATCTTTAATGAAGTTCAGCAAAAAGGAAAATAACAAGGACATGAGAAATAACAATACACACTATAATAAAACTAATAACGAGCTCTGTGGGAAGAGCAACATGGTCTGAGTACATAGAGACAAGAGTAGACAATGTATGTGAACTAAAGTAGAGTATATATAGAGTCTTAATGATGATGATATTTGACACAGGTGTAGCTGATAATTGAATGATTATGGAGTTAGAATGTTGGTGAGTTAGAGTGGGTGATGGCGGATGATGTGAAGACCGACGGGGCGTGAAAAGAGCTCTAGGTCTATTACAATTTTTTTTAAATAATGTCAGAGAAATACTTAGACTTAGATACTTTCACTGCTTTCTAATATTTAAACAAAGAATCTCTTAAAATGTCATAAGACACCTGAAGCTTGTCTTTTTTGCATTTTCGTTCTGATGTTCTACAGACCTGTGACCGAGTGACCGTGTGGTATCATTTAGCCAAGGCTCAGACTTTGGTTTAGAGTATATGGCCCTCAAAAGAGCAACAGAGTCTAAAATATTAGTACAAATAGAATTAAACAGTGTATGATGCTCCCTTGCATTTAAGTGGTAGGAAGGGCATTTAACAGTATTAGGTTAAATCATCACTAGAGGTCGAACTAAACATATGGGACCAGCGAGAAGGAGTAAAAGATCTAGTGGCTGGATATGGAAGAGAGGCAGTAAGCACAACAGGCTCATGATTAGTAAAACGTCATGGTTACTGGTGTAACCTCCATTCCCTGATGGAGGGAACGAGACGTTGGTGTCGATGTAGTGACACTAGGGGTCACTCTTGGGAGCCCGAGACACCTCTGGTCTTTGATAAAAGGCCAATGAAAATTGGCGAGTGGTATTTGCATGCCACTCCCCCGAACATACGGGTATAAAAGGAGCTGGTATGCAACCACTCATTCAGGTTTTACGCTGAGGAGCCGATATAAGGTCCGGCCATTTCAGCAGGTAGTTCAGCGTTGTGCCAGGAGGGACCAACGTCTCGTTCCCTCCATCAGGGAACGGAGGTTACACCAGTAACCATGACGTTCCCTATCTGTCACTCACTCGACGCTGGTGTCGATGTAGTGACACTAGGAGTCCCTATACAAAACGCCACAAGGCTGAACGGTGTTACGTGAACTGGCGGTGTGCGGTGGGCAGACTTGCTGTGTGCCTCATAGCCAGCACACCAGGTCGACACGTAACCTCCCCCAACACAGTTATGAGTGTCGAACGGCCCTTTTTGGGGACAAGTCGACTACCCAAAGATAGAGACAAGCTTAACCCAGTCGTGGCCTCTTTCCCCTTCTCTTTTTCCACTCCCTAAAAAAGAAGGGGGATTATCTCTTGGGGTGACACACCTCACCCCAAGAGAGGGGGGGATATTTAAGTGGAAGAATACATCACATGGTCTTTCCAACCATGTGGAGAGCCTTCAAGGTAGATCCTGCCCAATGGGGGAGGAGTTACTACAACATGGAGACTGGGGCAGAGAGGCTCTGCCCAAGGAAGACACAGTTTGCCAGCAGGGAAATTAATTAGCAGAAGATATAGATCGCATGGGGTTAGCCTTACAGGAAACCACCACATGCAGAGCACCTACCCCAGAACCGGGCTCTTAGCGCGTGTACTGGGCCGGCAGCGAGTCTCTCAGAAAACTCGACTGCCACAGGGCTCGGAGGAAGTCAACCAGGGAACAACTTTTGTGAACACTACTGGGAATTAACAGTGCATGTCTTCAGCTCAAAAGGAGGTGGAAGGCGCTATGTGCAAGCGATACACCCGGCTGGCTATCCCGGGCTTATCCGCTTGTGTTGCGTGCCACTGGGACGAAACCGGTTCCACCCAGAGGTTGTAGAACCTTGCAAAGGTGTTGGGTGTTGCCCAGCCCGCTGTTCTGCAAATGTCTGTTAGAGAGGCACCTCTGGCCAGGGCCCAAGAAGCCGCTACACCACGGGTAGAATGGGCTCGTAGCCCTACCGGGGGTGGCATGTTTTGGGTGAGATATGCCATAGTTATGGCGTCAATGAGCCAGTGGGCGATCCTCTGCTTGGAGACAGCGCTTCCTTTCCGCTGTGCACCAAAGCAGACAAAGAGCTGCTCAGAGATTCTAAAGCTCTGCGTGCGATCCAAATAGATGCGTAAAGTGTGCACCGGACACAGCAACGACAGGGCTGGGTCTGCCTCCTCCTGGGGCAGCGCTTGCAGGTTCACCACCTGGTCCCTAAAAGGAGTGGTGGGAACCTTGGGCACATAGCCCGGTCGGGGTCTCAGGATCATGTGAGAATAGCCCGGACTGAACTCCAGGCATGTTTTGCTGACAGAGAACGCTTGCAGGTCACCTACCCTCTTGATGGAAGTGAGCGCAGTCAGGAGGGCAGTCTTCAAGGAGAGTGCCTTAAGCTCGGCTGACTGCAAAGCTCAAAGGGGGCTCTCTGTAGACCCTGAAGAACTACAGAGGTCCGATGAGGGAACAAGGCGCAGCCTGGAGGGATTCAGCCTCCTGGCATCTCTTAGGAACCTGATGATCAGATCATGCTTCCCTAAGGACTTACCGTCGACTGCGTTGTGGTGTGCTGCTATGGCAGCAATGTACACCTTCAAGGTGGAAGGAGACAGCCTCCCTTCCAATCTCTCTTGCAGGAAGGAAAGCACTGATCTGACTGTGCATCTCTGGGGGTCTTCCCGATGGGAAGAACACCACTTAGCGAACAGACGCCACTTAAAGGCATACAGGCGCCTCATAGAGGGAGCCCTAGCCTGAGTGAATGTGTCTACCATCGCAGGTGGGAGACAGCTTAGGTCTTCCGCATCCCATCCGGGGGCCAGACATGGAGATTCCAGAGGTCTGGGCACGGGTGCCGGATGGTGCCCCTTCCCTGAGAAAGAAGGTCCTTCCTCAGGGGAATTTGCCCGGGGGGAGCTGTCGCGAGGAGCGTGAGGTCCGAGCACCACGTCTGGGTGGGCCAGTAGGGTGCTTACCAGGACGACCTTCTCCTCGTCCTCCCTGACCTTGCACAGAGTCTGTGCAAGCAGGCTCACTGGGGGAAAACACATATTTGTGAATGCCAGGGGACCAGCTGTGTGCCAGCGCGTCTATGCCGAGGAAGGCCTCGGTCAGGGCGTACCAGAGCGGGCAGTGGGAGGATTCTTGGGAGGCGAACAGGTGCACCTGTGCCTGTCGAATCAACTCCAAATCAGCTGGACCACCAGAAGGTGGAGTCTCCACTCTCCCTTGAGGGTAACCTGTTGTGACGGCGCGTCCGCCGTAGTGTTGAGGTTGCCTGGTATGTGAGTGGCTTGCAGCGACTTGAGGTGCTGCTGACTCTGTTGGAGGAGATGGCGGGTGTGTTGTGACATACAGCGGGAGCGCAGACCGCCTTGGCAGTTGACATATGCTACCGCTGCCGTGCTGTCCGTCCGAATTAGCACGTGCTTGCCCTGGATCAACGGCCGGAACCTCCGCAGGGTGAGCAGAATTGCCAGTAACTCGAGGCAGTTGATGTGCCAACGCAGCCGCGGACCCGTCCAGAGGCCGGCGGTTGCGTGCCCGTTGCAAACAGCGCCCCAGCCCGTTTTGGAGGCGTCTGTCGTGACCACGACGCACCTGGAGACCAGTTCCAGGGGAACACCTGCTCGTAGAAATGAGAGGTCGGTACAAGGGCTGAAAAGACGGTGACAGACCGACGTAATGGCCACGCGGTGTCCCGTGGCGCCATGCCCGTCTCGGGACTCGAGTCTGGAGCCAGTGCTGAAGCAGCCTCATATGCATCAACCCGAGCAGGGTGGCCACCGCTGAGGATGCCATATGCCCCAGGAGCCTCTGAAAAAGTTTCAGTGGAACCGCCGTTTTATGTTTGAACGGCATCAAACAGGCCAGCACCGACTGGGCGCGATTGTTCGTAAGGCGCTTCGTCAAGGAGACTGAGTCCAACTCCAAACCGAGAAAAGAGATGCTCCGAACCGGGAGGAGCTTGCTCTTTTCCCAGTCGACCCGAAGCCCTAATCGGCTGAGGTGTGAGAGCACCAGGTCCCTGTGTGCGCACAACACGTCTCGAGAGTGAGCTAAGATTAGCCAGTCATCGAGATAGTTGAGAATGCAAATGCCCACCTCCCTTAACGGGGCAAGGGCAGCCTCTGCGATCTTCGTAAAGATGCGAGGAGACAGGGACAGGCCGAAAGGGAGGAGTTTGTACTGATACGCCTGACCCTCGAACGTGAACCGCAGGAAGGGTCTGTGTCGAGGAAGGATCGAGACGTGAAAGTACGCATCCTTCAGGTCTACCGCCGCGAACCAATCTTGATGCCGGACGCTTGCTAGAATGCGTCTTTGCGTCAGCATCTTGAACGGGAGTCTGTGTAAAGCCCGGTTCAGTACTCGCAGGTCCAAGATTGGCCGCAACCCACCGCCTTTTTTCGGTACAATGAAGTAGGGTCTGTAAAACCCTTTCTTCATCTCGGCTGGAGGGACAGGTTCTATCGCGTCCTTCCGTAGGAGGGTAGCGATCTCTGCATAAGGTAGCAGCGTTTTCGTCTTTCACCAAGGTGAAGTGGACACCGCTGAACCTGGGCGGATGCCCGGTGAAGTGAATCGCGCAGCCGAGTCGGGCGGTCCGGACCAGCCCTCGTGATGGATTGGAAGGCGCAAGCCATGCGTCCAAGTTCCGTGCAAGGGGGACCAAAGGGACAACGTCATCGGATGTACCGGCAGGTGGGGCCTCGCGGCGGGGCGGAGCTCGAGGTGCCACACCACGTCGTGGCCGTGCTGAGTCCGAGGACATCGAAGCAATTACCTGGCTCCTTGTGACCACCCCTGGAACAGCCTGGGACGGGGGAGGAAGAGGTCTGTCCTCGTGACCCGTGGAGACTGTCACATCGGGGGCGGATTTGTGCCACAGCTGGGCGCTCAGGGCGGGAGACCGCCGCTGGAGCGCCAACCTGCCAAATGGAGTGGTGGACGGTGGTCGTGATGCCAGCCGTACACACTGGATACGTGACCCAGGGAACAAGGAAACCACTCTTGCTGAGCTCTTGAGTACTGCAGCCACTTGGGCATGCAGCGCAATTAAATGCAAAAGGTAACTAAAAGATGAAGATCTGCTTACCAGCTCCAGAGCAGCGGGTTTCGTTGTCCCTGGATCGCCCGTCTCAAGGGCGCTTTGAAGCCTTTCACGGGTTCTGGGCGGCCGCGAGACGGGTGGCGTCTGCTTCCTGCGGTGGGCTCCTTGCCGGGGCCGGGCCGAATGGGCGGGCTGCGGCAGAGCCGGTGCAGTCACCGCAGGGGGACGCCCTTGGCGATGAGTAGATGGGGTGCGGGATCTTGAGCTGCGCCGGGGCAGGATATGCCGGCTAGCATCCATCTACTGCTCTACCATTGAGAACTGCTGGGCAAAGTCCTCGACGGTGTCACCGAATAGGCCCGCCTGGGAAATGGGGGCAGCAAGGAATCGTGTCTTGTCGGCCTCACCCATCTCGACCAGGTTGAGCCAAAGGTGGCGCTCCTGGACCACTAGTGTGGCCATCGTCCGCCCGAGAGACCGCGCCGTGACCTCCGTCGCTCGGAGAGCGAGGTCGGTCGCCGAGCGCAGTTCCTGCATCAATCCCGGGGCGGAACTACCCTCGTGCAGTTCCTTTAGCGCCTTGGCGGACTTGCAGGAACCAATCACCGAGCTGCGAAGGTTCAGAGAAGAGCGGTGAATCCACTCTAACCGACGCTCGCGGCTGCCCGGGAAAGCATGTCGTCATCTCCGCGTCAGCCTGTGACTGGGCGATCGACCCCGAAGGGAGGAGCCCAGCTGAGGCTTCCGACTGGACAAGCCCGCTCTCCGATGCTGCGCTCGAGAGCTCATCACTTTCGCGGGCTCCGAATAAGAGGTCAAACTCGCCATGAGACAAGCCGGCGGACTCACCCGGAAGCCCGATCGGGGCAGACGAGCGTGCTGGGGAATGGGAGGTCCGCGGGGGGATACCCGGCGGAGGCAGTCCCATTGGGGTCCCCAAATTGCCCCCAGTGCTAGCCACGCTGGCCTCAAACCCGTGGGTAAAAGGACCGAGGCGGGAGCCTCTGGGGTGGCTCGCTTTCTTATGAAGGCGAGCCGCGACCGCAACGTTGCCATGGACATATTCTCGTAATGAGAACATGACCATCCACAAACACTGTCTCCGCGTGAGCAGTGCCCAGACACGAAAGACAGTGATCATGACCGTTAGAAGGCAAGAGAGAACGAGCACAACCAGGAATAACACACATTCAGAAAAGCATCTTTAAAAAGACGTTCCGTGTGTGCCGCTCTTTTAGAAAATATATACTCTTTTAGAGGGGAAAAATGCTCTTTCAGAAAATATATTCTCTAGTTTTTCTGCCGAAGCGCCCAGGGGCGTTCTCTGCAGTGCACCAGTGCAGAGGAGGGAGAAGCCGCTGAAATGCGCCGTCAGATCCAGCAGAGGTGAATGAACAGTAGTATTCAGCTCAGTGAGCATGACCGTTCGGCTCCGAAGAGAAAATCTTAATGAGTGGTTGCATACCAGCTCCTTTTATACCCGTATGTTCAGGGGAGTGGCATGCAAATACCACTCGCCAATTTTCATTGGCCTTTTATCAAAGACCAGAGGTGTCTCGGGCTCCCAAGAGTGACCCCTAGTGTCACTACATCGACACCAACGTCGAGTGAGTGACAGATAGGGAACTAATGTCACATATCTCAATGTCACAGACAGACATGCGACAGAACCAGATTTAGTGTGTGACCTTGTATATGAGTAGGGCCTTTCACAGCTGAACAAAATCAAAAGAATCAATAAGATTTATGACTTCTTTAGCCAAGGAATTTGAGGGACAGCAGATTTGAATGTTAAAATCCTCAAAAATTAAAAGTCTATCATACTCAGAGATAATTCCCCCTAAAAAGTCAGAAAACTCATTGATAAAGTCTGTAAAACACCAATGAGTTAACCAGGTCCATTTGAAAGTTGTAATTCGAAAGTTGAATAGGCATTTAAGTCATTGAAGTCCTACAGAAAAAGTAATTAAAGATCTTCAGTAAAAGCTGCTTTTAAAAATAGATGCCAGCCCTCGACCCGTGGTTCGGGGAGAATTAAAACGTTTATTCAGAAGGCACAAGTTCAGAAAAAGGGCTTAAATCCCCGGCATTCAGCCAAGTCTCATTCACAAATAAAAAATCCAAGCCACGAGAGGTGAGAAAATAATTCAGAATAAAACTCCACCAGCTGCCATTCTTCGTACATACAACCTACTAACCACTAGATCAGGGGATGGGAACCTTTTTTCACTAAAGAGCCATTTTTTCATTTTTTGTTAATAAATTTTTTCAAAAGAGCCTTTGCAAAAACAAATATTTTACTGTTATAAAAACACGGTTTTTCAATAACATTAAACATTTATTAGGTCCATAGACAACTCAAAATCAAACAAATATGCAACAAACAATAAGTAACATGTTGCAGTATTAAATGTGTGTGTCTGTGTTGTGTGCAGGGCTCACACTTTGAGGTTGAGTTCGCACCTGAGCAGCATAAATCCTCTTCAGTGTTCTCTGTGTTTGTGTGTGTGTGTGTGTGTGTGAGGTGAGTGAGTGAAGAACAAAGCACAGTGCTTCCAAAAAATAACTTCCATTGCTTACGAACTACTAACAGGCTTACATCAGGCCTCCATAAAATTATTTTTCATTGCACATTTGTCCATGAAAAGTCCTTCCATTTCTGTTCCTTTGCCAAAAGTTCACGTTGACATATGAGGCTTTCCAGCTTCGTATTCAGAGTGACAAATTTGGTCGACCACATTTCTGCAGATTTGAGCTCAGCCGCCTCTAACTCAAAACTTGCAGTGGAGGTGCAGGGGATGACCTTGAGCTGTTTGTCGTTGAGTGTGGTATCGTGTGGAAGAGTGATGCATTTGAACAAACTGCTGTGCACACGAAAGTCCCCAAAACGTGCTTTGAATGACATCAAAAGGTCGGATGTGAAAGATATCAGCTGACTGAGTGCGATATCACGAGTGGGCTCATTTGTGAGGCAGTTTTCCCTGAATACTCGTAATCTTTCAAAGTGCAGGTGGTGGCCACTTTCAATATCATGGGTGAAAAGTTCCAATTTTGATTCAAATGCCAACACAACCTGGTAAAGAAAAAAAAACTGTGTTCCTGTGTCCCTTTATCCTCATGTTTAACTGGTTCAGATGCCCAGTAATGTCCACCAGGTAAAAGAACTTGCACAGCCAATCCCAGTCTGTGAGCTCAGGATGCACAATTCCTTTCTTCTCCAAAAAGGCCTTCACCTCATCCAAGCATGCAGCAAAACGCACAAGCACTCTTCCTCTTGATAACCAGTGGACGTTGCTGTGCAATAACAGGCTGGAATTGTTGCTCCCCATTTCCTCCAATAGTTCCTTGAACTGGCGCTCGTTCAGCGCACGGGCCACAATGAAATTCACCACTCGTATTACTAATGACATGACTTCACGTAGTTCGGGCCCACAAGACTGAGCACACAGTGCCTCTTGATGTAAGGTGCAATGATAGTTCAAAATGCTGCGCTTTTCTTGCTCACATAGCAGAGACACAAAACCTTTGTGTTTCCCCACCATACTTGGAGCTCCGTCAGTGCACACAGACACAAGTTTGTCCAGTGGCAGTTTTTTCAGTAACAACATCTACAGTATAAACACATTCAGAACATCTTCCCTTTTGTGTCCTTCATAGGCAGAATGGCCAGACTGTCTTCACGTATTTTGTTGTCAGATACATAGCGCCCAACAATGCTTAGCTCTGCAAAATTACAAGTGTCTGTAGACTCGTCCTGTGCAAGAGAAAAAAACAATCTGCCGAAGTTATATCCTTGATCTGTACCCTCTCTACCTCATGCGCCATCATGACAGCACAGTTATGCACAGTTCGGGCTGACAGGGGCACGACTTTTATTTTCTGAATGATTTTCCCCTTGTTTGGGAAATCAGCAAACAGTTCAGTTGCCATACTTAACATGCATGACTACATACATTTGGGTTTTCCTTGTCTTACAATCTCCAATGAGCCAGAAAAGCTGGCAGCATTCAGGCTTCCAGTTGCACCTGTCCACGCTTGCAGCTGCTGCTGGCCAGCTTGCAGTTTATGCTGGAGCTCCGCACATGCCTTCCTTTGGCTCTCGCCCACTGGGTACTTTGCTGCAAAAGCTGCATGGTGGGTTTCGAAATGTCTCCTAACATTTGATTTTTTAAATGAGGCAATATGTTCTATGCAAATCAGACACAGCAGAACACCAGAACTTTCAATAAAATTTTCAGTCCAATCACTTTGGAATATTAGATGCTCCACGTTCTTTCTTTTCGCCATCTCCACAAACTAGCTAGCTAGTTTGAAACTGAGTGCGAGAGGTTACCATAGAAACGTAAGTGGTTTTGGCCATGTATTGGCGTTGTGATACTTGCGCTTAGCACTGCAAATGCACAATGGACGGAAAAACCTGAAATATATTATTGTAAACTGATTGTTACCGACTTTGGTAGGCTGTACAACAAATTAGAGACAAATTAATTGTAATTTAATTTGCAATCCCACCCGTGTTGTCTGCTGGAATCTGATATCTAGTGATGTCTCTAAGTTTTTAACGATCATATGTTGGTAAATGGTGAGACACCTGGCGAGCAACATGGTTTTTGTCAAAGAGCCACGTGTGGCTCGCGAGCCATAGGTTCCCAACCACTGCACTAGATCATTAAGGTCTTCACAGAGTATGGTTTTGAGTGTCCCCAAGTCCCATCTGAAATCTAAAGGGGATCGTGATTTCTCTGTTGCGGCCCCTTGTCTTTGTAATAGTTTGCCTCTCCACATTAGATCCTGTGGCATTAGATCCTGTGTCTTTTAAAACTCAGTTAAAAACTCATCTTTTCTCTATCGCCCATGACTGTACCTAGACGCACTATAATTATATCTTGATTTATCTTTTATTGTGTATGTGCTTGATTGTGGCTGTATTGTAATTTTGAGTCTGTTGACTCAAAATTGAGTATTTTAAAACTCCATTATAGACTCAACTTTACACTATTGCCTTTGAATGTATTGTATTTTGGTTAATGTTTTTAGTGTGTTTGTGTTTAAATGTGTCTGTATTTTAATTCTTCTTGTGTAAAGCACTTTGGTCAACATGTGTTGTTTTAAATGTGCTATAGAAATAAATGTATTTGATTGATAAGCTCACAATACAGAACACAGAATCACACTGGTCATTTTATATCTGTAATTTAATTTAACCACGTACTCTGTATTGAAAATAATTTAATGTTTTTTACACACTAACTTTTGAGACTTATTCCAAGACGCTGATTCACAAATATAAATGCTTAAATCGGTTAACACACTTACATTGAGGATGGATGGATGAATAGATGGATGAATAAATTGATCGATAGCGTTTGTGTCTGGGACAATCAATGTAACCATGTCTCAAATGAGCCCATTCAGAAACAGTCCACCACCTCACTGCATATCTCGAAACACTCACGTTAATAAATGCATACTGCGTGAACATTTAAAAAATGTTGCCATTGACTGAAAGCCTATCCAGTCCCTCTGTCTGCGCAAGGTAAAGCCCAAAGTATACTTCGCCTGTCCGTGTTCCGCAACGGTCCGCGCACAGTCCACGTGACGTAATTTTCGTCATCAGGAGTGTCCGCGTGCAACCAGATTTTTCTGTCAGCACAGACTGTGCGTGGGCAAACGCGCCTGTGGAAGGTTGACTTGAGATGGAAGAGTCCACTAGGTTGCAATATGCACAGTTGGGCTGTACTGTCAAGCAGTAGTCGAAGAACATATCCAGCGTGAGTCTGACACGTAGTGAACATTATCTGTAAAAACACAAACTTTGTTTTGCACACGTCTCTCAAACACAGAACCAGGAAACTGTGTCAACTGATCATTTCAGGGAAACTGAAACTAAAGTGCTGTTGAGCTGTTGTACGTATCTCTTTGTCTCAGAGTACATGCAGTAAAATGGCAGAATATATTCCAGTGGATCATGAGCAGTTCTGCTGTCCTATCTGTCTGGATCTACTGAAGGATCCAGTGACTATTCCCTGTGGACACAGTTACTGTATGAGATGTATTACAGGCTACTGGAATCGTGATGATGTGAAGGGAGTCTACAGCTGTCCTCAATGCAGACACACCTTCACTACAAGACCTGTGTTATGTAAAAATGTGGTGTTTGCTGAAATGGTGGAGAAACTGAAGACGACGAAACTCCAAACTGCTGTTCCTGCTCACTGTTACGCTGGAGCTGGAGATGTGGAGTGTGATGTCTGTACTGGAAGAAAACACAAAGCTGTCAAGTCCTGTCTGGAGTGTCTGAACTCTTACTGTCAAAATCACCTTGAACAACATGAGAACCTTGTGGCAGCGGGGACGTGGTCAAGCATCTCTCCGGAGAGAGAAAGCGGTAAGGGCGCTTACTCCTGAGCTAAATTATGTCTAACACCTGTCTCTAATTCCAGTGAGCACGGGGAGAGCGGCATAAAGAGAGCGACACAACGCTCAGAGTGAGAGAGACTGGATATGACAGAGCTGAGCCAGAGTGACCATACCTGAATTGTGGAAGTTATTTGTAGAAGCAGTGTGTGTGTTAGTGTGGATAGAGTGTATGAACGTAACTAAAGTGGTGTCGAGGAAGAGGGGAAATAAAAGCGTCACCTGAAAAAGGAAAACTGCTTCTCGCGTCCTCTTTTACAAACCTCTTCCAAGGTAAGAGAGACAATCTGATGGACGCAACAGGACGATTTCAGGAGATGATCTGCCATCAACACAATAAGCTCCTGGAAGTTTTCTGTCGTACTGATCAGAAGTGTATCTGCATATTGTGCACGATGGATGATCACAAAAACCACAACACTGTATCAGTTTCTGCCGAGAGGACTCAGAAGCAGGTATGAATTGTATAGGGTGTAGTTCCAGCATCTACCAGCAGGTGCTAAAAGGGTCCTGCTAACCCGCTAATTCCTGACCCCCTGGTTCCTACTGCTGGATGCCCCACATTATTGACAGATCACATGAGCTCCACTGTCTGCGCACTTATTGGTAGTTGTTGCATCGTGTCCCTGCTCATATTTACATAAAGTTAATCTTAAATGCTAAAATTTTCATTTTCCCAAACTCACATTGGTAATGAATAACAGTTGCTTTTGTCACTGCAAATATCTGTCGAAGTAAATGTACCTATAATCTGTGTTTTTATCCTAACCAGCCACAACCACATCAAGCAATGAGTGACAACACATTACAGCAGTGCTGGTCAACTAGCGGCCCACAGGCCAAATCCATTTGCCAATCATTTTTATCTGGCCCTATAATTTTACTAGATAAGTATACGTGGACAGTCCTTGTCGTTGCATGCCGTTGGTGCATAAATGTACTAAAAAAGTATCGCAAAGCAGACATAAATAGAAAAACCGAAGAATATTTTCTCTTTTTCAGTTTAATGGCAGTTCTATATTAGATGACCGTTGTTTTCTTATGTGGATTAATATTGTCAAAGAGATGGAATTTAGCAGATCTAAATATTCCTCAGTTTTATAATTTGTGAACAATAGCCCTTAAATGTTAAAATGACAGAATAATTATGTTTTTATTTTCAAAGTAAAGTTCATAAAAACTTGTTTGTTAGTTGAGGTTGTGAAGTTGTGTTGTTCTTCAACCAAAACTTTAGAAGGAATTTATGGCCAAATCTTAAAAAACTGTTAAATGAATACCCCTGACTATTTTAATGTAATAAACGCACAGTAATAAAGTCGCAGTGAAGTTCCTTGATGAGTGCAGTTCTATTGGGTGTTCTGATGTATTTCCTGCTGAAACAGGAAGTGGGGGCAAGACATATCGAATTCACATTGCAGCCTTAGGCAAAGCCACAGACAGACACACACACACAGACAGACACACACACACACACACACACACACACACACACACATATATATACACAAACACACACACACAAACACACAGACACACACACATGTTGGTTTTGCTATACTTGTTAGGACCCTCCATAGGCATAATGATTTTTATTCTGTACAAACTATAGATCATATCCCCTAACCCTACCCCTAAACCTAACCCTCACAGAAACCTTTTTGCATTTTTACGTTTTCAATAAAACATCGTTTAGTATGATTTTTAAGAGATTTAAATTAAGGGGACACTAGAAATGTCCTTATAAAACACATTTATAGCATAATACCCTTGTAATTACCAGTTTGTAACCTAACAAAAAATCCTCGTAAACCACTTAAACCTGCCCAGACACACACACACACACACAGACACACAAACACACATACACACACAGAAACACATACACACACACACACACACACATACACACACAAACACACATACACACACACACACACACACACACACACACACACACACACACACAGAAACACACACACACACAGAAACACACACACATACACACAAACACACATACATACACAGACACACACACACATTCACACACACACACACACATACACACACACACACACACACACACACACACACACACACACACACATCCTTTTCCACCGTACTGCTCACACCAGAGCCGGTTGGATGGGTAACTGAATCTGGCCTGCTTCTCCACTCACTTGAGAACCAAATGACGATCTAACTGACAACATTAATACATAACCAGCCCACAATCGCACACATCACAGCGCGTTCTTTGCTTATGATGAGGCTGGTGTTGTTGTGCAAGTCCAGTGCAGATGAATGAGAAACATGAGTAACCTCTATTTAATATTTTCATGGAAATATGGAACTCATAGCATATGACAGCTGGCTGGATTGATGCATCCCACGTAGTTTTACTGAATACAAAACATCCTGCAGAAACATTTCTTCAGAGAAATTCTCATTGTCATCCTTAGACATAACATGTGTGGTCTGTTGGTGGTGAATTCTGCATTGATCAACTTGATACAATTGTCTCATTTGATTTGTTACATGATAAACTCACTCTGTATATCATTTAATACTCATGTTATTTAACTTATCCTGCCAGTGCATCAACCAGCCATTGGACTTGTTTTGCTACAAAAAACAGTGCTGGCACAGTTGCGTGACGTCATCGCTTTTTAAGATTATCCGTTTTGTCTGGTCTGGCATCAGTTGTTCCAGCTCTTGTGTTTGGTCACGACTTCATTGGCCCCGCCCCCACCGAACACTGGTCTTGCTTTCTCACATCTTGATTTACAAGTGCACAAGTGAGTTTTGCTGCAGGTTTATCACAAAAGTAGTTGCAAAATTCAAGGCGGGAAGATTTGAGAGGTTGTAAGTGCCGATTTGTGGTTGTACAGCGAAAGTGAATTAAATTACAAAAGTAAATATGTAATACAAGTTTGTGTCTGTCGTATTTATGTGAATGTCATTTTACACATTTGTGACTATTTATCTACAACTTTGAAATCAAAACTCAGGCTTTTGATTATTTTCTGGGAGCAGATTGCGTGATCTGGCAACACTACAATTGGCATTTCACCCACCCCTCGGCACAGAGTACTGTCATTTTAAAAAGAACGTTATTAACCAATCTTTTATTTTCTTCTAACCAGTAACCTTTTGGAAAGGTGGCTGCGGATCTTCTGAACCGGAACAAAAAATTGTTTTGCTCAGAATGAACCAAAATTAAAAAAATAAATTAATAATTGTTTTTAGTCCCTGTTTGAAATAAGGTTTTGTGAAAACTGAAATACGACAATAATGATTTCGTATCATACAGTATAGATCTGAGATTTTAATGCAGTTTGTTTGATCAACAGAGTCACTTGGAGGAAACACAGAAAAAATCCCAACAGAGAATCCAGGAGAGGGAGAAAAAGATTCAGGAGGTGAGAAGAGCTGTGGAGTCTCACAAGGTGAGTTTTGAGAAGAGGAAAAGAGAAGTTTGAGACTCAGTTGAGTCACAGACTGTGTGAGGTGTCAGTAAGAGCTGATTGTAATGTGTGTGTAACAGCGCTCAGCACAGACAGCAGTGGAGGACAGTGAGAGGATCTTTACTGAACTGATGAGCTCCATTGAGAGAAGACGCTCTGAGGTGACACAGCTGATCAGAGATCAGGAAAAGGCTGCAGTGAGTCGAGCTGAAGGACTTCTGGAGCGACTGGAGCAGGAGATTACTGATCTGAGGAGGAGAGACGCTGAGCTGGAGCAGCTTTCACATACACATGATCACATCCAGTTCCTGCAGGTAACACATCTCATCATTAATATTCATCATACTGAAGCTTCAAAATCCTCATGAGAACATCATAGTATAATTGCACATACAGAACAGATACAGTCAAAGTGTTTGATCAGTTCATTTTAATTTAATCATCACAGTATAAATGTAACTGTAGTGGAGGTGATGAAGGTTTTTGTCTCTGTATTTTCATGTTGTATTTCTGTAGAGTTTTCAGTCTTTCTCTGCACCTCCTGGATCTTCAGTCTCACCCAGCATCACTGTCAGTTCTGTCCTGTCTTTTGATGAGGTGATAAAATCTGTCTCTCAACTGAAACAACAACTGGAGGATTTCTGCACAGAACATATTGACAAGATATCTGACAGAGGTCAAATATCAGATATTTATTTACTTTCAGAGATTAATCTAAATAATAAATAAAAATACAAAGTGAAAATGACAGTAACTATGTCTGTTTATTCCCATAGTAACATACATTAAAATTATCACTGATGAACCCAAGACCAGGAATGACCTTCTACAGTGTAAGTCACTATAAAGAAACAAACAACACATGCTACTGTAAGATGCATTTCCCATAATCCCATAATATCCATGTGAAATAACACAAGATTAACAGACATGAGAGCAGGTTTGAGAAGGTTTGGTCTTTAATATCTGTTCAGCTTTATAACAGCCTAAGAAAAAACTTGAGCTTCATTCTTCAGTCTCACCAACAGAATTGTAAATTCAAACTGAGTTATTATTAAACTTAATAGAACTGATACAAAATGAGTTCAAATGTACAGTAAATATAAGAAAATTAAATATTTATACATTATTGGCATGTAGCCAATAACACACAATAACAATGTTATTTATTAAAATATGAGAATTGAGAACACAAATATATATTCTTAGTTACAGATGCCTACTATATAGTATAAGTATGTAATTAAACATTGCTGCTCACCTTCACCCCAATGAAACAAACTTACACACACAGAAACATACAGTATATGCATACACAAACTGACAAAACTGACCAAATTTAATCTAATGACGTGTGTTTTTATCTCATCAGATTTCCGTCAGTTCACAGGGGATCTAAACACAGTGAATAAACGCCTCCGTCTGTCTGAAGAGAACAGAGTGATTGCTTGCACTGACACACTCCAGCAGTATCCTGATCATCCAGATAGATTTGATTTTTATCTTCAGGTGTTGTGTAGAGAGAGTGTGTGTGGACGCTGTTACTGGGAGATTGAGTGGAGTGGTGATGGTGGTGTGTTTATATCAGTGTCATATAAGAGCAACAGCAGGAAGGGAGATGGTGTTGAGTGTATGTTTGGGGGTAATGATCAGTCCTGGTGTTTGTTCTGCTCTCCCTCCAGTTGCTCATTCTTTCACAATAACATAAGAACTGATGTCTGTGTCTCCTCCAGCTGCTGTAGAATAGGAGTGTATGTGGATCACAGTGCAGGAACACTGTCCTTCTACAGCGTCTCTGACACACTGACCCTCATCCACAGAGTCCACACCACATTCACTCAAGCTCTATATCCTGGGTTTTATATTAATTCTAAATCATCAGTAAAACTGTGTGATGTAACAAATTAGAAAAGCAGTTTTCAACTAGTTTTGCTTCATGACTCAGATTTTACATTGAACATCAAGTTTGTACAGTAATAAAACTGTTTATTGTACAAAGGGAAAAACTCCTTAAAATCAAACACAAACTGCATAGACCCAACAATAAACACATTTTAACATGTCATATAGGCTGAATATGATTTTAGTTTGTTTGTTTGATTGTTTTAGATCATCTTTAAAGCTTGAGTGTTGAGATTTTATATTTCTATAGTTTCATGCAGCCATTAATAAAACACAGATAAATTGTGATCGACAAAAACAATGTTTATCGTTATTTATATCTTTATTTTCTTTAACTTGTGTAGTTTTGTTGATGGTTTTTGAGGATGAGTTCAAGTTCACATCTGTCTACTTTGACAGATGAATTTGTGTTAAAATACTGTACTGTTTGATTGGACGCACAGCCTTTAATATCAACAAAATAAATGGGAAGTGTTTTCTGGTACCTTGATTATTCTATTTATTTTGCTATTGTAACAATGCATTATTATTTTGTTAATTGCATTTTATTATTTAATTAGTAGTTAAGTCCGATACAAAACAATGTGATAAATGGATACATGCAAACAAATTGACTGTGATCGTCACATTAACTATATACAAAAAACTAAAATAATCCCAGGAGACATGTTAACATGTCCTGTTCTCTGTTAACTCTTTGATCCTGATTAACCCTGTAGCTCGTGCACATGATTGAGTGACGTTTGCCATAAACATTTACTTCTCACGAGAAATACAGTGTGATTTATGTCCACTGAAGATCAAGAGATCATTATGAAAATATGAAGAATTTGAACATTTACACAAGAAACACCGCTACTGCCGTGAAAGAAAAAATAACTCAATATAATGTGTAATTTAATTTACATGCTTATTAATTTTATAAGCATAACAATCAAAATATTTATCTAAAATATAAAAACTTTACAATATAATTTTAACCAGTAGATATATTCATGTGAAAAGAATCCCCAGATAACAAACCGACACAGAATTAACGTAGAATTGTTGTCTCTCTCGGTATCGAAACGACGTTGATCTCTGACGTTGATTCAGCATCTTTTTGCACATCGAAGTCACGTTGAATCTACGTTGTTTATGCCATTGAAAACTAACATAAAATCAATCTAATTGGTTTTCTGACCTGACGTTGAAACGACATTGATTTCAGTTGGGTGAAACGACGTCAGACAATAAACATATTTTCTACTTTTGTTTTTAAAATCCCAAATACTTACAAATTAATAAATAAGCCATATGTACTCTCACATTCAGATGTATATTTATACAAAATATACATTTACAAATACAGACTTCTTTGGAGTTAACTTTTTCTGCAGTATATAAATCTTAATAATGAACTGCATTTACAAATGGAGGTATAATAACATATTACAGGCTAATTTAAAGGTAGTGTCAATTTGACAGATTTAAGTTAGCTCATCTATAAAATTAAAATGCTGTCATCATATACACATCCTCATGTTGTTCTGAACCTTAGATATTTTTATTCTGTATAACACAAAAGGAGAAATAAAGCAGAATATTAGGGTCAGACATTCTCAGTCACCATTTTCTTTCATTGCATCTTTCTTTTCTATAAAAGTGAGTGGTTGACTGAAATTCAATATTGCAATATCTTTTGTGTTTCACACAATAAAAACATACAGGTTTGAGCCTCTTAAGAGGACAGAGAGGGACGATCCCCCCCAAACATATTCCCTCGCAAAAAACAAAACGTGGTTTTAGTACAGTAACCATAGTTGAACAATGGTATTTGTAGTAAAACCATAACCACAAAACTTATCGTGGTTTTAGTAACCATATTTTAACCGTGATACTTGTAATGAAACCATTGTATAATAACACAGGACAATAAAAAGTATGGTAATAAAACTTGAATTTTGTGGTTCATCTGGTTTTACTACCATAATTAATCTATTGTTACTGCTGAAAGAAACAAAAACATTTAACCATTATGAAAATTAACCCTTGTTTTACTACAGAAACCATTGTTTAACCATGGTATTTAAAAACTACAAGATTTACCATGGTTACTAAAGTCATGTTTGCTACAATCTTAATAAAGTAAAACCACGGTTAATTTATTGCGAGGGAGCAATAATAAAGGGTTAGTTCACCCAAAAATGAAAATTCTCATCATTTACTCATGATTTCTCAGATGTGCTTGACTTTCCTTTACCTGCAGAACACAAACAAAGATTATTAGAAGAATATTTCAGCTCTGTTGGTCCATTCAATTCAAGTGAATGGTGACCAAAACTTTAAAGCTCCAAAAAGCACATAAAAGCAGCATAAAATTAATCCATAAGACTAGAGTGGTTTAATTCATGTCTACTGAAGCAATCCAATCAGTTTTTGGGTGAGCACATTCCAAAATATGACTCCTTTTTCATTACAAATCATCACATCAGCAGCCTCCATGGCGATCATGATTTCATGTTCGATTACACTTTCTAGCACCATCTAGCGCTCTGTGCATGTGTCAAGCACTAGGAAGTGTAATTGAGCTAAAAATCATTATTGTGCCTAGAGACTGCAATGGCAAGATGTACAGTAAAAAAGGAGTTACATTTGGGTCTGTTCTCACACAAAACTGACTGGATCACATCAGAAGATATTGATTAAACTACTGGAGTTGAATGGATTACTTTTTTGCTGCCTTTATATGTTTTTTGGATCTTCAAAGTTTTCGACCCTGTTGACTTGTATTGTACGGAGCTGAAATATTCTTCTAAAAATCTTCATTTGCGTTCTGCAGAAGAAAGAAAGTCATACACATCTGGGATGGAATAAGGGTGAGAAAATTATGCGAAAATTTTAGAAACTAACCCTTTAACTTAAGGGATTCACTGCAACTGGATCAAGTTCTTTGCTCTAGCAGTTCTTTATTTTTGCATACATCTCATTTTGAAGAGAACTTGCAAGTAGACAGCCATCCATATAAAAGCAGAAAAAGTCTTGTGTGGTGCCAGTAGGACTGAAATAAATGTCTGTCCAGGTTGACACAGGTTAAGGCCAACATCTTTAAGTTCTCGTTCTTCAACTGGGGCTCACAGAAAAACAGAAGACCTGCAATAAAAAAAACAATGCAGTTCAAATATTGCCATATGACCCACTTCAGTATCAAATCTTATCTGGTCACAGGAATATTCCCAGTACTATAACAACTCTTATGATGCCTTTAAACCCCTATAAAGGTTTTTGTATCCTGGGCGATACAGCATTTGAGAGGCTGAAGTGAGGAGCAGTGTGTAAGTTGGCTTAAATGTTTAAAAAAAACGTAATATGTTAGAAAATAGCAATACATTTATTTGTTTTCATAAATTAATTTGAGGTATTTTTATGTTCTTGCCTTTTTAAGGGTTAATGATCAGCAGGCTTACAAAGTATTTTAGAAGTACTTTTTTTTCTGGAGTAATTCATGTGCATCAGTAAGTGTACAGGCATCATTTATTTCCATTGACATCTGTTTTTTTGGTCTGCACCATGTAAGCTTGCAAAGGTATAAAATTGTGATCAATGATGAGAAAATACTTTATCATTCAGTGATGTGCTGCGATGCGGCTCTGTTGAGAAGTTCCTCAATAAAGGGAAAAGACAAGACATCAATCACATTGAAACTGCATTTCCCTATCAGTTACTCACTCGACGTTGTGTCGATGTAGTGACACTAGGGGTCAAACTTGGGAGCCCCAAACACTTCTGATATTTGAGAAAAGGCCAATGAGAATTGGCGAGTGGAATTTGCATGCCACTCCCCCGGACATGCGGGTATCTTTCTTTCCTTTTTAACGCCATGCCAGTTTCTATGACTATGACTAAATTGGCTCTCGCCATGAATGTTCAAGAGTAAAACTAAAGGTGTTTAAGATTCATTTTTTCTAAAAACCTTAAAACTAAATTTGGATTTACTTAGTTAAAAACCTTTTCAAAAGTGTCAACAGAATAATACAGGTTCCTCAAGTGTGTAGAAGTGTTACAGTCCAGTAAGACATGTTTAATGGATAGTGGGCTCTGACAGGATGGGCACTTTGGTGAATTTTCTCCAGATAGTAAAAACTGGTGTGAGAGCCTTGCGTGTCCTTTCCGGCATCGAGTGTAAGTGACTTGATCCCAACGATTTTTAAAAGGGAATACGTGTCTTGTCCCAACAACAGGATTTATTTCCTGTAATTTGTTTGGTTAAACATTGATCCCATTCTGACTGCCATTTGTTTTTAGTGTATATATTTAATGTTGGTTTTAGGTCTGTGAATGGAATAGAGCATTTTACTGGTTCTGAGGATAATGCTTCTTTGGCAGCTCTATCTGCTTTTTCATTTCCAGAGATTCCTGAGTGGCCAGGTACCCAGCAGAAAATAATACTAAAATTCTCTGATTTCAGAAATGACACTTTGTTTAAAATCTTCACGATTGTTGGGTGATTGGTTCTTGTAGACTCCAATGCTTCCAGACATGATTTAGAATCAGTTATCATTAGAAAGGATTTCTGTGGAACAGTCTCAGTGAAGTTCAGTGCTAGTAATAAAGTATTTGCCTCTGCATAAAAACTGAACTTTGGTCGGGAATGCAGATACCTTGACACAGTTGACTTGTTGCAAAGGCTGCTGCCACTTGATTTCCAGATTTGGATCCATCTGTATATATTGGGATATGTTGTGAGAACACTGCTCTTATATCCAAGAATTGTTGGTAAAATTAATTCGGATGAGTTTTTGATTTTTGGTTTCTCGTTAAATCCAGATGGATTTTGGGCTTTCTGAGATCCCATGGGAGGATTTCACAAAAATGTGTCTGCACCAGAATTTTTAGATCCTCTTTCAGATTCTCCAGATGGGTTTTTACACGTAGGCCAAATGGACGAATGTGACTTGGTTTTCTTTCATATAGTATTGAATGTTGAGATGAGAAAACTACTGAATAGGCTGGATTTTCTTTATTTGTTTTCAGTTTGATTGCATATTGTAGGGTCAGCTTTAGGCATCTGATTTCCAAGGAAGGTTCATTGGCTTCCACATATAAACTTTGAATTGGTGATGTTCTGTATGCTCCTAAGGCCAGTCGAATACCTTGGTGGTGAACAGTATCTAGAAGTCGTATCTATGATCTCCTGGCTTATCCATAAATGATGCTTCCACAGTCCAGCTTTGAGCTATTCAAGGTTTTGTACAGATTCATAACAGTTGAGCTGTCTGCTCCCCATTTGGTTTTGGATAAAAAGCTATAAACATTTTAAAGGTTAAAACATTTCTTTTTCAATAATTTAATATAAGGGATAAAAGACAGCTTGCTATCAATGTTGATACTAAGGAACCTGTTCTCTTTAATGACTTTGATGGGGACTCAGTCCATAAACAGCTCTGGTTCATTGTGCGATGAACAGAGCTGACAGAAATGCATGCAGACAGTTTTTGTTTGTGAGAACTTGAAACCAATCAAGTTGACAAGGAGTGCATTTTGTTTATCTTCAGTTGGATTTTTCGCTCGATAGTATGCATGTACTTGCTTCTGTAGCAAATGCAGATGTCATCTACATATAAACTACAATGAACATCAGAAACAATGACTTTCGCAATGCTGTCTATTTTAATACTAAAGAGAGTTACTGATAGAATACTACCTTGAGGTACTCCAAGTTCTTGTTTATGTAGATTGGACAAGGTGTTTGCTATCTTTACTCTAAAAAGTCTGTTTTTTCAATGAAGTCTGGCAGGTGACCTCTAAAATTCATTAGTTACAGATCCTTTGAAATGCCATGTTTCCACGTCGTGTCGTAGGCTTTCTCCAGATTTCTACCTTTCCTGAAACCACATTGGGCATTACTTATGTGATGCTCAGATTCCAGTACCCAGACCAGGCGATCATTGACCATCCTCTCCATTGTTTTACATAAGCAGCTGGTTAAGGCTATAGGGCAATAATTTATGGGATCACTATGGTCTTTTCCTGGCTTTGGAATGGGTATTATTTCTGCTTCATGCCAAGTGGTTGGGATATTTCCGGATATCCAGATGGAGTTGAAAATTCTAAGGAGCATTTTCAGAAAGAGGTGGGGTAGACTTTTAAGAATTGATAGTGGACTGTATCTGGTCCAACAGCTGTGTCATGGGATTTTTTATAGCTTGCTGTAGCTCTTCCATGGAGAAGGGTTTGTTGTAGGGCTCTGCATTGCTAGAGCCAAAGTTAATCTTCTCTTTTTCTTGTTGAGCATGAAATAGTCAAAAAGTGGGAAGACAGTTCTCAATAGATGAATTGCTTTCGAAAGTTCTTGCTAAAATGTTTGCAATTTCTTGTTTTGACGTCAGGAGTGTACCAAGCTGTTTGATGTGTTGTATTTGAGGGCCATTGTTTTTTCCCTTCATTACTCATATCAAGTTCCATATTTGGTTTGATGAAGTACTTGTTGTTAAGTTGGAAACTAATCTTCTCCAGCTTTCCTTTTTAACTTCATTTATGATTCTTCTTGCTCGTGACCAAATAGGTCCACCGGAACACTTAGGTATCCAATTCGAATTTGTTCTTGAAATCACGGTTTATTAAAAGTGAGGATGTACGTACTAGTTTTGATTGTTCGCTCTTCTCTCTTAATTATTATTATTTTAACATTTGTTACTTTTGGGTCTTGAGTTCATGTGTTATTTTTTCTTCATCCACATCGTCCAGCTCTCTAGTGCGGATTACTCCTTTACTGTAATTCAGAGTTGGAAGGTCTAGATCTGTACTCCAGCTAATGCGCTGGCATGAAGTAAGATTTCAGCATTGGCCTTTTTACTGTACTCCACAAGAATCTGACCAGATCGAAGCTGATGGGTTGAAGCAGTGACTGCTTCCACACACAATGTTGAGCTGAGACTTAAACATTGTTTGTTTAAAATATTTAAAAAAAATTCTAAAACTTACCAGACAACGTGTCCTACTGTTGCATCTATCATGAGCAGGAAGTGGGAAAGGGGTCCTCAGAGTTATAGCGGACCATGACATTGTCTGATATATTCGGGATTATTAAAAAAAAATCTAACGGAAATTATGCAAAATAAGCACACAACTTTGATAGGCAGTTTTTTTTATTTTTTTAATGGAAAATATAATTTAAAGTTTACTTTATGTATTGTTTAATACATTACAGATCCCTACCTTTCATTTGATATTTATAGTACATTTATGATATGTTTGCATCTTTAAACACTTTGTTTGGCAGTTTGACATTGTGACCTATTGCTGAGGACAGGTTAATTTACATATGCTTCCAAGTATAGAGTGTACTTTTAAAAAAATCGTAATGAAATTATTTAAAAATATAAGTAATAAATGCCCATACACATTTCCTTTTCCTCTTGATTTTTAACATAGAGGACTTTTGTATGTAGGACATGTTATGTGGGACATAGTGCAAATGTAATTACTGATATTTCACCATTTTCACTCATAGTATTTCCATTGCTGATATCAAGAATTAGCATTTTAACTAGTGAAAATTGAATTATAGATACCTCAAATTAATTTCCTCCATGTGATTAAATGATAATCTGGCTTGCCATAATGCTGCCATGAACAATAATGTTTGGTCACCTCTTTCTATTGTCAAGAGCTGAATTCTTTGAAGTTTTAACTTTTGAATAAGATGTTTTTATGATGATCATCCATATAACCAAAGCATATAGTGACCATGGGCTGTCAAGCATCTTAAGACATCTATCATAAGATTAGCTCATATGACTCATGTGCTACATTCATGATATTGAATGGCACAGCATCAAAAATGCCATATGTATTGATTTACACTGTTTAATGTTTACAGAACATGAAGAGGATGTTGATTATGAGCAAGCTGAGAAGTTTCCTGTGGTGGACCCGAAGATACAGCTGGAGCAGCAGAATGCAGAATTACTGCAGGAAATTGACTCATTGAAAAGATTAGTGAAGACTCTTCAGTCACGATTGTATAAAACCACACCTGAATCTCTGCATTACAGTGGTGTCCCCAATTACTACTTTTACTGCACCGGTTTCACCTACCAGCAGTTCAATAGTTTAATGTACAGTGCATCCGGAAAGTATTCACAGCACTTCACTTTTTCCACATTTTGTTATGTTACAGCCTTATTCCAAAATGGATTAAATTCATTATTTTCCTCAAAATTATTCTACAAACAATACCCCATAATGACAACATGAAAGAAGTTTGTTTGAAATCTTTGCAAATTTATAAAAAAAATAAATAAATAAATAAATAAATAAATAAATCACATGTACATAAGTATTCACAGCCTTTGCTCAATACTGTGTTGAAGCACCTTTGGCACCAATTACAGCCTCAAGTCTTTTTGAGTATGATGCTACAAGCCTGGCACACCTATTTTTGGGCAGTTTCTCCCATTCTTCTTTGCAGGACCTCTCAAGCTCCATCAGGTTGGATGGGGAGCGTCAGTGCACAGCCATTTTCAGATCTCTCCAGAGATGTTCAATCGGGTTCAAGTCTGGGCTTTGGCTGTGCCACTCAAGGACATTCACAGAGTTGTCCCGGAGCCACTCCTTTGTTATCTTGGCTGTGTGCTTAGGGTCGTTATCCTGTTGGAAGATGAACCTTCGCCCCAGTCTGAGGTCCAGAGCGCTCTGGAGCAGGTTTTCATCAAGGATGGCTCTGTACATTGCTGCATTCATCTTTCCCTCGATCCTGACTAGTCTCCCAGTCCCTGCCGCTGAAAAACATCCCCACAGCATGATGCTGCCACCACCATGCTTCACTGTAGGGATGGTATTGGCCAGGTGATGAGCGGTGCCTGGTTTCCTCCAGACATGACGCTTGCCATTCAGGCCAAAGAGTTCAATCTTTGTTTCCCATGGTCTGAGAGTCCTTCAGGTGCCTTTTGGCAAACTCCAGGCAGGCTGTCATGTGCCTTTTACTGAGGAGTGGCTTCCGTCTGGCCACTCTACCATACAGGCCTGATTGGTGGAGTGCTGCAGAGATGGTTGTTCTTCTGGAAGGTTCTCCTCTCTCCACAGAGAAACGCTGGAGCTCTGTCAGAGTGACCATCGAGTTCTTGGTCACCTCCCTGACTAAGGCCCTTCACCCCGATCGCTCAGTTTGGCCAGGCGGCCAGCTCTAGGAAGAGTCCTGGTGGTTCCAAACTTCTTCCATTTATGGATGATGGAGGCCACTGTGCTCATTGGGACCTTCAATGCTGCAGAAATTTTTCTGTACCCTTCCCCAGATCTGTGCCTCGATACAATCCTGTCTCGGAGGTCTACAGACAATTCCTTGGACTTCATGGCTTGGTTTGTGCTCTGACATGCACTGTTAACTGTGGGACCTTATATAGACAGGTGTGTGCCTTTCCAAATCATGTCCAATCAACTGAATTTACCACAGGTGGACTCCAATCAAGTTGTAGAAACATCTCAAGGATGATCAGTGGAAACAGGATGCACCTGAGCTCAATTTTGAGTGTCATGGCAAAGGCTGTGAATACTTATGTACATGTGATTTGTTTAGTTTTTTATTTAATACATTTGCAAAGATTTCAGACAAACTTCTTTCACGTTTGTAGAATTTTGAGGAAAATAATGAATTTAATCAATTTTGGTATAAGGCTGTAACATAACAAAATGTGGAAAAAGTGAAGAGCTGTGAATACTTTCCGGATGCACTGTTCACATGTAGACAGTTTTATAGGTATTTACAGCTGCAACATAGCATACATCCCCCTAAAGCGGCAGATACTCTGGGAGTGGTGCTTATTGCTTTTGGAAAAGGTCATGAGGCATCAGTGTACTCTCTCTGCTAATTCAGAGTCTGGGGGGACAAAGCTTCAGCTTCTCTCAAGAGATTATGCGAGAAAGATTTAAACTTGGTCTTGGAGGGAGTGTGAGCAAGGATTCTAAAAAAAACATCAGGTCTGCATCTACAGATGCAAGGGTGCACCTTATGCAATTCAAGATTTTACATTGATTTTATTGGACCCCCTCTAGATAGTATAGGCTTGGTCTTAAAGACACACCCACCTGCTGTCGATGCCAGAGGATGGAGACATAACCCATGTCTTTTGGGGGTGTGTTAAGATCCAAGAGTTCTGGTTGAAAGTTCAGAGTCTTGTATGTGATGTATTGGGCACTCAGCTTTCATTTTGCCCCAGACTCTGTATTTTGGGCGATGGGGCAATCATCGACATTGAGAATAGGCACATAAAGAGTTGGGTCCTAACACTAGCGTCATGATCGCCAGACAGGTTATTTTAAGGGGTCGGTGGTCGGCTGGAGCACCCTCATTTAATGAGTGGTGCTCAGAGTTGGGGAGGGTGGCGGCCTTTGAAGAAGGGTTGTATAGAAGGATGGGCAATCTGGGGTTATTTGATAGGAAATGGGGCAGATATTTGGCCTTTTTGGAAGGTTCTCATGGAGGGGTAGTGGAGAGGGATCTCTAGTTTTAAATGTGTGTGTGCAATTTGATTGTTTTTTGAAAGTATACTATTTATGTTTTTGTGTGTGTATGTTTTATGTTTCTAAATATTTATGACCACTGGGGTGAGAGTTTGTGTCAGTGGGGGGGATGTTCACGGGGGAAGGGTTTAATTTTATATAATTTGATTCTGCATTTTCTGTTACAGCTGTGCTCAAAAGTTTGCATACCCTTGGAGAACTGGTAATATATATACCATTTTTAAAGAAAACAAAGTGAGCAGGCAAAACATTTCTTTTATTTCTTATAGGATTCATATTCAACTGTAGGTTATAACAGAATGGCACAATTATAACACATGGCAACAAAGAAAAAAATGAAATGACCCCTGTTCAAAAGTCTGCATACCCTTAGTTCTTAATACTGTGTATTGCCCCCTTTAGCATCAATGACAGTGTGCAGTCTTTTGTAATAGTTGTCTATGAGGCCCCAAATTCTTGCAGGTGGTATAGCTGCCCATTCGTCTTGGCAAAATGCCTCCAGGTCATGCAAAGTCTTTGGTCGTCTTGCATGAACCACACGTTTGCGATCTCCCCAGAGTGGCTTGATGATATTAAGGTCAGGAGACTGTGATGGCCACTCCAGAACCTTCACCTTTTTCTGCTGTAACCACTGGAGGGTCAACTTGGCCTTGTGCTTAGGTCATTGTCGTGCTGGAAAGTCCAAGAGCGTCCCATGCGCAGCTTTCGTGCAGAAGAATGCAAATTGTTTGCCAGTATTTTCTGATAACATACTGCATTCATCTTGCCATCAATTTTCACAAGATTCCCTGTGCCTTTAGAGCTCACACACCCCCAAAACATCAGTGAGCCACCACCATGCTTCACAGTGGGGATGGTATTCTTTTCACTATAGGCCTTGTTGACCCCTCTCCAAACATAGCGCTTATGGGTTGTGACCATAAAGCTCTATTTTGGTCTCGTCACTCCAAATTACAGTGTGCCAGAAGCTGTGAGGCGTGTCAAGGTGTTGTCAGGCATATTGTAACCGGGCTTTTTTGAGGCATTGGTGCAGTAAAGGCTACTTTCTGGCAACTTGACCATGCAGCTCATTTTTGTTCAAGTATCGTCGTATTGTGCTCCTTGAAACAACCACACTGTCTTTTTCCAGAGCAGTCTGTATTTATCCTGAGGTTACCTGTGGGTTTTTCTTTGTATCCTGAACAATTCTTCTGGCAGTTGTGGCTGAAAGCTTTCTTGGTCTACCTGACCTTGGCTTTGTATCAAGAGTTCCCCAAATTTTCCACTTGATAAATGATTGAACGGTACTGACTGGCATTTTCAAGCCTTTGGATATCTTTTTATATCCTTTTCCATCTTTATAAAGTTCCATTACCTTGTTACGCAGGTCTTTTGACAGTTCTTTTCTGCTCCCCATGGCTCAGTATCTAGCCTGCTCAGTGCATCCACATGAGAGCTAACAAACTCATTGACTATTTATACACAGACACTAATTGCAATTTAAAAAGCCATAGGTGGGGGAAATTAACCTTTAATTGCCATTTAAACCTGTGTGTGTGTCACCTTGTGTGTCTGTAACAAGGCCAAACAATCAAGGGTATGTAACCTTTTGATCAGGGCCATTTGGGTGATTTCTGTTATCATTGATTTAAAAAGGAGCCAAACAACTATGTGATGATAAATGGTTTCATATGATCACTATCCTTAAATAAAAGAGTTTTTTTTTTTTTTTTTTTTTTTTTTTTTTTGCATGATCAGTCATATTTTCAAAATCAATGCCAAAATTTCACAATTTCTGCCAGGGTATGCAAACTTTTGAGCACAACTGTATGCATATTCACGCAAAAAAAAAAAAAAAAAAAAAAATGTACATTCAATACTTTCAATGAGCTTGGCACAGTGCATGTGTCCATTTGGCTGCTCAGAACCTGTTGTAACAGCCTTCTCTTCTATGATACCAAAAAATGCTGTCTAGGAAGACAGCTCAATTGGTTTTGGAACTGAGCTATATAGCACACACATATAGTACTTTATGGTCATTGATGAGTTAAGCAAACCTGTTCTGCTCCAGAGCCGCTGCTGGTACTGATTAAGTCTCTGGGTGTGCAGGTCATCTGGCGTAACCTTTATACAGGTAACAAGCAAGATAATGCATCTTTCTTAGAAACGGCCCATGCCCGCATTACTAAAGTGTTTGAAATAATTCACTCTTAATCTGTGCACATGGAGTAAAAAGGTTGAGCAAGAGAGTGAATATTTACATGGACATTAGGGGTAATTTCAGAAAAAATACTATTTATTGCTTATATGTCATTCAAGATTGATATTTACATTAGATTTGCATTCAAAAAAGTTGGTTGTGCATTAATTTTCAATAATTTATTCCACATTTTAGACACAATATTGCTGGCTGATTTGTTCATTTTTGTTCAGCCAATGTAAAAATAAAACAATGGTGAAAAACACAGAATTGGAATTCTATATAGCAAACACAGACAAATGGAGTGATAAACACAGTAGCTGGGTTTCCATCCAGTTTGCAAACTTATGCGAAAAATTTGAATATTGCAAAAACTATTTGCAAATAAAGCAGTTTCTATCCCACATGTTTAAGAGCAAAAAAGTTGTCACTTCCAGTGAAATTGTAGTCAATGGGGAAGGCACTGTGCCTCTAATTAACCCTTAATCACTGTTCAATAGAAGTTTACAGTTTTGCTTTTCTGGTCAAATTTGACCCGAAATATCTTCAAATCTAGTTTTATGCACAGGTTTGTGTGATGGTTAGATTTAGGGGTAGAGCTAGGAAATAGAAAATATCTTTAGCCTGATATGAAATCAATGGAAGTCCGAGATGTCCTCACTAATAGTCAAACAAACGTGTGTGTGTGTGCATGCACGCGCACGTGTATGTGTGTTCTGCACTGTAGATGTGTTATAGTCTCACTTCTTTATTTTTTCAGATTTATACATTTTGACAAATAAAATAAAAAAAATTGCTCTGTGTTGTAGTCTCACACATTCACTCCTATAGCGGGCCAAATTTGACCGAACACATTGAGTGTTGCACTCTTTTTTTAACAACCACTCCGAATCAAGTCTGAATTTATGTGTGTGTCTGTGTGTGTGTGCAGATTGCAATTGAAGGAAAAGTCCAAGCCTTCACCACTCAGATGAGGGAAATCATTTTTATTAACAAAATAAAAAAATCTAAAAGTAATTAAAGGTTACATTTAAGCACGGTTTACTTACGGTTTGGAACCTGTAGACAAAACGCTCTGACAAATGTCATGCTTGTCAGTGTTCGGTGGCAGATACTACCTCCCAGTTCTCGGACATAAAAGTACTCAATCATAATCGCAGGTGTAATGAATCACTAAACAGACCACGCATGTGTATTTCTGTTGTCGCCTTTTAGTGAAGTCATCTCAGGGGGACAGAGCTAGAGCACATACAATGCTTGTGAGTTGTCTAGAGCGCACAATACTCCATCTTTCTAACTATATGTTTTTCTTCACGTGTCTGTTAAACCAAAAAAAGTCTATAAACCTGCTCTTCGGCAGAGTTCAATTTGTGTGCATCTTACTGGCACTGAAAACTCTATGCAGGATTTGGTTTGGGTATTTCAGAATGAACAGAGCAACATTTGAGATGCTGTGCAATGATATTGGTCAGCTGGTTAGTCACAAGAGCAAATTCAGGTCACATTACTTATTTGAAGTACAAGTTTCCATCGTAGTTTTTGCACGTTTTCTTATTTTGGAAATGTAATTTGCATCTTGGTGTTTTCCGCACTTTTTATTTTATTTTATGAAATATCCCAAAATTTGCATAAAAATGTGCATGGAAACCCAGGTACTCTTGGAACACTGCTCATCTAATCAGATTTGAGGACCAGATCAAACACGCATCTCTGGAGTGGGGGCATGAAGCGCTCGGACCTCTTGAAGCCCAGTATGTCTCTGTGCAGCTTCCTCCAGCGTGCGTCTCTGCAGTTGAGCGTCTCTCAAGTGCCGCTCCAGCTCACGCCGTTTCTCCTCTAGCTCCTCCAGTAGAGCAAACTGGTCCTGCTGCTCCAGTAAGGGAAGTGAAATGCAGGACAATACAGGAGTCGGTGTTAAAAGGACATTCACTTTCATTGATGGACAAAAAGATGCGATGCAAGTGAATGCATTTCACTTTTGGGTGGCATTTTATGTAGCTACTTGCCATATTAATATAAATATACAGCTCATCCAATCAGAATACAGTTTTATAGGAATAGAATAGTTGTATACAGGAATGAATGCATCTCTGAGCTCAGTTCAAGTGTAGATGCCATCATGGAATACATGTTTGTGTTTCACAAACATTTCAGGAACAGTAAATTTACATCATAGCTCAGCACCAGCCCGAGACCATCAACACAGCATTGCGTTTGCGGCCCACAGACATTAATGCAGGCGGCGATACCAAACTCACATGTGTTTGTTGGCTCGTGTCTGTCTTAGTCTCAGCTGATGTGGGCTTTACATGGGCTTGTTCCTCTGGCAGCGGCACCGTTCCTGCCACTATCAGCTCATTGCTTGCCTACCTGACAAAGGGAGAAATTATTTTGTATTTCAAACACGGACATTCTACAGTCAGTATTTCAGAGTGAAAATGGTCTTACCTTCATCAGAGTGCGTTACGCTGGGCGTCTGCTTGTCTACTTCACCTGCTCGCTTCGGTTCCTGGCTGCTTAAAGATCCTGTTTCAATACTCAAAACATCCGGGACAGTGTCTTCTTAAGAAGTTGTTGCTGTAGCAGTGCTCTGTCTCTGACCAACCACATCTCTTTGGCTCCTGATGCGGTCAAGCAGTCTTCTCAGAGCATGTCTACCAGGATCTCCGACAGAGGACTGCACAGGAAGATGAAGAATAATATTCAAGAAGGGAACGCTGCAGTTTAATTCAGCAGTTAAACTAACAAATCTGGGCTCTATCGCCAAGTTATCCGTTTGCCAAATATATGTGCGGGTATGTTTGTGAGGGGTTGTGTGTGTGTGCGGTTAGTACGAGAGAGAGAGAACAGAGTGACTGCACCGAAGCCGGTTTTAGCGATCGTGGGAGAGAAGGCAACCATTAATTTTATCACTCAGAGACGTGGTGAATGGCTCGTAATCCGTCCGCCACGGTCGTGTATATATATATATATATATATATATATATATATATACACACACATATATATATATACACACACACACATACATATATATACACACACACACATACACACACACACACTCCATTTGAAAACATTAAAACATCTATTTATTTAGCCTATTATTATTGTTGCTGCTGTTGTTTGTTGCTATTATTAAAATTTTTATTATTATTAAAATAAAATTATATATATATATATATATATATATATATATATATATATATATATATATATATATATATTTTTTTTAAGATTCTGCACATTTTTTACTCTTTTGGGACCTCAAATAAATTCGTGAGATTTTTCCTACTTGAGTGCGAGCTCTGTTTTTTAAAACTATTTTAAAAGTGATCGTGTCGTTTTAGAAGGCTTTAATTTAATTAACCGCTTGAGTCATATGGATGAAGTCTATGCTGACTGTCTGTAACCTTATATTTTAATTTTATGCCTTTAAAATATTGAATCTACTTGGCTACAATGGCTGTTTGGATGAACACGAGGTACTCGTAATAAGTAGGATAATTCCGATAGCACATGAAGGCAGCATTATTTAAACACAGAAAAGTCAATGTGTATTTGACAGTTTACAATGTTCCGCATTTTCCTGAAACAATGTAATCTCCTCCTTTTCTGTTATTATGTGCCGCATTTGTAGATTTGTATAATATCTTGTAACGGTTACCAATATTTGGAGTTGCACGAATGCTTGAACCTGCATTACTTTGATTTAACAATGCAAGTGAACCGATCAGAGAGCGCCACCATGCACATGCACACAGATCAGTACGTCACAGGTTTGTTCTGAATCACACACGCCTTTTGTGGATTAATAATCACATATGACCAACTCGCCATTTTGATGTTATTTTGATTAATTATGCAGCCCTGAAGGATCGTGAAATTAGTCTACTGATGCGCTCTTTATGAAACTTAATGGCCAAATGAAAGCACATTAAAATCATCACGATATTCACGATATTGGTCAATTTGACATCGTCAGCAAAATTATCTGGATTATATCATTAATATTCGATATATCACCCAGCCCTATTTGCCAGTGTAGTTTAAAGCAGCTGCCTAATGAAATCCCTGCTGACAGAGCACTATTGTTAGCTTTTACAGTGAGCAGTGCGTCTATAGCTATCTGGCAGCAAATGACATACACATCTCATCAACGCTTTCATTGTAACCTCACACAAAGCAATTTAGACATGTTTATTGCATTTATTGTACATGAGTATTTTGCCCCATGAATATCTATGCGTTTATGCCAAAATTATACTCAAACTGTGTTGCAGAGAAAATAATTTCCAAAGAGCTGTAATTACACGGATGATGATTAATAGCAAAATAAAGGTTTTATAGTAGCCTAAATGTTTATACAATTTAGGGAATTTTAAACAAGTGGATCTTGTTAAAAGCTTAGCTGGCAACATACGGGTCGATTCTATAATTAATTAATTTTATAATTAATTTTATTTATTTATCACACATTATACATTTGCACATATACAGTGAAATTATTTTTTTTTTTCACATATCCCAGCTAAGCTGGGGTCAGAGTGCAGGGTCAGCCATGATACGGCGCCCCTGGAGCAGATTGGGTCAAGACAGTGGCATCTGATTCTGTTGGAACATGCCTGAGCATCAATCTGGTGAATGGACATTGTACGGGACTAATGAGCACAGGCAACAGAGAATTAAAATTAAACCATTTTATTTAAAACATGCACTCATCCAAGGCTCATCGCTTGAATTAATTTAATGTTACATCTTTGGGACTGTGCAGGATTTGTCTTCCACTACGTGAGTTCGTCTCTGTTTCTTAGCTTTAAGCTTAAACTTTCCAGCAACATATCTCACTTGAGCATAAATGGCTGTTACATTGAATATAGTTTATTAATTTTAAATATACATTGCAAAAGCAAGTTACTTTACCTGTGAACACCCAGCATTGTTTCCACTCACATAAAATGCTGTATAATGATCTTGCGTGCAATTTCTGAAAAAACCCACCAGATTGCACAGTGTATCCGATATTACAAAAATGACATCCAAATTAGATGCAAGCAGCAATAATGGGGCCAAGCAAACCAATAGCAATCAGTTTGATCAAATATAGAATTCCTGTGATGATTTAAGGTCTCTGCATATGTTACATGCAAAATTTCCAGCGAATACTGTCTAGGGGAAGCTTGAAAAAGTGTTTTTTTTATTTTTTTTTTTATTCAAAATGGCAGAAATCGAGCAGGTGGAGCTGAAAAACAATGCTAGGATGGTTCAAAAGTTATAGGCCTGAAACTATTTTTTTGGGGGAGGGATTTTCTCCCCAATTTGGCACGCCTAATTCCCAATGCGCTCTAGGTCCTCGTGGTGGCGTAGTGACTCGCCTCCAGTCTGAGAGTCAATCCGCACATCTTATCAAGTGGCTTGAGCGCATTACCGCGGAGACCTAGCACGTGTGGAGGCTCAAGCTATTCTCCGCAGCATCCACGCACAATTTATCACGTGCCCCACCGAGAGCGAGAACCACATTACAGCAACCATGAGGAGGTTACCTCATGTGACTCTACCCACCCTTGCAATCGGGCCAATTGGTTGCTTAGGAAGCCTGACTGGAATCACTCAGCATGCCCTGGATTCGAACTTGCAACTCCAAGTGTGGTAGTCAGCATCTTTACTTGCTGAGCTACCCAGGCCCCCACTTAAATGAAACTTTGAACTGTTGGTGGCACTAGAGGGTTTGAGTTAGAGACCCCAAATTTGGGTCACTTACATTTGAGAGTGTCCTCTATCAGTGTGCCAAATTTCATAGCTTTTTTATGTAAGGTTCTATGGGCTGCCATAGACTTTCAGTGGAAGAATAATAATGAGAAGAACATCAACAGATACAATAGGGGCTTCACACCTTCTGTGCTTGGCCCCTAATTAAGGAAAAATGCTTGAATATCGGAAAAAAATCAATTATCGGTCAATCTCTATTCATAACCATCCAGTCCGCCGAAGAAGCAGGCGTTTAGAATCAAGTTTAGGGAAAAACGTTGATAACCAGTGACACAAGCACAAAGTTGGTGTTAAAGGCATATGATTGGCTGCCCACCTGGCATTTCAGTGACTGGGGTATCAGGAGTGTCCTCTGTCTCAGCTGCAGGTGTACATTCAGTGTCAAGGGTCACATCCAAGTCCTCATCGTGACTAGCAGCAGACAGAGAGGGAAGAGGATCTGGTACCAGCTGAAGAACCAAGTCACTTTTGACCTCTGGCAGAGATCAGATGATGAAAGTCAATAGCTTTGTCTGAAACCACCCCATCCCATATATAGTGCAGTATTTCGGATGTCGGCCATTTTGCAGTGGTGTCCGAATTCCGAGTGAGCCACTCAATCCCTACTTTGTTCACTCATTCTTACCCACAATGCACTCTAATACACTAGACGATGGTTAATTGCCCATAATCCACCACTGGGAAGATGTACAAACTGGGAGAGGGTGCGCGTGCAGGAGAGAGAGAGCGCGAGAAGGCGAGAGATGCCAGTTTACTTTTTCCTTGCAATGTTTTATTTCATGCTGAATGTATTAAATTACTTTTTGACAAATCATTACTTATTTAAAATAACATATAGAGACGTAAAACATAGATACATTTTAAAATGTACTCTTTATATTTATACAGAATTTTGCCATTAAGCTGATTAAATCTTTATTTATTAAATAATAAAGTTGATATTTTAACTCAGGAAAATGCACATAGTGGAAATGATAATTCTGTGGATGATTTAAATATTCGGTTATAACATGTAGGTTATGATAACTTGGTGCCGTTTATCATCAGATAAGAAACGCTACCCAGCTTGTATTGGAGTTTAAAGATACTAAAGTATAACAAATAAATACAATAATGTACATCTGATCAAATGTGTTTACTCTTTATATGAACATATATATTAAAAATGACAAACAGAATGAATATTAACTGTATTAATATATTATTTAATAAGAATAACAAGTATTTAAAAAGTGACACTGTTTCTGCGACAGCCCCAGAGCTCCAACGCTCGGCGAATACGTCAGCATCCGAATTCACTCACTCATTTCGTTCACTCACTGTTGAGATATAGTGCACTAACTGCCATTCACTATATAGGAAACAGTGAATGA
This sequence comes from Myxocyprinus asiaticus, assembly GCF_019703515.2. NCBI lineage: Eukaryota > Metazoa > Chordata > Actinopteri > Cypriniformes > Catostomidae > Myxocyprinus > Myxocyprinus asiaticus. The sequence continues at coordinate 39,146,188 of NC_059382.1, read as the reverse complement.
GTGAACGATTTCAGACACAGCTAATGAAGAACAACAATGCTGAAAATTCCTTTGACACGTCATCTCATCCTGTGGGACTTCAACTGAAGACCTTAGCTGTGAAAGGTGAAGCGCGTCATTATTACGGCGCTACCTTCAATGGGATGTTTCACCCGTTTTATTGTCCGCCAGGCAACATTTAGAAAACTCTTCGACAAGCCTCAAACTCTCATCATTGGTCAGAAGTTGAAATACAGAGCCACTCCGACAAACAGAACAATGTTTTGAAAGTGGAACAGAGTCACTGTATTTACAGTACACTTTTCAGGACATCAACCTAAAAAAGGCTTGCTTACAGTTGACTACACATAGGACACAAGTATTTAAACATGGAAAGTCTACAAACCTTTACATCTAACAACAGAGCATCTGAATTAGAGTAACAGCACATACAACTCTCTTCAGTGTACGTGTCCTGGAAGGCGATCTCCAGATCTCGCTGCTGCTCATCTCGGAGCTCCTGCTGTCTGTAGAGAGGCTGATAGATCTGTGCCGGGAAGCTGTTCACCGCCAGCCTGCACCGCAGCAAATCGACCTGCTGCAGATGCTCAAATTCACACAGCAGCCGTGCATGATCCTACACAGACACAAGACAGAGTGATCACTGAAACACCCTCTCAGTTGTGTTGATTCATCATAAGATGCTGTGGATGTGGGCTCTACCTGTGTATTCGGTTCTTTCCTGAGCGCGTGGTTTCCTCTCAGTCGTGCTTTCTCCAGTTTCCCCTGCTGATCTTGAGCTTCTTCTCTCTGCAGCTCTTCCAAACACTGGCCCTCAACCTCCGCTGCCTGACGAGCATCCACATGTTGCCAGAGAAGGTCAGTTTGAATCATTTTTGTTTATTTGTTTATTTTTATCCTGTTTTTGATAGCCTATGATTCAGGCTCTGATTGCTCTTTGTACCCGTTCAGTGTCTATCTCCCTGTCCACTGCTGTTTCAGACATGTGATGGCGTGTGACAAGAGAAGCGTTCTGCTGTTGCCGTCTTCAGCGGATGAGGGCTCTTCTTCACAATGCTCTTAAAGAGGAACCGTGCTCATTAGTATAATGACAATATGTGATAACTGCTCTTCAACACCTCAAATCACACACACATTAAAGACGAGCATCGCTGTACATCCACAGGTTTTAGAGGAGGTGGAGGCAGACTAGCCACTTGAGCAGCTTTCTTCATCTCCTCCTGAAGTGCTTTCCTCTGAGCTTCAATGCGCCTGTGAGGTCCATTTATTCACAATACAAGACCAGGTTTTGAGATTTTACCCTATACATTTGTAAATCTTGGGGGGTAAAAATATAGAATTTCCGATGCATCACGACCTTCTTGATATCGATTCTTAAATCCTAAGGTTGATATTTTACGGTGTTCGCAACCCTCCACTACAATAAGAGGAAATCACTCGCATTTGCAAAAAAAAAAAAAAAATAAATAAAAAATAAAAAAAAATACAAATAGGCGCTTGGCAACTGGCTGGTAAATGATGAGATTTCACTCAGCAGTGATTGTGTAGTTTAGTGGTGGAGTATTCAGCAGCGAGATCCTTTCACTGTGTGTTGAGAGTAAAAGTTGCTCTGTGTAATGTGTGTCCAAAGATGAGATCCACAAAATCCATTTGTCATTGAATAATGTCTCTTAATACCCTTTCTGTTCTTTACAGTCAGTTTTTGATCAAAAACAACAAAAAAGAACTGCCGGTTTTCTTAAAGAGACAGTACCGGTTTTAGCACGTTCAACAAATCAACATAAATACTTGAAAATACTACAAATGATGCATGTAACAAAACATAATATATGCAATATAATATATTTATTGATGGAATACATGGATTATCTCAATTTTAAAGAGCTAAAATGTGACCAAAATGATGAAAAACTGGTCAAATGTAATTAGTAAAATTAACATTTTCATACAATAAGTAGCTAGATAGTAGTTCTCCTGTATAATTAATAGCATTAGCTGGGAGAAAATGTTTCATATTTGAGAAAAATGTATATTATATCTGAAAAATTCTCATGAATCGATATCAAATTGAACGCTTGTAAATTGGAATCGAATCAGGAAATCTGTACCAATACCAGCACTATTAATTACACTGATTGGACAATATTGTCTGTGTTTAGTCAATGCTCAACATTTTTAACCGCTGAAACTACACAGGACACCTCCATGTGCCTATTTGGATTTAAATATTTTTCTACACTAGATGAACAGCTTTGACCGTTGTCATGCATCACGCCGCTTTTAAAAGACACAATATCAAGTTCGAACTCTATATAGGAGACCTACATGCTGTTGTGCTGTTTTGAAGGCATCCTGGACCGTTTTTGCACTCATCTGTGCTGTATTTAATTGTTGGTCTTTTGTAAGCGTGCACTAGATGGACGTCTTTAATCATTTTGATACGTTTCTGGCGATGTGTGCTGTGTTTTAAGAGCAGTACAAACGCAACTTTTAAAAACACGTCTCATTCTGCTGCTGTCAATGACTGTGTAAACAAACATGGAAAATGTGAGATGTGAAGACCAGCGTGGATTGTATATTTTTGGCTCATATCAGAGTGGATTGCTTGTGAACCAGTCACAATATGATTCAAGCTTTGCAAAGGAACTGAAAGATGCGACAGATAAACTCTACAGTAAACAGTTTCATTCACGAATGTTTCAAATGTCATGTCTGTTTGATAGAGTGAACATTTTGATGCATTCAGATGAAATGTGTTGGGTGTATGTTTTCTGTTAACCCTGAAATGTCGTTTTATTTATTATAATTTAAAGTTTGTTCATTTTCTTTCAACTGAGTTTCAAATATGGCTAAATTTGAAGGACTGGACCTCAGGGAAGATAATAAAAAAAATTTAAACAAATAAATAAATGTATGAGTATGTCATGACCCTTTAAACAATAAACACATTTAAATTACTAGGTTTGGGAACCTTTTTTTTTCTTTTTTTTTTTTTAAATACCAAAACTTTCGAGTCAGCTATCGAATCAAAAACACGCTGAACCGCAACTCATTTATTTCTCCATGTCCAACTTGTGAGACTTAATTAAGTAAATAATGAGACTTTTCACTTTTGGATGAACAATTTCTTTAAATTCCTTACGATTCTCATACCTTGCGTTTAACCTACATGCACACCAACACACTGATGACAACCAAAACATTTTTACATCAGGTTATCCTCTGCATTTGACATTAAAACACAAGAAGGTAGGGGCCTGGGTAGCTCAGTGAGTATTGACGCCGACTACCACCCCTGGAGTTCGTGAGTTCAAATTCAGGGCGTGCTGACTGACTCCAGCCAGGTCTCCTAAGCAACCAAATTGGCCCAGTTCCTAGGGAGGGTAGAGTCACATGGGGTAACCTCCTCGTGGTCGCTATAATGTGGTTCTCACTCTCGGTGGGGCGCGTGGTGAGTTGTGCGTGGAGAATAGCGTGAAGCCTCTACACGTGCTACGTCTCCATGGTAACATGCTCAACAAGCCACGTGATAAGATGCGCGGATTGACGGTCTCAGACGCAGAGGCAACTGAGATTCATCCTCCACCACCCGGATTGAGGCGAGTCACTACGCCACCACGAGGACTTGGAGCGCATTGGGAAATGGGCATTCCAAAAAAAAACAACAAAAAAAACAAAACAAGCAGGCATACGCACACTTGCGCGAAATCCGAAATCCGAAGGTTTTTGGCTTAAACCATGTGCAACCTTTCCCTGATAGAAAAACACAGATTTTAGGGCTGTTTACTCACGTTCTCTTGAGCACTGCAGTGCGCATGGCCGACAGATCTCAGGCTGTCCTCATAGTGTTTCTCCAGTATCTGGAGTTTCTCCACCTGTTGCGTTTGCCACTCCTGCTGTAGCGCACCAGCGAGCATCTGCAGCTCTCTCTCTGTCTCTCCTGCACCTCTCCGCACACCTGCTGCGCGATAAACCGCTCCTGCTTGCTCATCTGTCACAACAGCCAATGAAAAAGACGTCTAAAATGATGATTTAACAATCTAATTAAAAATGTGTATTCTTTGGATTCATGCTGCTTGTGTATGTTTTTGCAAAACTTTTATAGCACAGATTTAATGAATCTAACAATGTCAATGTCGGTCAAAAATTTTCAAATCGGTGCATCCCTAGTAATAATAACATTTTCCATACTCCTTGAATATGTGTAAGCGTACACATCTTAATCATTTCCAGACATACACTTTTAAAAAATAAAAAGTATTTTTTTATATATTTTAATATATTTTTTTACCATTTGACATGCAAACTAATCTGGCCACGCCATTAAAAACATGCAATTATCTGATTATTTTTTAGTTTACACCGCACTGACTTTTATTTGCCAAACATTTTTCAAATATTAATGGTATATTTAAACAAATCGGTTTCACTACATATTCTTCTTAGGCTACTTAAATGTTTCTCTTCAAGAATTTCTTCCAATCAAAGAGACATTTTCTTTCTTATGATTTTAGGATGGTTACACCACCTTGACATTTTTATTTTAAAGGATCAGTTTGCCCACCCAAAAAATTAATTTTCTCATCAATTACTCACCCTTATGCCATCCCAGATGTGTATGACTTTCTTTCTTCTGCAGAACACAAATGAAGATTTTTAGAAGAATATTTCAGCTCTGTGTGTTCACAAGTGAATGGGGATCAAAACCTTCAAGTTCAAAAAAGTACACAAAGGCAACAGAAGAGTAATCCAAACGACTCCAGAGGTTAAATCCATGTCTTCAGAGGTGATCTAAATTATTTTTAGTAAGAACATATAGAAATGTTACAACATCTGCGCATGCATCAAGCATTAGGAAGGGTAATCGAGCTTGAAATCATGATTGTGCCTAGAGACTGCACAAGTCAATATTTACAGTGAAAAAGGAGTTATATTTTGATGAGAAGATATAGACTTGACCACTGGAGTCGTACGGATTACTTTTATGCTGTTTTATGTGCTTTTGGAGCTTCAAAGTTCTGGTCACCATTCACTTGCATTGTATGGACCTACAGAGCTTAAAAATTCTTTATCTTCATTTATGTTCTGCAAAAGAAAGTAAGTCAAACACATCTGGGACGGCATGAGGGTGAGTAAATGATGAGAGAATTTTCATTTTTGGGTCAACTATCCATTTAAATACATAAAGACTAAATATATTAAATCATATAAGAAATTAAAGAGGTGTATTCAGTTACAGTTGTTACTATTAAGTGATCATGAAGAGCTTGCTTCTCCTCTTCAGGTGTATTTGATTACAGCTGAAGATCCGCTCTTGTTTTATGAAGTATTGATGTGGTACGGATTTAAATGTGACCTGTTGTAATCGGACTTTCCACCTGTCAAGCTCTTCTCTCACCAGCTGCGTCTCTTCATTCGGACTGAGCCTCATGTTTGTGTAGTTCAGCTCTAAACTTCACAGGAATCGTCAGATGAAACACACTGTTGATGGAACACTATCACAGCAAACACATTTATAACCAATACCTAACTTATACTCTATATAATAATGAGCTCCGCGCGACTGGATTCTGCCAAATATCATAATAAATAGGAATTAACAGAATGATTTACACGATCAACATCAGCACAGACTGCAATGCTTAAGACTTTTCTTTGATTAGCTGCATGTCAACAGACTCTAAACGGCTCTTATACCTGCCGTTACGTCACTTCCTCTATTCAAAACGTGCGCTGGAGCGATCCAATCCAATATGTTCGTTAAAAAATAAATCTATAGATTAAAAGCACTGGTAGCTCGACATTTAAATTGAAATACGCTTCTTAAATCTGTATAAAAAGGTTAAATAAAAATGATTCCCCAGTAATCACAAAAGGCTGTGATTGGTGCATATTTATCAACGCTGAGAAAAGTCACAGAGATCACGTGACAATGCAATCATATCCTGCTTCAGCAGCGCTCGGATTTATACATGAACAAATGACACCGGATACTTCAATAAACATTTAATTGAAATTAAATAGCCAAAAATTAAAATAAATTTAAAATTAAAATTCTTTATTATTATTATTATTATTATTATTATTATTATTATTTAGACTCATTAATCTTGACCAATCACTGAAAAAGTTCGAACCTATAAGTCCCGCCCATTATACTCACTTTTTGTTGAATTACATTCATTTGTATTTAGATTGGTACAAATATTATATTTATTGTAGCTGTAAAAACATTACACAACAAACTTATAAAATAAAGGGGGATTCCCTTTAGTCTCATTTCAACTTTGACCTCATCGCATGCAGCGCCAGTTCTCGCGTGATTTGCGCAGTTATCGTTCAGTAGCAGTAAGCAGAAGCTCGAGAACTGCAGCAGAAAGACACACAGAACATCACTACATAGATCATGTGAGTATACAGCAGAACATTTCATCTTTGATATCAGCTCTCAGAATGACATCATGCGCGTAACACTTTAGAGTTTGAGAGACAGAGAGCTGCACAAATTCATTAGCAGCTTTGAATCAATGGACGTGTCTCTAAACCCAGTGAGCTGCCTATCTAGACAGCGTTTTAGAACATAGGCAGCTCACTAGGTTAAGACTATCTAGACAGCATTTTTTAACATCCTAGTCTTAAAACCTAGTGAGCTGCCTATCTAGACAGCATTTTTGAACATTTTAGTCTTAAAATCTAGTGACTATCTAGACAGCGTTTTTGAACATATTCTTAAAACCTAGTGAGCTGCCTATCTAGACAGCATTTTTGAACATTTTAGTCTTAAAATCTAGGGACTATCTAAACATCATTTTTGAACATCTTAGTCTTAACCTAGTGAGCTGCCTATCTAGACAGCATTTTTGAACATCTTATTCTTAAAACCTTGTGAGCTGCCTATCTAGACAGCTTTGTTGAACATATTCTTAAAACCTAGTGAGCTGCCTATCTAGACTGCGTTTTTGAACATATCAAATCAAAATCAAATCACTTTATTGTCACACAACCATATACACAATGCAACAGTGGGTGAAAGTCTTGGGTGCAGTTACGAGCAACATAGCAGTCGTGACAGTGATACAACACAATTTACAAATAATAATATAAACATAATTACTCAACACAGTATACAAATAATAATATACAATGTACAGTATACGATACACACAATATGGAATATACAGTATAATAAAAATAGTATATATAAAATATAAAGTAGGTTGTATTGTACTGTATTGACATTCAGGCTGTCGGTTGATAGTAAGTTGCCAGTGTGTTGTTAAGAGAGAATATAATTTATGACAGTCCAGTGTGAGATAATAAGATTAATAAATTGCAGTGCTATTGTAAATTGATCGTGAGAGATCAAGAATTCAAAAGTCTGATTGCTTGGAGAGATTGATTCCAGAGTTTCTCATCAAGCTTGGAGGACACTATGGTGTTGAAGGCTGAGCTGTAGTCTACAAACAGCATTCTCACATAAGTGTTCTTTTTTCCAGGTGGGAGAGAGCAGTGTGTAGTGTAGATGCAATGGCATCATCAGTGGAGCGGTTGTTGCGGTATGCAAACTGCAGTGAGTCCAGTGATGGAGGGCAGCTTTAATCTCTGATTAGTCTTTCAAAGCATTTGCTGATGATGGGGGTCAGAGCAACAGGTTGCCAGTCATTTAAGCAAGTGATTTTGGATTGCTTTGGTACAGGCACAATGGTGGACGTTTTAAAGCATGTGCGGACCAGGGGCCTGGGTAGCTCAGTGGTAAAATACGCTGGCTACCACCCCTGGAGTTCGCTAGTTCGAATCCCAGGGCGTGCTGAGTGACTCCAGCCAGGTGTCCTAAGCAACCAAATTGGCCCGGTTGCTAGTGAGGGTAGAATCACATGGGGTAACCTCCTCGTGATCGCTATAATGTGGTTCATTCTCGGTGGGGCACGTGGTGAGTTGAGCACGGATGCTGCGGTGGATGGCGTGAAGCCTCCACACGTGCTATGTCTCCGTGGCAACGCGCTCAACAAGCCACGTGATAAGATGCGTGGGTTGATGGTCTCAGACGCGGAGGCAACTGGGATTCATCCTCCGTCACCCAGATTACAAATTGGGTGAAAAAAGGGGAAAAATCAAAAAAATAAAAATAAAATATGTGGGGACCACAGACAAGGAAAGGGGAAGGTTGTAAATATCTGTAAAAACACCAGCCAGTTGGTTCGCGCATGCTCTGATGACGCGGCCCGAAATGCCGTCTGGACCCACCGCTTTGCGGATATTCACCCGTCGGAAGGATCGGGTTACATCCGCTACAGAGACGGAGACTGAACTAACCACTGTAGCTTCGGCCGCGAGAGCTCTCTCCGCGCGGGCGGTGTTATTTCCCTCGAAACAAGCATAAAAAGTATTAAGCTCATCCGGGAGAGATGCAGCAGTGTTCACGGCGGAGTTTTTATTCCCTTTAAAGTCCGTGATGATGTTAATTCCCTGCCACATTCTAGCGTCAGTGGTGTTGAACTGTCCTTCAATCTTGTCCCCGTACTGGCGTTTTGCTGCTCTGGCATAACTGGCTTGTTTATGCTCCTCCGCGTTCCCGGAATTAAAAGCAGAGGTCCACGCATTAAGTGCTGCACAACATCGCTATTAATCCTTGGTTTTTGGTTCGGGTAAATCCGTATAGTTGTGGTTGGTACAACATCCTCTATGCACTTCCTGATGAAACATGTTATGCTATCAGCATATGCCTCGATGTCGTCATCAGAGGCGGACCGGAACATCTCCCAGTCCGTGTGATCAAAACAGTCTTGTAGCATAGAATCTGATTGGTCTGACCAGCACTGGATCGTTCTGAGGGCGGGTGCTTCCTGTTTCAATTTCTGCCTATAAGCGGGCAGAAGCAGGACAGAAGAGTGGTCCGATTTGCCAAATGGTGGGTGGGGGAGGGATTTGTAGCCATCCCGGAAGGGAGAGTAGCAATGGTCCAAAACCCGGTCCCCTCGTGTGTTGAAACTGATGTGTTGATAGTATTTCGGTGCTATTGACTTGAAGTTGGCTTTGTTAAACTCCCCAGTCACAATGAACGCGGCCTCAGGGTGCGCGGTTTCCTGCTTGCTTATAATCCCATACAGTTCCTTGAGTGCCCGGTCTGTGTCGGCTTATGGCGGGATATACACAGCAGTGATAATGACCGCTGTGAATTCCCTCGGTAGCCAGAATGGTCAACACAGAAGCATGAGAAATTCCAGATCAGGAGAGCAGAAAGACTTGATAGAATGTACGTTCCTCTGATCACACCAGGATTTGTTGATCATAAAACATACACCACCACCTCTGCTTTTACCTGAGAGGTCTTTCACTCTGTCCGCTCGGTGCATGGAGAACCCCGCGGGTTCAATGGCTGAGTCTGGAATCTCCGCAGACATCCAAGTTTCTGTAAGGCAGATAATGCAGCAGTACCTCATCTCTCTTTGGAAAGAGATCCGCACTCTCAGCTCGCAGAGCTTGTTGTCCAGAGACTGAACATTTGCCAGTAGAATACTGGGTAGCGGGGGTCGATTTGCACGACGTCTTAGTCAGATGAGAACGCTGGCTCTCCTTCCCCTTTTCCGGTTGCGTTTCTGTGGCCGGGCAGCCCAGACAAAGGGCTCCGCTGGCGTGTTTGTAAACAGCGGGTCGGCATTGAGGTATTTAAAGTCTGGTTTTCGGTGTGCTATTGCAGAACCAATGTCCAAAAGTGTTTGTCTATCGTAGACAACAAGACAAAAAACATAAGAATTGTAGACAAAACAAACAAAAAACTGCAATATTGTGTTGGAGCTCGCAACGCAGCAGCCATACTCGGCGCCATCTTGAACACAACTCAAACCCATCTTAGTCTTAAAACCTAGTGAGCTGCCTATCTAGACAGCATTTAGGGTGACTGAATGTTTGTTGTGTTTGTCATTTCTCAGTAGTAGCCCCGGTGTCTTCAGAATGATGTCGGGTGGTCCAGCAGTTCGTGTGAGCATCGAGTCGTCCTGTGAACGGCAGGTACAGGAAGTGTCTCTGGACGGGTTGGAGACGTACGTCCCGCCACTGTCCATGTCTCAGAATCTGGCTAAGCTCGCTCAGAGGATCGACTTCGGCCAGAGCTCCGATTCGGATGAAGAGCGCACTGAAGGAGAGAGCCGGGACGAGTGGAGCAAACTGGAACCAGAGGAGGACGAGGGTACGTCTGTTCGACTCAAACCCTGTTACGTCACTGGTGCTTATTCTTCAAACAGGCTTGAACCATTACAGCTGCTCTCTGCTGACAGGTACAGTGAAGTTCCAGCCGTCGCTGTGGCCGTGGGACTCTGTGCGTAACAACCTGCGTAGCGCACTAACAGAGATGTGTGTGCTGCATGACGTCCTCAGCGTGGTCAAAGAGAAGAAGTACATGACACTCGACCCAGTGTCCCAGGACCCCACTATGGCAAAGGTCATTTAAAACACTAACCACATCAACACAGCGCTTGCATTAAACTCACTGCTATGAAAAGCAAGGCGGTGTTTCAGGAGGAGAGTAGTCCTCTACAATCCACTGCAAACTCATTTACAGGTCTGGCTTTGTTGATACACCCAGTGTGCACGATGGATAAAATCCATCCTACATAATTTTCTCTTTGAATATCCCCATTTCATTCTGAAATGCATCATACTATGGAAGTAAAATGGGTTGCAAATGCCCTTTTGAGGTGACTTGAAAAACTTAAATTTAACAGGTGTGTGTGTGTGTGTGTGTTTAGACTCCGCAGGTTTTCCAGTTGATCAGTAAGAAAAAGTCCTTGGCCACTGCAGCCCAGCTGCTTCTTAAAGGTGCAGAGAAACTGACCAAGTCAGTGGCAGAGAACCAGGAGCAGCGCAGACAGAGAGACTTTAACTCAGAGCTGCTGCGTCTGCGCTCACAGTGGAAGCTGCGGAAAGTCGGAGACAAAATCCTGGGAGATCTCAGTTACCGCAGCGCTGGTAATGCACTAATTTTAGTAGTTCATCAGTGTGACATGCAATTGGTCTTACACCAAAGGCCTTTGCACACCAAACGCAAATTTTCGCCACAATTTTATTAATTCATTCCATTCACACCGGGAGCGGACATTGGCACGCCTACAAAGCAAGATATATATATATATATATTATGGTGAGTGTGTGCATTTTTCTTTCTTCACCAGCTGGTGAAATACCCCAACCAATAAAATATGAGTTGTTGATCCCCCTTTCAGGAGCCACTGCAATTACCAAAACCAGCACAATTGGTGGCGCTAAAGCACAGAAAGCTGTTTTGACCACCTACATTAATTAACTCGAGGAAGACTTTCTGAGCAAGCTAATAAAAATGTTTTTTAAAAGTTAGTGTACTTGTTAACCATGTGGACAAAAGTGTCAGTGAAGAGTGTACTTGAGATGAAATATGAGACAAAACAGAAAGATAAAGGGAAATAAAAAAAAATTTGGCCATCATTTCCAATCAAGCTGTAATTTTGCCAAATTATTCAAAAAGTGTGAAAATATTATTTATTTGTGTGCATTTAGGGTACATAAAATGTTAGCAATGAAATTAGCCTTAGCAAGTCAGCCATTTTATTTCAAAAACATGAAAAATTTCATTTCCAGGACAGAATTCTTTAAAACACTATACAGAATTTGAAATGTGCTGGAAATGACACTGTGGCGGGAATTGTTTTTATGACTTTCAGAAAAAATGAAAAAGCAGACATAAATCTCCTGATGCATGTACATACACTGTTGGATGTTGTTAGCAAGCAAAAAAATAAAAATAAATATTGAGTTAAAATTATTTTAACAAGACTTTACTTTCTAGACATTCACAGTGATATAAGTGCCTGAAGTTGAAGAGACAACCTTTAAATTAATTTATTAAAGTGATAATTTTGACCAAAAGAATCTTTTTCACACATATTTTTACATGGTTAAAATGTCCTCAAAATGAAAAAATAAATAAATAATATATTATATATATATATATATATATATATATAATATATATATATATATATACATACATACATACATACACACACACACTGTATACAGTATATAGCAAATATTGACCTTTAATGAAGAGGTTAATGGAGAAGTTTATGATGCTAGTCTAGATAAATGTTTACATAGATGAATGTTTCTAATGTTTTTGTTGTATTTTGTGTTCACATGTAGGGTCGCTGTTCCCCCATCATGGCACATTTGAGGTTATAAAGAACACAGATATTGACCTAGATAAGAAAATTCCAGATGATTATTGTCCTCTCAATGTGCAGATCCCCAGTGATCTGGAAGGCTCTGCTTATATCAAGGTCAAATTCAAGAATGTCTGATGGAAATTTAATGGAGAATAATTTTTCAGAAGAATTAACAGAAAACATCTGGATGTTTCTCTGGATGTCTGCAGGTGTCCATTCAGAAACAGTCACCTGATATAGGAGATCTTGGCACAGTGAATCTCTTCAGAAAACAACCCAAAGCCAAACCAGGTATATCCAGCTAGTTTTAACACAGAAATTGTACTTTTGGAATCAGATTTTACGGCTTCAGTAAGCCAATAGCTGAATGTCCATGTACCGATTAAATGAACTGCTATTAGGTTCAAACAATATGCAAATTCCCAATTTTCACCGTTGTCCAGCTGTAGTAACTCTGTGTTCATGTCTCATTGCTTTTTCTCTGTCAGGTTCTCAGATGTGGCATTTAAAGCTAGAAGCCGCCCAGAACGTGCTGCTGTGTAAGGAGATTTTTGCTCAGCTCTCACGTGAAGCTGTTCAGATCAAATCCCAGATTCCTCACATCGTTGTCAAGAATCAGATCATCTCGCAACCGTTTCCTGGTATGCACACGCACATTATGCTTCAGAAAAGGCTAAGACTGTGGAAAATCATGCTTTTTAATTTATGTTCCATTAGCTGCACCAAACAGAATTATAATCTGTTTGATTTAACAGCCAGACAAGAGAACATGCCTCTGAAAGACCTTGCATTTTGGAGGTCTGTTTTCCGGTCAGATGAAACAAATTGTATGGCAAGTGCTTTTAACATTTATTCCTTAAAGCTTACAAGCATCTATTTTTATGTTACTTGTACTTATTTTTTTAGTTACTAGTAAGTATTCCAGTAGTGACTAGTACCTTGTTTTACATTTTACTTGTATTTATTCATTAGATAGTTCCAGTAGTATGGTGACTAGAAGTATTCTATTGTTACTGGTTACAAATTGCTAAGTTTTGCCATTGAATTGAATTTGTGGTTCAGATATCAGCTATTAACTTCTGACTGGTATGTATTCCTATAGTGAATAGTGTATAAAAACATTTTTTATTAGTAACTATTAGATATTAGTACTTATAAGATATTGAAACGGTACTTATTATTATGATACAGTAGTGATTAGTATCTATTTCAGTTTACTAGTACTTATTTATTAGATACAATTGTCTGTTCCAGTTGTTACTAGTAACATTTCTTATCTCACTAGTTACAATATTATTATTATTATTATTATTATTATTATTTTTTAATGTAATGACTGGTAAGAATGGCTATTGTATAGTTCAATAAAAAAAATCTTACTAGTACAATTTAAAATCTTACTGGTAACAACTGGAATACACACTAGACTAGTGTAATAAATAAGTACTAGTAAAATCGGAATAGATACTTGTGTTGTCTATTGGAAGACGTATTAGTATCTAATGAATAAGTACTAGTAAAACTTCAATATATTCTGGCGTCTATTGGAATACATAGTAACTGAAAACTAAGGGCTTATTCATAAGATATTAGATCTTATTCCAATAGTAACTAGTATCTTTTCCAGTTTACTAGTACTTATTTATTAGGCCCTACTAGTGTATATTCCAATTGTTACTAGTAATATTTCTTATCTCATTAGTAACAATTGTTTTTTTAAACAAATGTAATGACTAGTTAGAATTGCTAAAGTACAGTTCAATTAAAAGTCTTACTAATAAAATTTTAAATGTTACTAGTAACAATTGGAATAGACACTAGTGTCTCATAAATAAGTACTAGTAAAACTGAAATAGATACTAGTGTCTATTGGAATACTTGAAACATAAAAATAGATACAGTACATAGATTTATACAAGTTTTAAGGAATAAATGTTAAAATGGCTTGCCATACAAATTGAACTGAATCGCCATAATGATCAGCACTATGCATGGAGGAAAAAGTGTGTGGCTTTAAACACCATCCTAAATGTGAAGCATAGGGTTGGCAGCATCATGTTTTTGTTTTATTTTTTGCAGAAAAAGAGACTGGTACACTTAAAAAAAAAAAAAAAAAAAAAAAAAAAAAACAAACAAAAAAAAAATTAGAAACATGGAACAACACTTCAAGACATCAGCTAGAAAGTTAAAACTTTCAGCAGGACAATGATCATAATTATACCTCCAACGATGTTACAAAATAGTATAAACAAAACAAATTGAAACGAATGGCCATCACAAATCTCTGATCTGAATACCATTTAAATTGTTTTGATTGCACTGTGTGTGCCCGAGGAAGGAGGTCCAAAAACCTGACAGAGTTGCACCAGGTCTGTTAGAAGAAATGGGAAAACTAATATTGTGAGAAGATTTAAAAGGCAGTGCCACCAAGTGTATGTAAACTTTTGACCCAGTGAAAATCTGATTTAGTACATTAAAGCTGGTATTACAAAAAGGTTTACTGCATGACGTGGTGGGGCATAGAGAGAGGATCATTATTATAGATAGGTGTTATAGTGTGTATTTATGTTCACTCCTCAGGTCTACAGCTCTCCATCTCTCTCTGTCACTCTACTGGAGACAAAAAACACCAGAGAACGTCACCAGACAAGAGCAAACCAGACGACCACCTGTATGTGTTAGAACACAACCTTCACCAGCTCACACGAGAGGTACTCGCACACGTCAGAGATGGACACGGGCTTCTGGACTGTTATGTTATTATGTTGGAGTGATTTGTTTTGTCTGTGTATGATGGGTATGTGTTGTTGTAGTTCCACAAGCAGACGCTGAGTTCAGTGGTGATGCCTCATCCAGCCAGCGCTCCGTTCGGACACAAACGCTTGCGCTTAGCAGGACCGATGGCGTATGATAAAGCAGAGATCAGCTCCCTGCAGCAGAGTGAAGGACTGCTGGAGAAAATCATCAAACAGGCCAAACACATCTTCCTCAGAAGCAGGTACATTATACACTTGACTGAATTGATATTTTTCATGATCTTAAAAACCTTTTGATATAAAGAAGTGTTTGTTTTGTGGATAAATCTAAATTAAATAGATGAGTTGGAGTGGTTAGTGAAGGAAAAGCAGCCAACAGGTGTCAAGCATACATGTGAACTCCTTCAGTACTGTTGAAAAAGCATGTAACGATGAACCTCATGAAGCCACTAGAGGGCCGACTAGCAGAATAAAGCTAAATAGATGTGTAAAAGTCTCTCTCCTTTTCTTCGATCGTCAGGACGGCACGGACCATTGACAGTTTGGCGAGTCGCATTGAGGACCCTCAGATTCAGGCTCACTGGTCCAACATTAACGATGTTTATGAGTCCAGCGTCAAAGTGCTCATCACTTCACAAGGATACGAGCAGATCTGCAAGTATGACAGGATTCTGACATTTAAAACTCTGAAGTTGCTGTTAGCCTGAACAGATGAACATCAGATCATCACACCAGCAAAATATCTGTGGAGACACCAGAAAAATACCCCATGAACAGTTCCTATTGTCATTTTCCCAAATTGTATCTTGTGCTAATATGTTTTCCCTTGTTGTCTTTGTTTTTAGTAAACAAATTAGTCATTTTTCTCAGAATTATTTCTGTTTTTTTATTTTTTTTGGACAAATTTCTGTGTAAAACATTCGGAAACCATTCTTGCATAAATTGTTGCATCCAATTCCATGGTGCAAATTATGAATTTCTACATAAAAAGTTTGGAAACCATTCTTATGTAAATTGTTGCATTCATTTTATGTGGTACAAATTACGAATTTCTATGTAAAAAATTTTTGGAAAGCCATTTTTACATAAATTGTTGCATCCAATTCCATGGTACAAATTATGAATTTCTATGTAAAACATTCGTTCAGTGCATCAATTTACGAATTTGAATGTAAATCATTTGCAAAGCCATTGTTACGTAAATTGTTGCATTCAGCAATTTACCCAAGTATGGCTTTACAAATGAATTACACTGAAATTTGTAAATTGTTGCACTGAACTGAATGCACAAATTTCTGTAAGAATGGTTTTCTGAACATTTTACATAGAAAATTCGGAATTAGTCCAATGAAATTTAATGCAACAATTTACATCAGAACAGCTTTACGAATTATTTCTACTGAAATTCATAAATTAGTGCCCTGAACTGGATTCACCAATTTACATAAGAATGGTTGTCCGAACATTTTACATTTAAAATTTGTATGTCCCATGGAACTGAATCCAAAAATGTATGCAAAAATGGCTTTACAAATGATTTACACAAAAATTCGTAAACTGAGGCTACAATTTACCTAAGAATAGTTTTCAAATGTTTTACATCGAAATTCATACTTTGGCCCATGGAACTGAATGCAACAATTTAAGTAAGAATGGATTTCCAAAAACTTTTTTTACTTAGAAATTAGTAATTTGTCCCATGGAATTGAATGCAACAACTTACACAAGAATGGTTTCTGAACGTTTTACATAGAAGTTCGTAATTAGTTCCATGGAATGGACGCATTCCGAATTTCTATGTAAAAATGTTCGGGAAACCATTCTTATGTATGTTGCATTCAGTTCAATGCAAGAATTTATTCATTTCTTTGTAAATTGCTTGTAAAACCATTTAAATATGTCAGTTTACAAATTATGAAAATGTTTTTAAAACCATTCTTACAAATTCTGTTGCATTTAATATAGTGTGACGATTTACGAAAGAATGGTTTTATGAATGATTTACACACAAATCTTTTCTACTCATATTTCATGAGTGAGACCCAATGATTGGCAAGTCAGGTCACAGGAACTAGTAAAAATGCCTTGCTACTGTTCTTTCCTCTCCCATAACGATATCCTCAACCATTGGACCTGTGAATGAGAGAAATATAACAAACCTCTTCCTCCTCTTCCTCTTCAGATCAATCCAGCTGCAGTTAAATATTGGAGTGGAGCAGATCAGAGTGGTACACAGAGACGGACGTGTCATCACGCTATCACACCAAGAGCAGGAGCTGCAGGACTTCCTGCTGTCACAGGTACTGATGCTCATTCACACACACCACAGTTTCAAACTCAAAGAGAAAAGAGAAGTTGCACTGAGTGTGTCTGTTTGTTTGTGCAGATGTCGCAGCATCAGGTGCATGCCGTGCAGCAGTTGGCTAAAGTCATGGGTTGGCATGTGTTGAGTTTCAGTAATCACGTGGGTCTTGGCCCCATTGAGAGCATCGGGAACGCCTCGGCCATCACTGTCGCATCTCCAAATGGCGACTATGCCATCTCAGGTACACACAATAACACACACATCTGGTATCGGAGTCGTTAGGGACCTAAACAAGCACTTCCTGATTAAAGGAAGGTTCCTGGGTTAAATGCAACTTAAGGTCTATGTACAGCATCAGTGACCTGCTGTCAATTACCACAGAAAATACATTTCCATTCGTCCATCCATAAAATTAAAGGAAAAATGGTTGAGCTGTAATTCACTTACATTCGAAGTCTATGGTGAAAGACATTGCACTGGGATAAACATTAAAATGCACACTGTTTAAAATGTATAACTACAAGATTGTATTGTGTTAACATGAGACTAGTCTAAGCGAATAACAGACTAACTAGTAGTTCTACCTAGAATTTCCACCACTTAAAGGAGGATTTAGACCACTTTACAGCTCAAGTAACAAGCTTTTTCACAAGAATCAATATAAGTGCTTTAGCAAAAACACCAGATGCACATTTTTGCTTCAAACTCTCTAAAGGCCCCAGCACACACACACAGAAGTTTTTCTTTGTTCTTCGCTCAGAGCCTGAAAAAAGATTGAAACAGTCGAGCAACGACATACTGTTTGCGAACATTCAGACAATGGCTACACCACTGGGGGAGTCGTTTAGAGGAGCATTTAAATATGAGGATGCACAAGACTACATGTAAATCATCAAATATACTTTTTTTAAAAAAAGTAAAAGAAGCTGTTTTAACCACTCGATGATGATTTAAAGTAATATACAGTATATACACCGATCAGCCACAACATTAAAACCACCTGCCTAATATTGTGTAGGTCCCCATCGTGCCGCCAAAACAGCACCAACCCTCATCTCAAAATAGCATTCTGAGATTATATTCTTCTCACCACAATTGTACAGAGTGGTTATCTGAGTTACCGTAGACTTTGTCAGTTTGAACCAGTCTGGCCATTCTCTGTTGACCTCTCTCATCAACAAGGCGTTGCAGTCAACAGAACTGCCGCTCACTGGATGTTTTTTGTTTTTGGCACCATTCTGAGTAAACTCTAGAGACTGTTGTGTGTGAAAATCCCAGGAGATCAGCAGTTACAGAAATACTCAAACCAGCCCATCTGGCACCAACAATCATGCCACAGTCCAAATCACTGAGATCAAATTTTTTCCCCATTCTGATGATTGATGTGAACATTAACTGAAGCTCCTGACCCATATCTGCATGATTTTATGCATTGCACTGCTGCCACACTTGGCTGATTTGATAATCACATGGATGATTGTTGGTGCCCGACGGCTGGTTTGAGGATTTCTGTCGGCCTTAAAGTAGGTGGAGCTCCAGGTCACACCTACCGATGATGTGGACCAATGGCAGTACGAAGGTGCTGGTATGAAGTTTTCCCGTGAGTTTATGCTGGCAATCTGTTTTGAATCACCAAAACAAATGCAAAAAATCTTCGTTTTGGCAAGATTTTGTTCGACTTCAGTTTCCCTTGAAGTATATCAGAGCCTTATTGCTAGACCCTATAGAGGGATGAGTCTAATAGATTTTCTGTGGGAAACAACAAGTCACAGATGCTGTACAGTATGTACTGTATGCATTAAACCTGAAACATTGCTTTAATACTTCCGTTTAGTCATCATGCCTTGTAAAAACTAACCAGTCAGCTATCAGAATATGACCTGTCTTCCTTCCTGTCTACCTGTAGTGCGTAACGGTCCAGAGAGCGGCTGTAAGGTTCTGGTCCAATTCTCTCGGAGTCAGGCTAAAGATCTGCCCAAGAGTGATGTGGTGCAGGATGCTAAATGGACTCACTTGAGGGGCCCACATAAAGAAGTGCACTGGGGCCGAATGGAGGGAAGAAACTTTGTTTATAAAATGGAGCTGCTCATGGCCGCACTGACACCGTGTCCCTGATTATATAATTACTGTAAATGGATGCTTCTTTTGTTCCATTTCTTAGCTCAATGTTTCTCACTCCTTCATGGCGTGTCAGTTTATTTGAATGAGAAACATTTTCCGTATTATTCATTTGACACCAGCACTGCTAACACTGAGGGATGTCATCTGCAAATGATTCCTGAAATGATCCTCATCTTCAAACATTGAACTGGCATGTCATTTTTCTAGGAAAAGTTTTTGGAAATAAAATATTTGTATTTTCAACACTGTATTAACCCCTTCATTTTTTTAATGGCAAGCATGCAAGTATAGGAAGGTTGTCCAAACACATAAGGATTTGTAATCATAAAGGATGAATCTAAATAAAAAGATCAAGGCCAATAAATCAGAATTTAATGAGTAATCCTTTACCATCAAGAATCATGCAATCAACAAAATATCTATATGCAATAATCTATGCAAGGTTCCCACGGTCATGGAAAGCCTGGGAAATTAGCAAAATCTTAAAGGTAATGGAAAAGTCGTGTGAATTTTTTAAGAGTTCATATAAATTTGTCTAGTTATGTTATGTTCTGTTCAAATATTTCTTTGGCTAGATATTGCTTTTACCCCGTTGAGCCACATTCAAATTATTATTTTTATTTATTTTTATTTTTTTGTCCTCCTAGATGTTTTTTCAGTAAAATTATAATTGGGTAAATCTCTTAAAAGGATTAGTACCTGACAAACCAATAGATTTAAACCCAGCAATATCGAGAAAGTTTTTTTTTTTTTTTTTTTAAACTCATCTATGAATTACAAAATGTTATTGTCAATAGATGTGTTAACTCTTTACAGTAATCTTGAGAAAATTCTAAATTACCAAACATTTTCACATCATGCATAGTACATATGTACACAACACAAACACTGCTTTCTTATAGACACTGTGGCAGTGTCAAAGTACAGCACACTAAATTTTATAAAAGCAGCTTAGCACCCACACAATCCCTGGACATCCAAGGATTCCCCCAAAACAAACACTACAGTGTTTGCAGTTATCTAGATGACATTGTAGTGGTTTTCATTTAGTAGAATATACATGCCACATCATTTTCATACATTCGATTAAAACTTCTGACTCAGAACTGAACTGTCCTGTAACTAGAATCCGTTATGTGTCAGTCGTAAATAAGTGTGCCATAAATAATATAATGAATTCAAATAAATTAACTTTGCAACTGTACTGTGTTCTTGATTGTTTTATGTAAATTTATAGCATACGAATAAAAAATATCCCAGATTGGGCTATTACAAAATAAATTAACAGATTGACTTTCTTAATATTTAAATCAATGCTCAGAATTTTTCAGTGTTTGCTGTTGTCAATATGGCTCCTTCATCCTGATCTTATGCTGTTCAAACACATTCAGGGCCTGAAAAAATGTTTTCATTCACGAAAAATGTCTATAAAATGAATGCCCTGATTTGCTAAAGGTTTACATGAATAGATGCACTTGGAAGCTTGAAAGCACTCGTGAGAAAATAGCTGATCTACTACCGTACATGGTTATTACTCTTAATTAATACTTATCGCCAAAGAGCAGGGGAATTTATGATAATATTGGATTTTATAAGCAAATTCTGTAATTACATTTATGATAAATGCCTTTACTATAAAATAATAAAATGGTATTAAGTGAGATCCGTAAGTGAGAGGTTGATCATTAACCACATGCACAAGCCTACTTTTTAGGAGGGTGTGTCCAACATGTTTACACATGTGGTTATTTGTGCTATTGTTCTTTGTAAATCACCAGCAGTACACCCACAAAGCGCACACAATTTGATAGACTGCACAAGCAAAGTAGTACACATTTTTGGGGATTTTAGCAAATCGGGCCTAAATCCTTTATTTTTGAGTAAATCTGTAATTTCTTATTAGAGAGTGAAATTTGATATCTAGTGTTCCAGATTCCAGAACAAACACTCTTACGTGTGATGTTGACGTGGATGTTAGTTGTCCCCTGAAGGTGCTGGAGGATGGGGCCCTCCTGGCATTTGGATGGTATTAAAAATCAGGTTAGTGTAAGGTAGTGATGAAAGGATTTGTTCCTTCATTGTCCATTGTTTTCTTGTCGGTTTGAGTCATACATGATCAGGAAACATTGGAAGTTCAGGAGTCTGAGTCTCTAAGTGTCTGGGGCCCGGGGCCTTCATGTGCCTCACATCCTGCCCTCAACACATCGATACACAATGAGTTTTATGCTTGTCCTCAAGAAGTGTCCATGTGCATTCATATCATCTGGAATATTATGAGAGAGATGCAAGACTGACTTTGTGATGTGAAGTTCTTCACCGAAAGTAAGAAATGAATCACTTGTCCTCTGAACACAAGTCCGTTCATCTCAGACATTCACCTTTAATTCAGAAACAAATTGTTTCCTGTATTAGATGCTGTGTACATGTTTGTGCTCTTCACAGCCGCTGTAGTTCAGTGTCATCATACTCTTAAAATATAAGAAAAGAAAAGAAATGCCCAGTTAGTTGTAAATCCTAAATACAGTATATAGTTATAAATCTGAATTTAGTTGTAAATCCTAAAAACATAGTTAAAAATCTGAGTATATAGTTGTAAATCCTGAATATATAGTTATAAATCTGAATATATAGTTATAAATACAATAATATATTTATAAATACTAAACATGTAGTAATTGATCTGAATATATAGTTGTAAATCCAAATATATAGTTAAAAATCTGAATTTGTAAATCTGAATATATAGTTGTAAATCTGAATAAATAAATCTGAATATATAGTCGTAAATCCTGAATATATAGTTATAAATCTGAATATAGAGTTGTAAATACAATAATATATTTATAAATACTGAACATATAGTAATTAATCTGAATATATAAATCTGAATATATAGTTGTAAATCAGAATATATAGTTATAAATCTGAATACAGAGTTATAAATACAATAATATATTTATAAATACTGAGCATATAGTAATTAATCTGAATATATAAATCTGAATATATAAATCTGAATATATAGTTGTAAATCCTGAATATAATTATAAATCTGAATATACTTGTAAATCCAAATAAATAGTTAAAAATAAGAATATAGTTATACATATGAATATATAGTTGTAAATCCTAAATATACAGTTATAAATGATTGATTTAAATTATATTTAAAATGTTTGTAATGTTTTGCATAATTTACTTTTTCACTTACTATTTCCTTAGTATTGTTTTTTACCTCTTACTATCTTTACTTTTTTACTTACTATTTGCAATTGTTTTTGTTTTTTTATCATATTGTGTCACCGCCATTGCTTTTAAAGGTACTCTCAATAACATTTTTGTTTGTGTCATCTTGGACTTACGTGGACACCTAGCAGCTTGGATGCAACATCATTCAAAATGAATAGTTCTCAGTTACAAATGCCATTGCAGAAATACACTATTTACAGTGAGCCATGATTATTTTAATCCATGAGTGAAAGTGTCCCATATAACAAGACGGTTCCTGAGATTAAGCAAGTAGTATCCTAACATGGCAGCCCCACTGAATTAATTTTGAAAACATCTTCACTATACCACTTAAAACTTTTGCACAGTACTGTACTTAAATTTCAAAATTACAGTTTATTTCTGAGGAATAAAAACATTTTAATGAGGAAAAAATTACAGAGTGTATCTTTAGGATAAGAAATAAAAAGAACAAAACTGATTTTTTTATTTACTTATTTTTGTTTGTTTATTGATTTATTTAATTAAAAATTTTCTCCCCATAATTTATTTTTGTTTTCTCCTTGCTACTATAGTAGTAGTGTCAAACCTACATCTCTTTTCCAGCTCGTACTTTGCCGTAACATTTCTATATTACTGTCTTCTTCCGCTTGTATGAAATATTCCTTATCTGTTAGTTTGCTTTTGATAAAATTGTCTGCATAAATCAATACAATGTAAATGGTTTCAATAATTCAGTGTAAAACAAATTTAGTAAGTTACCAGGCATACGTCTCTTTTCACTCCAGTCCATGATGTAGCGGGACAGTTTATTCAAGAGCCACATACACAGCATGAGAAATGCAGCCAGGATCCCCAACCCAATGACAGATACAATCAAATACTGTATATCCTCATACAGCACCTCTGAAACATAAATAGAACATTTAATCAATGCAAGAATGAGAGAGAGAGAGAGAGAGAGAGAGAGAGAGACAGTATAGCTGTCACACTTTTTACTCCAGTAAATATTAGGTTTATTTTTGAAAGCCAAATTCTGTATAGACAACCACCTTAAAGTTATGGCTACCAAAAAAGCTATTAAACGTTTCCATTGTCATTACCCAAGACAAAAGATGCAGTTGCACACTTTGACCAATAGCAGGGCATGTTTTTTACATGTGCAGGTGACCAGCTATGGTGGTCTTTGCAACAGGGCAACTGAAGGGAAAAAAACTTACTACTTACCTGTTACATTCAGTACCAGACCTGCATCTTTGCTGTTCCCAGATGGTTCTGTAACAGTGATGATGTAATAGCCAGAGTCTTGAAGCCGTAAGTCCGATATCGTGAGAGAACCACTGGGATGAGTTTGCACTCTTCCCTCGTAGAATTGCGTGACATTTGCAGAGTCA
The DNA here is from genome assembly GCF_019703515.2 of Myxocyprinus asiaticus. Lineage (NCBI taxonomy): Eukaryota > Metazoa > Chordata > Actinopteri > Cypriniformes > Catostomidae > Myxocyprinus > Myxocyprinus asiaticus. The sequence continues at coordinate 39,122,187 of NC_059382.1, read as the reverse complement.
CCGAGCATCCAAACTGCGATGCTCTGCTGCTCGTTTACAGAATTGAACATCCATGTGACTGTTGGAATATCAATGAATGTGATATTCACGGAAAAATGCACTCTGCCCTGAACTGGTGCTGTGACAGTGTTCCTTTGGACTTGAATGGTGATTGCCTGAGCTTCAGAGAGAGTACACAGAGAACAGTTAAAATACATTCTTTTTTCCCTGTTTAATGTTCAAACTCAATTTTGAGTAATCCATTGGCCGACTTCATAAAGAGCATAAACATTGTGATGTTTTTAAATCATTGCTCTGTTTGTTTGAGTGGCCAGACATGTTAACCTCAGACTCGATCAATGCCATGAGTTTGAAACGGACCTAACTGTTTGGCAAAAAAATGAAAGATGGGAGAGTGTTTGGGAAACCTGTATGAACATTATTTATGCTATTCTATTTAATGCTGCTAGTGGCACTGACCACGTTTACATGCACTTAAGAAAACGGTTTATTCTAGGATTTAAGCAGAAAGTGGCATTCTGAAACATCATATAAACAAGAACACTGATTTCCTTATGCCTTTAAGGGATTAAGAGAAAGTGGTTTAACACACCTAGGTTTCTCTCAGAGAATGCGGCTTAATATACTCATGTAAACACATAAGTGACATTCTGATGGGTGTTTGATGGGTGCACATGCAAGGAACAGGCCAGGAGAACAAACGTCATAGGATGGAGCCCAACAACAACACAGCGGAAAGAATTCAACATTTCTAGGGGTACAGCGGGAGAATCACATATACAATAAACTATAGCCTACCCATTTATACACATGAATGTAAAATATTGACTTTCCCTAATGTAATATGCTGGTACATTGCGGGAATCCCGGAGTTTTAAGTAAGAGGGAAACCCCCAATACTGCATTGCAATTCAGCTGCAGGTCGCGGTAGTATGTTAAGGAAACAAACACAGCAACAGCTCTGGAATATCTGGAAATAAAGTGAATCAACAGAGAGTAAAATAATGAAGCCTTCCTCGGATGCCATGTGTGTTATTTACACAAGCATCGCGGGAAAATTATGTTGCTGTGGAGAAGGCTTCTTATTGAATGAGCCGCATGTATACAGGAGTAAGGAGAACACCAATTTTACAGTGCATTAAACGGAAACACTCATGTAACTGTGGTCACTGACATTACAAGCATCCCCTTTAGGGGTGTACTCAAAGATGTGCCTTGTGTCCAGGGTTGGGAAGGTTACTTTTATAATGTATTCCACTACAGTACAGATTGTATGTAATTTGATGTAATTTGTAACATATTTTGTTAGATTTCTCAAAGTCAGTAACGTAATCTAAATACTTTGCTTCAGCACTGGCAGAATGTTTTACAGAATAACGTTAAAAAAAATTCTGTCAGTACCATAAGTCAACATACACTTATATTAACCTCCTGAGACCCGAGCGTGACTGCTGTGTGCATATTCCATTTCCCTTTTTGATTTGTTAATAGCACCTAATAAACAAGCAAAAAAAAAAAAAAAAAATCTAGAGAAAATAGTTTTCCTAAAAATGTATGTCCACATATGTGGACAGCGGGAATATGTTGTGCAATTTTAAATAATACCAAGCTGTAGAAAATCCTATTTTATTCATCAGATTGTTTATTTTGTTTCCAGGAGTGTTGGTTATTCATGTTTTTGAGACATTATAGACATTACAAATTCTGAATCTATGTACTGATTATCATTGTCCCATGTCTGCCAAACCTGTTGAGTGGTCCATACATCATCTGCAGCCTGAAACTGAACTTTTGGTCGATTTTTGGAGTGAATGCACTTAGCTGTATAGAAAGCTATAGTATGCACCCTTGCTCCCTATTAAGTGAATGACCTCCAGTGAGCTGTCTGTCTGCACTGGTCTCAAAACAGTTAAAAATGCACCTTATTTTCATCCTAACTCCATATAAAGCCTCTGAAAGCAACAATTTTCAGCTTTTGGATTAACCCATTGATTCTCAGTGTGAAAATGCACAGTTAATATAGGAATGCATTTACTAATGCTGTACATAGAGCTAAAGACACCTAATATGAAATGGGACCTAACTTTTTTCTCTCTAGGAAGACCTTTGATATTAGGGCAAAGATGTACTATAAAAATATCTAAAAATCCTTAAAACAAGATCAATTTATTTAAATAGCAACACTGCTATAACACACACATTTGGTATGTCAGAGAATGTATTTTTAACCTCATGCGACCCCACGTCCACATGTGTGGATGTTGTATTTTGGCTATAAGTATAATAAGTAAATTTACTGAAAGGGGGAGAAATCTCATAATTAAATATATAATTTTCTCCAAAACACGTTTGCCTCAAATATTGGCAAATTCTTATGAGTAAAATATAAAGTATATACCCATTCATATTTTAAATTTTTTAGTACACCTGTGTGACAAGGAACATGAAATTGTTCAGCTATGACTTCCTGTTTCACATGGGTATAAATATGAGGTAACACACAGGACAAATTTGCTTTGTCATCCATCACAATGGTTAAGACCAAAGAATAAAGTTATGATGTGCAGCAAAAAGTTGTTCAGCTTCACAAAATTGGAAGTGGCTATAAGAAAATAGCTAAAGCATTGAAAATACCCATTTCCACCATCATGGCAATAATTAAGAAGTGCCAATCAACTGGAGATGTTACGAATTGGCCTGAAAGAGGACGTGTGTCTATATTGTCTCCATGCATGGTGAGGAGAATGGTTTGAGTAGCCAAAAATTCTCCAAGGATCACAGCTGGAGAATTGCAGGAATTAGTTGGGTCTTGGGGTCAGAAAGTCTCCAAAACTACAATCAGTGTAACGTATGGAAGGAAGTCATGAGAGCTGGATCTAGGTGCAGCGAAACAGTATTTAATAAAATAAACAAAGTACAGATTAACGGGGTAAACACAGGAACAAAAGAAACAATCACGATGGGAAAAACACAGAAACAGAGATAACATCTACGATGGGAAGGGGTCAATGAACAGGAGGTCAAAACACATAACAACTGACAAGGAATGAGCAAATAACAGGGCATTAAATACACAAATACTAATGAGTTAATGAAACACAGGTGAGAACAATCAAGGACAGCTGGAAGTGATGAGGGCAGGGAATTAGGGGAAATGTAGTCCGGGCGGAACAGATGACAGTGGAGAAACACAAGGCAAACAGCAGTGAATCATGACAATCAGACATCACCTACTTAACAGCAAGTTGTTTGGGAGGGTTTCAAGAAAAAAGCTGCTCTCTGCTCTCATCCAACAACAAACTCAAGCATCTTCAGTTTGCTAGACACTACTGGAACTTCAAATGGGACTGGGTTCTATGGTCAGACGAAACAAAAATAGAGCTTTTTAGCAGTAAACACCCAAGATGAGTTTGGCGCACACATAGAGGTAGCCATATGGAAAAGTACCTCATGCCCACAGTTAAATATGGTGATGGATCTTTAATGTTGTGGGGCTGTTATTATGACAGAGTCCTGGACATCTTGTTCGGATACATGGCATCATGGACTCTATCAAATACCAACAAATAAAAAATCAAAACCTGATTGCCTCTGCCAGAAAGCTTAAAATGGGCTGTGGTTGGATATTCCAGCAGGCCAATGATCCAAAACACACATCAAAATCAACACAAAAATAGTTCACTGACCACAAAATCAAGGTTCTGACATGGCCATCCCAGTCCCCTGACCTGAACCCCGTAGAAAATGTGTGTGGTGAACTGAAGAGGAGAGTCCACCAGCGTGGACCTCTGAATTTGAAAGATCTGGAGAGATTCTGTATGGAGGAATGGTCTCAGATCACTTGCCATGTGTACTCCAACCTCATTAGGCATTATAGGAGAAGACTCAGAGCAGTTATATTGGCAAAGGGAGGTTGCACAAAGTATTGAATAAAAGGGTGCCAATAATTGTGCCACACATATATTTGACAAAATTATTTGTTTTTTGATCAAACTTGTGTTGTGTTTAGAATTGTTTGATATCTGTTCGAGGATAGATTTTTGTAAATATTTGGAATGAAAGACCAAAAGGATAGACAATAAGGATATATTTTTCACAGCCTTCTTTTCTCATCAAGGTGCCAACATTTTTGGCCACCACTCTGTGTTGTTGCATTGTTTTCAGTTTAAATTACCTTCATTCAATTACATTTGTAGTTACACTGTTAACCTTACCCCAATCCTTAACCTAACCCGACCCTTTCCCTAAACCCTAGCCTAACCACTACTCCTAAACCTACCCATACCTCAAAGGCTAAAGGCTACATTGGTTAGTATTTCTCATATAAATATCCTTTATTCTTGTAAATACCTTAACTGCATAAAATATATTAACAAAGCATGTATCCTGTAATTGTATATTTATTAAATTTATGTTTCATCCTTCAAAGCGTATCTAACTTTTTTCTGTTAAGCTGTAGAAACATGCTGAATTAAACATGAATTAAACTGAGAATTTTCTACAACCCCAAATCCGAAAAAGTTGGGACAGTATGAAAAATGCTAATAAAAGCAAAAAGGAGTGATTTGTAAATTATATTCACCCTTTGCTATATTGAAAGCACTACAACTACACATTGTGAATTTCATAATTTTTTTTGAAAATGTACAGTAATTTCAAATCAGATGATTTGAAATCAGATGCCCATGCCGTATTGTGCGTTTATAATGCACCACACATTCTCAATTGGAGATGGCCAGGACTGCAGACAGGCCACATTAGCGCCCGCACTCTCTGCTTATTTGGCCAGTATGTTTTACTACAAATAAAACCATAGTAAATACAAGATTAACTATTGTTAATCTTAAGTAAAACCATGGTAAATATATGGAAACAGTATACTGTATTAAAACCATGGTTTCTTAGTCTACCACAGTAATGGTTCCCACCACCACCAAGGGAATGCAGAACTTATTGAAAAAATCCCGCTCTGTCTATGGGACTCCATATATAGACATTATTTGTATGCTCTCTTTCTTTGAAATAATTGATGCTTTGATATTTTTTTATCTATTGCAATGACATTTGGGACCACTGTGAACAACATTCTACAAAAACAGTGATATTTTGACTCTCTGATTGCTTTATGCAAGTACATCAAAAAGTAAAAGCATGCAACAGTTAAACTGTCGCTCATATGCCAGTACTTCCAAGGCTAGTTAATAATTACATTTGTTTAAGCCACGAACAAGCTGGTGGAATTTAAAACCAGCTGACAGGATAAATAAGAGCCTTTCATACTTCAGTGTGCCTCAGAAACATATGACATAATCTTTCACCTTTGGGTTTGGGTAGCAGGATCAATGGTACATAGATGCAATGTACAGTATACATATATATATATATATATATATATATATACAGTATGTGTGTGTGTGTGTGTGTGTGTAAATGCTCTTCACGATAACAATACAATGTTATGATCAAGGCCAGAAACATACTCTACATTTGTGAGAGTTAATGTGACTCTACTGCCCATTGAAAATGAAGCAGAAACAGGTTTGTCCCGACTGACTCATTTACTGCTGAAACTACAATCCTGTCACTTCAGGATTTAACACTTGCAAGTCACATACGTGGCAGTTTGTTAGTTGTTCATGTGAACGTGTTCACATAACATAATATGAGATATCCATCCATTTTAATGTTAAAAAAAAAGTTTTGAGAATGCATAGCACCTACTGTATACCTAAAAGTTTCAGTCATAACACTGTAATAATGATTATCAATAATAATATGTATTAATATGATTCCTTGTTTGTTATCTATAAAATACACATGCAATGCACACATGTGAACAAATGTTTGCATAGCTATTTAGATGAGGACAGACTTCTATTGATTTTATATAAAGGTCATTATGACTACTATTAACTAACCCACCCACCCCTAAAAGAAGACATTTAGCTCACTTCTGGAAACAATTTGGTCTATGGCCACATACAGACACCCTAACACGCACTTACTGTAATGACAAAGACAGAAGATCAAGAGAAGTATCTGTGTGTTCTGAGACAAACTGATCCATACGAGCGTCATTCCTCCATGTATTTCCACACGAGTAATGTGATTCTCTTCACAGCGCGGTCATAACTCTGCACTTTCACTGTGATTTTCTGCTTTCATTTCTGTCAACTGCATGTTTCTTCACACCTCCACTGATTATGTTTTCTCTTCCTCTTTCATTACTCTCTTATCTTTCCATCTTTTCCTCTGTCTGTATCTGATCTGTTCATTCAACAGAGTCGTTGCACTTGATAGTGATCAGACTAGTTCAACAGGCTGTGAACAAACACAATAAACACACAAACGCCCACACACACATAAAGCATGGCTGTGTTCGGCATCACATTCAGCAGTATATGTTGTATACTTCCAACTATTTAAAAAAGCAGGGCCATTTTTAAGTATAAGAGCCAAAGTGTTATAAGTGGCTGCATAGGTCCCCCAAGCCACCAGGGGACCCCGGATGGTGATCGTATACAAGGGGGAACACCCCCCATATTTGTTTTACTTTTTGCTGTCATAAATATGAAAATATTGCATTTGAATCAAATTCTGTGTAATAATGTCTTGGACCCGATGAGATTTAATCGAGTGAAGAACTGAGAAGTCAATAAAATGTAAATATAAGGGCTGTGTGGTGGTGCCCCTCAAGGATTCCTTTTCTTGACTGAACAGCCTGGACTCATGAACATTAAGTGACTGTGGCAACATTTTTGCCAAACTGAATTACATGCTGTATTAAAGGTGAATATTAGATGGAGGTTTTAATGAGTAAAAGGTACCTCCCTAACCTAGAACTTTAACCTAAACCTAACCTATAGTGTTCTAGGAGCGAATGAGAGGTGAACAAAACAGACATCCTCACACTAAACAAACATCTAAACCTAACTGATAGTGTCCTTAAAATAAGGAGCACCATTTCTGAAGCAACCACGTTATTTTGTGTTGCTTCTATGACACTCTTGCCTCACATATCAGTTTGTGTGCCTGACCTTGAAACGTGGTCTTCAGAGTTCAAAGACCAACACTTTATCAGGTGCGCTACCATGGAAGATAACCATGTTGGAATAAGTGTGTAATTGTAGGTGAGTCTGTAATACAAGCGTTAAAATGTATCATTTTTCAAATAATGCATTACAGTAAAAGTATTTTGAATCATAACATAGTAGTGTGCGAGTAATAGAGCGAAAAATACGTGTTTATAAAGTTATAATCAGCTGTTGTACTCTTGATTTGTGTGAAAGTGAATAAAACACACAGTTGTTGTAGCGCCTCTATTGTTCATTTCAACAGGGAACTGTAATGAAACGTAGAATTCAGCTCATTAAAGTCAGCTTGCAAAATGTAGTTATAGTAACATTCATTCTATGAGACTAGGTTGTGACTGAAAATTGGTTTTGGAAATGTATTTGCATTTTTATCATTGTGTATTGTCTCTTATAGTCTGTATCTTTTTTTATGGATTGGTCTTAGATTTCTTAGATTTTTTTGTAAAATAAATAAGCATATCAGACATGACAAAAGACAAAAAATTATGAATGTGTCAAAAAGATAACAAAAAAGTACTGGAAGCAACTGTGTAGTTACCTGAACTGAGTTTTCTATGATATTCTAGACTCCCTTTAGCCTTTTAAGTTTACAAACCCAGATTAACCCTGAAGACTCTCTTTTTAAATACTCCTTTTTCCCTTGAATTAACCTAAATAGGTATCAAGTTAATAAAAGCCGCTTGAAAAAAACCTGGGTTGTATGATCTATGTAACATAATATTATGTTGTAATTGTAAATCTAACCAATTAATTGTACAAATCTTACTTGGAATGTCCTGCTAAAGCTCTTTAAATGCAACATTCAGTTAAATATAACATGTATTTATTGATGTGATGAACTAGTTCTTATGTCAATAACAGAATATACCGTAGTAAAAAAACAGAACAATTGTACATACAACCCCAATTCCGAAAAAATTAGGACATTATGAAAAATGCTAATAAAAATAAAAAGGAGTGATTTGTAAATTATATTCACCCTTTGCTATATTGAAAGCACTACAACTACACATTGTGAATTTATTTTTATTTTTTTTTAATTTTTTAAATGTACAGTAATTTCAAATCAGATGATTGCAATACACTTCAAAAAAAGTTGGGACAGTCGAGTGTTTACCACTGTGAAACATCACCATTTCTTCTAATAACACTTATTAAGAGTTTAGGCACTGAAGACACAAGTTTGTTAAGTTTAAAAAGTGGAATTTTCCCCCATTCATCCATTATGCAGGTTTTCAGCTGCACAACTGGGTCTTCGTTGCTGTATGGTGCGCTTCATAATGCGCCACACATTCTCAGTTGGAGATGGCCTGGACTGCAGGCAGGCCAATCTAGCAACCACACTCTCTGCTTATTCAGCCAGTATGTGGTTTGAAGTTGTCCTGATGAAAATGCCGGGACGACCCTGGAAAAGAAGGTGCTGGATGGCAGTGTATGTTGCTTCAAATTTGTACATTTCTGTCTGTATTAATGGTGCCCTCATGGATGTTACCCATGCCATGGGCATTGACGCACCCCTGGCCCATTCAGACACTGGCTTTTGGACCTGATGCTGATAACACCTTGGATGGTCCTTTTCCTCTTTGGCCCGGAGAACACGATGGCTGTGTTTTTCAAAAGCGTTATGAAATGTGGACTTGTCTGACCAAAAAACACGGTCCCACTGTTCTACTTTTCATCTAAGATGAGACCGAGCCCAGAGAAGTTGGCAGTGCTTCTGGACAGTGTTGATGTATAGCTTCTGCTTTGCATAGTAAAGTCTTAACTTGCATCTGTGGATGCAGTGGCGAGTGGTGTTGACTAACAAAGGTTTACTAAAGTAATCCCAAGCCCATGTTCATGATTTCCATTACAGATGAATGATGTTTTTTAAGACAGTGATGTCTGAGGGATCAGAGATCACGCTCATTCAGAAGTGGTTTTCGTCTTGCCCTTTACGCACCGAAATCTGACCACATTCCTTGAATCTTTCAACTATATTGTGCACTGAAGATGGTGAAATGCCCAAAATCCAATTTGTCAATGGGGAACATTGTTCTCAAAGTGCTGGGTTATTTTCTGAAGCATCTCTTGGCAAATTGACATGTCTTGAACAATCCTTGCTCTTGTAGGTCTAGGCTGTTTTTGGATGCCCCTTATAGAGTATACAGTTTTATGACACAATTTCCTCACCTGTTTAACATCTCCTGTTTCATATTGCCTTGTTATTTCAACTCGTCAAATTGTTTTTATTCTTAAATTGCCCCTGTCTCAACTTTTTTGGAGCATGTTGCAATCAAATGATTTGAAATTACTGTACATAAAAAAATAAAATAAAATAAAAAATAAATTCACAAGGTAAAACATAATATAATGTGTTGTTGTAGTGCTTTCAGTTTAGCAAAGGGTGAATATAATTTACAAATCACTACTTGTTTCTATTAGCATTTTTCATACTGTCCCAGCTTTTTGGAAATTGGGGTTGTATAATTTGATTCTAAACAATTTACAGAAATAGGGAAACACTTCTAAAACACTATCTAAAGCAGTTAATTGACATTTCTAAAATAATAGAAAATAGTTTTAAAAGTCATACTTCTACACAAATATATCAGAACTGTAATATTTCAGAATCAGAATCAGAATTAGCTTTATTGCCAAGTATGCTTACACATACAAGGAATTTGTCTTGGTGACAGGAGCTTCCAGTGTACAACAATACAAAAACAATACAAAAACAGCAGCAAGACATAGATAATAATAATAAAAAAAAAATTGTTATACACATACGTACATACACACAGACACACACATACATACATACACACATGTAGTGCAGTCTAATACAAATCTGTTATCTCTTATGTACAGTGCAAATGTTTTTTTTTTTTTTTTTTTTTTTTTTCAGAGGAATGAAATGGCAAAAAAGGTTGGATGTGTATTGCACATAGTTATTGCTCAATGGGGCAGTTTAATTGTTCATGAGATGGATAGCCTGAGGGAAAAAACTGTTCCTGTGCCTGATGGTTCTGGTGCTCAGAGCTCTGAAGCGTCGGCCAGAAGGCAACAGTTCAAAAAGGTGGGCAGGGTGAGTGGGGTCCAGAGTGATTTTTCCAGCCTTTTTCCTCACTTTGGAAGTTTACAGTTCTTGAAGGGGGGGCAGGGGGCAACCAATAATCCTCTCAGCAGTCCAAATTGTCCTTTGTAGTCTTCTGATGTCTGATTTCATAGCTGAACCAAACCAGACAGTTATTGAAGTGCAGAGGACAGACTCAATGACCGCTGAGTAGAATTGTATCAGCAGTGCCTGTGGCAGGTTGAACTTCCTCAGCTGGCAAAGGAAATACAACCTCTGCTGGGCCTTTTTCACAATGGAGTCAATGTGGGTGTCCCACTTCAGGTCCTGTGATATGGTAGTGCCGAGGAACCTGAATGACTCCACTGCTGCCATAGTGTTGTTTAGAATGGTGAGGGGGGTCAGTGTTGGGGTGTTCCTCCTAAAGTCCACAATCATCTCCACCATTTTGAGCGTGTTCAGCTCAAGGTTGTTTTGACTGCACCAGAGAGACAGCTGTTCAACCTCCCTTCTGTATGCAGACTCATCGTCATCTTGGATGAGGCTGATGACAGTGATGTCGTCTGCAAACTTCAGGAGCTTGACAGAGGGGTCCTTGGCGAAGAATAGTGTGGAGAGCACACATCCCTGGGGGGCACCAGTGCTGATTGTACAGGTGCTGGAAGTGAGTTTCCCCTGTCTCACAAGCTGCTGCCTGTCCGTCAGAAAGCTGGTAATCCACCGACAGATAGACATGGGAACAGAGAGTTGGTGTAATTTATTCTGGAGTATAGCTGGGATGATGGTGTTGAAAGCGGAACTGAAGTCCACAAAAAGGATCCTTGCATATGCCCCTGGTCTGCAGGAGGTGTTGGTGTTTGTGTGAAGTGAAGGTCAGAGTGGGTGTAGGGTGTGAGATTGGGCCTTTCAAATCTGCAGTAGAACACATTCAGGTCATCAGCCAGTTGTTGGTCCACCACAGGGTTGGGGGTAGGAGTCCTGTAATTTGTGAGTTGTTTCATGCCACTCCACACTGATGCAGGGTCGTTCTCAGAGTATCTTCTTTTAGCCACTCTGATTTCCTTGTTCAGTGTGTTCCTGGCCTGATTGTACAAGACTTTATCCCCACCCCTTTAAGCATCCTCTTTGGCCTGACGAAGCTGCCTGAGCTCTGCTATAAACCACGGTTTGTCATTGTTGAACTTTAAATAAGTCCTAGTAGGAATGCACATATCCTCACAGAAACTGATATATGATGTAACAGTATCTGTGAGCTCATCCAGGTCTGTGGCTGCAGCCTCAAAAACACTCCAATCCATGCAATCGAAGCAGGTTTGTAGTTCCCGCTCTGCTTCACTGGTCCATCTCTTTACAGTCCTTACTACTGGCTTGGTTGATTTTAATTTCTGCCTGTAGGTTGGAAGAAGATGAACCAGACAGTGATCAGAGAGTCCCAAAGCAGCTCTAGGGACTGAGCGATATACATCCTTTATTGTTGTGTATCAATGATCCAGTATGTTCCTGTCTCTGGTGGGGCATGTGATGTGCTGTTTGTATTTGGGCAGTTCATGTGTGAGATTTGCTTTGTTAAAATCCCCAAAAATAATAATAACTGAGCCCGGGTATTGTTGTTCCATGTCTGTGATTTGATCAGCCAGCTGTTGCAGCGCCGCATTCAAACACGCGTTTGGCGCGATATACATACTCACCAGAATAAACGAGGAAAAATCCTGTGGCGAGTAGAAAGGCTTACAGTTAATAAAGAGCGCTTCCAAATTAGGACAGCACATCCTCTTTAACGTTGTTACATCTGTACACCAACTTTCATTGATGTAAAAGCATGTTCCACCGCCTCTCGTTTTCCCTGTTAACTCCGCGATGCGATCTGCTCTGAACAGCTGGAAGCCCAGCAGATGTAACACGCTGTCCGGAATGGCTTCACTCAGCCAGGTTTCTGTGAAGCACAAGGCAGCAGAGGTTGAAAAGTCCTTGTTTGTGCGGGTGAGGAGATGTAGTCTGTCAGAACACATACAGCCATTCAGTGCCAAAAACTTGATTTCCTTGAGAGATGTTTATTACTATATTTAGAATGTCATGTTATTTTAACCTTCTATAGTTTCATTACCACAAAGAAAGGCTCCACTCATAGAAGACAAAAAGCTGTAAATGATACTCAGAACTCTAGTGTAGTGAAACTCAAATGAAAAAAAAAAACAAACAAAAAAAACGTGTATTTGTTGTGTTCATGGAGTGGGCAGCTCAGATTATTGAGCAGGTCCGGCATACTGGAGTGTGCCAGTTGGTATTCATGCCATCTGTGCTTGCTGAAACAGAAGCAACAATGAGCCATTTGTGTGTTTATTTGTTCTTTGTACTTAGAGTGAATCTTAAAAAAACCTATCAGAAAATACAGTAAGTCCTGTTAATATTTCACCCCAAAATAAAGGGACCAAAAAATCATAGGAACAAATACTGTTCAATTGTAGGTATTGTGACATTATATTAATGACAATTAAGTGCCCCATCCAACCCCCAGCTCCATTAGATTTAATAGAAAAATGTTACAGAATTTGTTTTTAATTTATTTCTTTACTATAATTAATTTTATAATTATAATTATTACTATAATAACATTGAGAATAATAAATGTAACTGTACAAAAATAACACAAAAGTAAAACATCTGGACACACTATGCAAAAAATCTTATGTGGTCTTAAAAAGAAAAGCCAAATTTTCTTCATGCAAAATAAAATGTCTTATAATTATTTTGGTCCCACTTCATGTTAGGTGTCTTTAACTACTATGTACCAAAATTACAATACAAGACAATCTACAGTATTTATTGTTTAACTACATTCTGTTCTTCAAAATTCTCTCAAGATTCACATTTGCTTCTACTAAGGTTGAGGTATGGGTAGGTTTAGAAGTAGGGTTAGGGGTTAAGGCGTGAGTATACAGTACTTCGGTTGTCCACATTGCTGAAGCTCTGCACACAGTATGCATGAAGTAAAATTCGTCATTCGGTGCCCAGATTTTCTCAACCTGTGGACAGGGTCATCGTCTGTGCACATTGTCTGCACTTGCGCCGGCCATTGATCCTACTAAAGAGTATCATAAAGCAGTTATAGTATGCATGCGTCAAACGCGTCCATCTGCACTCAGGGTCATTGGAGTATGCTCAGAAAAGCAACGCGGACAGCCAGGCAAGATCCGATACAGAATGGGCAGAGACTATTTAGCAGAGATGGGCCACTTCTATTAAAATGAATGGGAGAAATTGGAATGCCCAACTAAGAAGCTCTAGCGCCCAACGGTCAATGGATGAAGAAAGGAAGAGCCAGTCATCTTTTAGATACAGACATCGCCTGTTAATCATCTCGAGAACGCGCATGTGCATAGCTATACAAGCTGGTGTCATGATGAATTGTGTCTGCCCATAAAATAGAGTCCGCATCTGACGTCATAGTGATTCCATTGGCTCATAGGACATTTAATGAGTACTATATTCACTGCCTGAGTAAAAATCAAAATTATTTTATGATGTACAGTGTATGTCAATACAACTTTGTAAATACAACATTTAATGACTTCTAAATAATTTGTTACACATAATAGTATATTACCATCTATTAAACATTTAAACATTTCTTGTTCTGTGTGTTTTTCAGTTCGCTTCCATTTGGCAAGCTATCTGCTACAGAATTACTGAACCACAATATTACAAAATATTTTACATATTTACACACCTTAGAATCTTATATGACCACCAGCAATTATGATGGAAAAACCATTGTGTCCTGAGCCCCCGGCGAAACTATTTCAAGGTTTATCAATGCCACCAGGAAATATATATATATTTGTATAATCTGTGGTAAAGAAGCACAATTTAAGATACCAGCTGTGATGAGGCAGATGAGGAATGAGGATCTAAATGCGGCTTTAATGAAAAACAAAAGATGAACAAAGTAACTCAGAATTAAACGAAACAAAAACACGGGAAACCAGGCACAGAACATGACAACACATGTAAAGACTGACCAAGAAACCAGGGGAAAACAAGGGCTTAAATACACAAGGGCAAACAAGGGAACAAGGAACACCTGGGGAAAACAATCAGGGGGAAACCGATCATAAAAAGAAACTACAAAAGGACTACAAACTAACAAGAAACAGGAACTAAACAGAAATGTCAACATAAAAGTAAATACAAAAACAGGGAATATGTGACAGAGCCCCCCCTTTAAGGAGCAGATTCCAGACGCTCCAAAAAACAAAAACAAATTGTCCATGGAGTGTGGAGGAAAACAGTTAGTTCAAGGGGGCACAAGGGGTAAACAGGCAGTTCAAAGGGGCACAAGGGGCAAGGGGAGCAGAGGAACAAGGCAAAGTCAGGGAGGCTTGAAACCAAGGTGGAGCCAGAGCAATGGAGAGCCAGAGCGACGCTGCAGGCTAGGAGGACCAAGTAGACCAGAGCAGATCAGGCGGGCGGCCAGGAGGCCAGGGAGACCAGAGCAGATCAGGTGGATGGCCAGGGCACCAGGGAGACCAGAGCTGATCAGGCGGACGGCCAGGAGACCAGAGCAGATCAGGCAGATGGCCAGGAGACCAGGGAGACCAGAGCAGATCAGGCGGATGGCCAGAAGACCAAGGAGACCAGAGCAGATCAGGCGGATGGCCAAGAGACCAGGGAGACAAGGGCAGATCAGGCGGATGGCCAGGAGACCAGGGAGATCAGGGCAGATCAGGCAGACGGCCAAAAGACCAGGGAGACCAGGGCAGATCAGGCGGATGGCCAAGAGACCAGGGAGACCAGAGCAGATCAGGCGGACGGCCAGGAGACCAGGGAGATCAAGGCAGATCAGGCGGATGGCCAGGAGACCAGGGACTGGGTCAGGCGGCAGAGCTGCTGTAGGAGTCATCTCTGGGGGAGCGGGCAGAGCCGCTGGAGGAATAGTCTCTGGGGTAGCGGGCGGAGCCGCTGGAGGAATAGTCTCTGGGGGAACGGGCGGAGCCGCTGGGGAAATAGTCTCTGGGGGAGCGGGTGGAGCCGCTGGGGAAATAGTCTCTGGGGGCGGAGCCGTGGCAGGCTCGAGGGGCGAAGCCGTGGAAGGCGGAGCCGTGGGAGGCGCGAGACAAAGAGTCCTGGATGAATGGGAAACGACCTCCATGGTCGTGAACATGGGAAGAGACTCGGGAACGACCTCTGTAGTCGTGGGCATGGGCAGAGACTCAGGAATGAACTCTGTGGTTGTGGGCATGGGAGGAGACTCGGGAATGACCTCTGTGGTCGTGGGCATGGGAGGAGACTCGGGAACGACCTCCGTGGTTGAGAACATGGGCAGAAACTGGGAAATGACCTCTGTGGTTGTGGGCATGAGCGGAGACTCGGGAACGACCTCTGTAGTCGTGGGCATGGGCGGAGACTCTGGAACGACCTCCGTAGTCGTGAACATGGGCAAAGACTCAGGAACAACCTCTGTGGTCATGGGCATGGGAGGAGACTCGGGAATGATCTCCATGGTCGTGAACATGGGCAGAGACTCAGGAACGACCTCTGTGGTCGTGGGCATGGGCAGAGACTCAGGAACGACCTCTGTGGTCATGGGCATGGGCAGAGACTTGGGAATGACCTCTGTGGTCGTGTACCCAGGAAGAGACTTGGGAACCGAAACTTTTCTTCTCTTCCTCTTCCTCTGGATGGCCGAAGTTGGCAACACTGGCTCTGGGACGGAAGAGGCTGGCAACGCTGGCTCTGGGACGGACAAGGTTGGCAACTCGTTGGCTGTGGCAGGTGTGGGCATTGGCTCATTGACCATGGCAGGCATGGGCACAGACAATTTATGAGGTACGGTCTTCATGGACCTAGGCACCGACATCAGTGGTAGATCATACAACTTGGAGACAGGGGCCGTGGAAGGCTTCGAGACAGGGGCCATGGAAGGCTTCGACAAAGGAGCCGAAGACGTGGGTTTTCACCCAGGATTCCCACCATAATCCACTGTATAAATGGAACCGCAAAGTTCCAGAGCCTTCTCCACATATTCGCCGAGCGTCCAGTGAGGATCAGCCGGAGGCATCAGTTCCCTCAGTGCACTATTCAGACCGGCCCGGAAGAAAACCACCAGAGAGCAGTCTGGATAACGCACTATATTTACCAGCTCTAGAAACTCATGGACGTGATCCTCAGCTGGACGGTCCCCTTGCTGAAGGAGCAGAATTCTGATGGCCACTAGATCCATTTTTAGGTCAGTCTTTCTGTGACGAGGCAGATGAGGAATGAGGACCTAAATGCGGCTTCAAAGAAAAACAAAAGATGAACAAAGTAACTCAGTATTAAATTAAACAAAAACACGGGATACCAGGCACAGAACATGACAACACATGTAAAGACTGACCAAGAAACCAGTGGAAAACAAGGGCTTAAATACACAAGGGCAAACAAGGGAACGAGGAACACCTGGGGAAAACAATCAGGGGAAAACCAATCATAAAATGAAACTACAAAAGGACTAAAAACTAACAAGAATTTCAACATAAAAGTCAATACAAAAACGGGGAATATGTGACACCAGCTTTATCAGATTTTACTGCTGATTTGAAATATGTTCTTTGACTGTAATCTTGACCAGTCGTTTTTGAGATTTCTATGTTCCCCCATTAAAGTAAATAGGAGCTGCACTGTCATGACTGGAAATAACCTCCCGAGAGTGTTCCAAAGATGGTGCCAGTGGACTGACTTGCTAGACAGACTTTGGTTTGTTAGGTTTAGGTTTAGGGGTAAGGTTTACAGTTCAATTACAGATGTATTAAATGCATGTACTTCATAAGTATATTCTATCAAATTCTTCAATACATAGTAGTTAAAGTACCCAAATATAAAGTGGGTCAATTTTTTTGTCATTGATTTTGGGGTGAAATGTGATCTGGACATGTTGTCATTTGATCAACCCATTATCTTGATGTTGGTTAACTTGGTGCTATGCATGCCTAGTTAACTTAGAGGTAACACATTTGTATGCTGCCCTTTTAGTAATCTGTAGGTCACATACAAACAAGGTATAAGTATAGTGTTAACATGATGACATACCTGATTCTTGTTCATGCATGTTCCAAGCAGACATCCGATCAGTCTGTTTACTACTTGTGCCAGTAGCAGCACGGCCTCCATGGTACCAATGCTCAGCAAAATTGAAAACAGAACCACGTTCCACAGCACCACATTCTGTGGTATCTTACATTCGACCCATATTGTTTGATAAAACAGGTAACTCTCTCTGAACAGAGAAAAAAAAAAATCCTCAAAATATCCTTAAACACCTCTAAATTTATAAGGTGAAACTTTAGGTTTTATAGATTTCTATTATTAAAACTATGACCCCTGGAGTTGATTTTCTGGGACATTTATCTTTATAAGGCATATTTTTTTCATTAAAATTAAATAAATTAATGTTCCCTTTCTTTTAAAAGGGTTTTAGATTAATAAATGACTAATAAGTCATTTACAAATGCATTATAAATGCAGTTATAACAACAAGAATAAAATGGATGGCTTTCACGCAATACTTGCCAATTAGTGAGCACTTTCACTTACATGTTTAAATAATTACATGTAAATAAATATACTTAATTATAATTGTGTTAATCAAAAAAATAAACTGCTCTAATTCATGCTTTATTTCACAATGCAGCAAGAAAAAAAAAAGATTATTATAATGAGCTAAAAAGGAGGGATTATGACATTTTGCTACAGTCCGCTTTGTGTTTTTTTTTTCATGACTGTAATTCTTGACTCACTTGTGTTGTCACTTTTCTTGTCATGTTGATGTCAAAAGAATGGTTTTATCTAGTCCTAGTTACCTAAAGTCCTTTGCTAAAACACTTCAGATATTCATGCTCATTCACAGCATGTATCATATAATGATGCCTGATGACTATTAAACCATACTGAACTTTTTGTACAGGTTTCTTAAATGTGTTCAATTTACATTAAGGTTAATTTTCATAGGATTTTTTAAATGCTATATTAGTGTTATTAAGCATTTACAACATTTGAGGTAAAATGGTTCACTATTTGGCCAGTATTGAATGAAAGTCACCCTTTTTATGCATGTTTTTATGACCGCATATTAATGATTTATTAAGCATCTGCAAATGTCGTATTAGTCATTAATGAACCCCTTTACAAAGTCTTAACAAAGGGAATGTAAAGTGTTACCATTTTTTAATTTTTTTATAGCTATTTAAAAAAACTTATTTTATGTGAAATGCTTCAATTTAATCAATTAATTATAAACTGATTGATTACAATTATAAACAAGGCCTGGAATAGAAATGAAATTTAAGAAAAACATCAGATTTTACAAAACTCACTATAAATTCACATTTTGAATATCAGTGTAATTTTTGCCCTGAGCCCTGGTTAATTCCTTACCCTGCATTAAATGGTTAGTTCGGACTCTAAATTCTGACACATTTTTATATCAATTATTCATTCATAGAATGAGCTTTACTCGTTTAATATACGTGTATACATATATATGTCTTTAAATATGTCATATATAGTGCTTGGGTGCTACAGGTCCTGGATTTCTTATCCTGGACGAGCCCCCAATTTTCATGTTTTTAAAGAGGGCATGAATGATTGTTACTCTGAAGTCCGGTTTAAGAAGGGGTAGGTAAAGTTCCCATCTCCTGTATCACACAGAGGACCATCCTGCAAGCCAACGGTGGAGACGATCATACAGTACAACGCTCCAGCTGCACCCAATACAGACATCAGCATAGACAGCATCATCTAAAACACAGAAACACACATGCACACATTCACATAAATACATCAGTAAAAATACTTAAAACTTTGAAGCTAGTGGCTTAAAGCCGATTTATACTTCTGCGTCAAACCTACGCTGTAGTCTGACACGCACCTATCCAAAAATGTAACTATGCGTGGCACCTACATACACAACAAAACCCATGATTGGTTCACTTTGTAACCAGAGACGCTCTCCCAGGAAGATATAAAGATAGCTTCGCATTTTCTTTAAGATTATTTTAACATATATGCATCATATAACTTTGTATATGACCTGGTTTTAGTTGGGGGTATCTGCTGTTTTTATATTCTGTTTATGTTTAATGAAGTTACAAGTGAAAACTTGACAAAAAGCAACATCTGTTAATGACTCTGTTCTTTCTATTTTTTTTTTCTTTTTGTCTGTGAGTTAAACAATATGCTTGTTGTATTCCTTTCATTGTTGTTGTATTCTACTCGAGACCTTTCTGATCTGCATGGTGTTTTGACCATGTATTTGACAGTATGGTGTACAATTAATCATTGTATTTCACTGTCATGAAAACAGAACAGTTTAATTTGTCAGCAAATTACAAATTACTTGTGAAGAGTTGGTCATATTGCCTATATGCATTGTAAAGTCCAGCTTCTAAGCTTTATAATGGCATCCATTTTCTTTTGGTCAAGTGAGAAGTTAATATTAATAATCTGATGATTTATTTAAGTGTAGAGCTTCAAGGTATTCCAGAATATTTAATTATTAATATTTAGGCGACTCAAGAGCAAGCATACTGTATATGCCTAATTTCTTTTCTCTCTGCATGTCAGACATAATGTATTATACTGTGCATACTATGTACCTGCATCTCAACATGTCCACATACTTTGATTAACTGTTTTTAATGCTACAATAATTAAAAATATGTGTAAATCCATGATATACATTGCTTTTGTTTATTTATGAAATATAGCCTATGAAAAGGAAATGTCCCTCCAATAGCTCATTGCACAGCTGAACTTTGGGCGTGTGCACTCATGCAGAGAGTGATTACTCACCCAGGGGCGTAGATTCCAGGGGGGATGGGGGAGGTAACCCCCCCCCCCCCAATATTAAAAACAAGCAAATACAACCCCCCCAATATTTATACCATGATCAATGGAAACATGTAAATTCTTCACACTTTAACCCCCCCAAAGTTCAAGCCAATCTACACTCTTGTACTCACCCCACATCTTTGCACATCAGCTCCCATCCAACCCTGCTGCTCGCATCATGAAAGCAGGTAGACACCTAACACATGCACATGAAGAACGCAAATCACACACATGCTCACAATGGAGAAAATGGATGGAAACTTTTCTATCATACACACACTCTCAAAGCTTCAAGCCAGGCCCAGGTGGAATATCCATTTACTTAAACATGGTTAAATGTGTTAAAACAGAGAGTTTTCTACATTCTTATTGGTAGCTGAAAGCAGTGGTTTTGATCTGATAGGTCGCAGGTAATGCATGTTGGGTTGTGGACAGCAAAAGCAAGCAATAAAATACTATTTAATTGTGTAGTTAAGATAGAAAAAAATATGCTTATCAAAATATAAATGGTAGGAGAAAATGGTTTCTATATATTTTGTTGTTGATGTCAAAGGCTGTGCGTCTAATCAAAAACAACGCAAATTCATCTGTCAATAGAGCGCAACAGTGCCCGTCCCCTTTTTCAGCAACCCTTAATCCAGAAGTATTTTTCCCATTACTTTTTTTCCAGAGGCTTTTCGTAAAAGTCTTCATTAAAGCGTTCTAAGCAATGAACCAGACCAACCAGCTCTGATGTAGTATTTAAGTATTTCAAAAGTACTGAAAATTGGACAAAAGGTACAAGACTGTATACTTACCGTATGAAATACAATCCCATGAAGCACTGCAAATGACATAATCACATAAAAATGATAAAAATAAATAAAACTATTTATTTAGAATTGTGATTCTAAGTGTAGAACCAATATATATAAAGTATATTGCAAAATATTCTGAAAAGTTCTCTGATTGGTGGATCTTTTTATTTTGGATCATGTGTAGTGTAGTTCTTTACCAGGAATTCTGCTATTAAAAGTGATTTTTTTTAAACCAAAGTCGAAAGAACATGGATTGATGGCTTCAACAGAAGCATACCCCATTGATTAACAAACTCAGAGCTCATGGTAAATCTGTTTTTAAAGGTTGATAAGTTATTGTTAAAAAAGAATGAAAAAAATTAATTGGAATTTTACTTCCAGAACCAGATGGTTGCGCTCTTTTGGTAGAAGCTTGACAAATTAGCAAGATTCCATTATGGACAGGTTGCGTGACATGCACTTATCCATGAAAACTGTAATCATTTCAATGGTTGACCAAGGATATTTTTATTTACTTCTGTGTTGGGTCACCTTGATGTCCAATTAAATTCTGGGTCTTGAACCAAAACCAGTTCAGGACAACTGGCTCAAAAAATTATTAAATTAGCCAAAATCTTTAAGGAATGAACATGCAAGAGACAAAGGATGGGTAGAACTTTGAGACTGATGTGTCAAATTTGGTGGAAATATGCAGAGTTCTGTGGGTGCAGATTCTGTGTGGGCCTGCTTAAAACCCACCAATATTCCTCCTCCAATGACACCGGGAACCAGATCTTTTCTGTGATTTCCTGGGTCCTCCACACCTCACAGTTGGGAAAGAACAGCAAGATGTTGGCCCAAGTGGAAACAGGAGATTGCTGGTGCATTTAGCACACTTTCCCATACAAATGATGAACTCTTACAAAAATTTTCCTTCACCTGGGTGAGGATATGTTTCTTGGTTGCCAGTTTGGTAAATTAATACATGCATTCAGAGGTGGGTATAGTAGCCAAAAACTGTCAAGTAAAAGTACAATTACTTAAAAAGAATAATTACTCAAGTTGAAGTAAAAGTGCTAACATAAATAATTACTTGAGTAAGAGTAAGAAAGTATCCAATTAAAAGAGTGCTCAAGAACTGAGTAACTTGTAAACTTCACAAATGACATAATGGACGTTAACTCCCTACATTTCATTACATAATACACATTTAACATGTATTTCAAAATTATTATTTTTATTATTATTATTAATGGAAATTCTGTCATCATTCATCATCATGTTGTTCCAAACACATATGACTTTCTTTCTTCCATGCAACATAAGAAGATATTAGATAGAATGTTTGCTGAGTCACTATATACTTTCAGTGAATGTTTTTTTTCTTCTCTATTTTTTGAAAGTGAATGATGACCGAGACTGTCAGTCCCTAACATTCTGTCTAACATCTTTTGTGTTCCACATAATATAAAGGGTCACATGAGTTTGGAACAACATAAGGGTTGGGAAATGATGATGGAATATTAAATTATGGCTGAGCTGTCACTTTAAAGGGATAGTTCACCCAAAAATGAAAATTCTCTCATATTTTACTCACCCTCATGCCATCCCAGATATGTATGACTTCCTTTCTTCTGCAGAACACAAATTATGATTTTTTGAAAAATATTTCAGTTCTGTAGGTCAGTACAATACAAGTTAATGGGTGCCAAAATTGTGATGCTCCAAAAAGCACATAAAGGAATCATAAAAGTAATCCATACGACTCCTGTAGTTAAATCCATATCTTCAGAAGTGATATGATAGGTTTGAGTGAGAAACAGATCAATATTTAAGTCATTTTTTGCTAGAAGTTCTTCTCTCAGCCCAGCAGGGGGCAATATGCAGAGAAGAATCACCAAAAGCACAAGAAGAAGAATGTGAACATGATCTGTTTCTCATCCACACCCACCACATCGCTTCTGAAGAAATTGATTTAACCACTGGAGTCTTATGGATTACTTTTATGAATGAATGAATGTTACATTTATATAGCACTTTTCTGACACTACACACAAAGCATTTTACACAGTGAACAGGGGTTTCTCCTCAACCACCACCAGTGAGCAGCATCCACCTGGATGATGCGACGGCAGCCATAGTGCACTCACCAAACACCAGCTATTGGTGGAGAGGAGAGAACAGAATTCTAGAGCCAATTAATGGATGGGGATTATTAGGAGGCCATGACTGGGAAGGGCCAATAGGGGAATTTGGCCAGGACACCAGGGTTACACCCCTACTCTTTACAAGAAGTGCCCTGGGATTTTTAATGACCACAGAGAGTCAGGACCTCAGTTTAACATCTCATCTGAAGCACTTTGCCTTTTTACAGGATAGTGTCCCCATCACTATACTGGGACATTAGGACCCACACAGACTGCAGGGTGAGCACCCCCTGCTGGCCTCACTAACACCTCTTGCAGCAACAAACTTCATTTTCCCCAGGAGGTCTCCCATCCAGGTACTGGCCAGGCTCAACCCTGCTTAGCTTTAGTGGGCAACCAGTCTTGAGCTACAGGGTGATATGGCTACTAACTTATGTGACTTAAGGGATTTTTTTTTAGCTTTGAAATGTTGTCACCCATTCACTTGCATTATATGGATCAAAAGAGCTGAGAGATTCTTCTAAAAATCTTAATTTGTGTTCAGCAGATGAAAGAAAGTCATATACATCTGTGATGGCATGAGGATGAGTAAATGATGAGAGAATTTACATTTTTGGGTGAGCTATCCCTTTAAGGGCTCTTGTCAGATCTGGATGAAATTGTCAATAAGAGAGGTTTGGAAACCTTTCTAGTAATTATTATGGTGAAAAGTCCCATAGGGACATTATATTTAATGCTGAAATATAAACCAAAGCAAGATCACATTTTATTAATGCCTACTTTCACTATTTCATAGCTTTTAGTTGTTAGTTTAGTGTAGTTACAGTTTTCAGTGTCGAAAGAATTTGGATCATTAGTTCTGTACACAGTACGGCCGCTCTCTAAACGCAGAGTACGCAGCCTGCACAGGGCACCATGTGCAGAAATGCTGTCTGTTTGCGCTCCAGTTATCAATTACACATTCGGCAGAGCAAAAAGCCTTTAAAAAGTTAATCAGCCCGAAGTAGCTGCAATAGTTTCCAGTATCCCCACGAGGGCATGGGGTAAATGCATAAATACTACTCATGATATGCGGGACACGGGACAAAGCACACTGATATATTGCTGCAGATTTAAAAATAGAATCACCCTGAAAATGACCATCACCATGTCACAGAAAAGCCACGTTATCATTAGAGCCACGACTTACCTCAGTGTGCTGCCTTAAATTGGAGCTGCAATTTTAATCTTGAAATATCTGCTTGACTTGGTGTTAAATGAAGGCATTGCATGACGAATAAAGTGTTTCACTTTGAAGAGCATGATGCTGCAGCAGTAATGGACTCGGCTTGAGTGACAGTCTATGACAGCGCGCACAGCTGTGTGAACTTCCATTGTCGTAAAAGTCCCATTCAATAATCTCTCAATAAATTACACATTTATTAAAATTAAACCCAGTAATGTAACGACAGGAATGCCACCCATTGTAACGAAGTAAAAGTAATTTTTTTTTTCATTAGAAATGTACTTGAGTGAGAGTAAAAAGTACCCACTTTTAAACCTGCTCTAAAAGTAATTTTTTTTAAAGTTACTCAGTAAATGTAACGGAGTAAATGTAGTGCATTACTGCACACCTCTGCATGCATTATACAAGTCATTATAGCATTTTGCACGGAGAAAAAAAAACTTTGAACACTGCATAAAGTCATATTCTTAAGCAGTATCTTTATCTTGTTTTCCACTAAAAATACACAAATATTCTTACAAGATACATTTACCTGTTAAACAAAACTGTAAGATTTTAAGACTTCTTTATGGTCTTGTAGCACTGGCAGATTTTTAAGTTATGTTTGAAAACAAACAAGACAAAGATACTTGTTAAGGATATGACTACTGATGAAGAAAATCAAGTTGAAACAATTACAGTAAAAATAAAAACCGTACCTCGAGATCAGTAAAGGCCAAATATTGGATTCTTCTAGTCGTAGAGTTCAACATGGAGCACAGAGTGGTACAGAGCGTTGAGAGAGCTGATAATTGCTAAGTGAGGAGTTTCGATAATACTGATGATGACCAGGGAAGTGTTTTGTTTCATGAGACCGGTAAGGTAATATAAGCACACGAGTATATGTCCGGACGGTCAGTGACCCTGCTTTAAAAAAAACGGTCAATAACATACCGGCCACTCTCAATATGTGCTTAAACTATCAGAGGGACTGAAACTGGAACAAAACAGACCAAAATTTTTATAGTTTTTACAAATTTATACAAATGGGTTTTCTTTGTGTTTATTTTCTAAACTTCAAAACTTAAGCATGTACTGACTGTATTTGCCACAGACGTTTCCATATTTGACTTTTGCAAGGAGGTAACTTGGGTAGAAATGTTTAAAAACCAGTTTGATTTTATTTGATTTATGTCACAAACCCTATCCTAATGAGACCAGTTTTTCCTAAAGGTGAGGTAAATTTGTTTCACATATGTACTTGGTCTCTGAGAAATCTAATCCCATCCAGGTATGTATGTCTGTGCTTGTTAGATCTTAGATTGTCCTACACCAGGGGTGCTTACACTTCTGTGGTATGAGATCTACTTTTTCATAATGTCATTGTAGTAAGATCTATCATGTGTTGTAGGCAGTGTTGTCACAATACCAAAATTTCAGTAATCGGTACATGTGCACCAGTGAAATTTGACAATTCTCGATACCAAAACTAATAATTTGTTACAGTAATTAGGTAAACAATGTTTTAAGTTCTTAAAATGTATGCAATTATTCAGGACAAGGAAACAGCAGTAATAAAATAAGAACAAAGAAACAAATTCAGAAAACAGTGCTTACATTTTCTAACAGCAGTATCAATATGTCTTCAAGTATACATACGTTCAGAAATT
The DNA here is from genome assembly GCF_019703515.2 of Myxocyprinus asiaticus. Taxonomy (NCBI): domain Eukaryota; kingdom Metazoa; phylum Chordata; class Actinopteri; order Cypriniformes; family Catostomidae; genus Myxocyprinus; species Myxocyprinus asiaticus. The sequence goes on along the minus strand of NC_059382.1, from coordinate 39,096,374 downwards.
GAAAAAAAAAAAATCGAATTCACTATAAAACTTAATAGATCACAGGTTTTCACTGTATGATTATAATATTTTTAAAGCTAATAAAGTTATCCAGCAAAGAGCAATAAATAGTCTAGATTTCTTGTTATTGTTGTTTGATTAATATTAACGGCACAGATGGACATGTCTATCAGGCTTGTATGCTTACTTTAGAAATAACTGATTGTGTTTGAATTAATACCTCGCACCAGGACAGACATTTTGCAGTGTACCGTCACACAGTCACACTGGCGCTTATCCGCATTACCATAAGCGCTCTTAGCACGCACAAACACAAATTAGCACACACATAGAAAGAATGGAACCTATCAGTGCACGGTGGCAAATATCCGAAATGTAGGATGGCAAGGATGGGCCTTTACATTCATGAAGAAAGCATATCTGATTGGTCGAAGAAACTATAACCTAACTCCAACCCTGCCCATATACCTAACGCTATCCAATCAGGTATCGGTTTCCTCATAAATATGAATGAGTCTTCCCCTGCCATCCGTGTGCGGGGGAGCCGAAATAAGGAAATCTTTAAGATTATCTTTATTTGTGTAGTTTATATCCCTTTCCCATTTGACCTGTTAACAAGATCGACCAGTGTTTGTCTTGTGATCGACCGGTCGATCGCGATCAATATAATGAGCACCCCTGTCCTACACAATCATCTGTTAACTTCTTTGAAAGTGCTTTGATGTTTTTATTTGTTTTATTTTTAAATATACTTTATTTTCTTTAGTATGTTTTTGAGAGCATAATGCTAATAAAAAAACTCTTTTAAGAATTTACTAAAATGTAATGACACTAAAAATGCCTCTCTACTTATAACTTAAAAAGTATAATGAATGACAGCTAGATGATAACTAAAATGCTTGTAGTATAGAAAGACATAAAAATATAAAAAAATTAAAACTCTTGTATTACTACTGTTTACTACATGGCTCTCTGGAATACTTGATTCTAATTTGATCAATTGCACCATCTAGTGGTCTGACATTTCTCAGTAACAATCGCAGATCCATGTATGAGACCGCTCATTCGGGTATCTTAGCCATCTTTACTACTTCCCAGATCACTGGGCAATCTCTACAAGTAAGCTAATAAAATAATTTCAGCCCAAATCAATGTGTCATGTGCATTTATTTGTTTATTTGGTAAGTAGTCTTGTAATAAGATGCATAATGGGCAGTCAGATGGTCATTCATTACAAAATAAACACCAACAGAACTCTGATGTAAACCAGAGGTTGATTTCAGCTGTTCAAAGATTTTTTTATTCTCACAATATTACATAATTTCAATGCAAATCAATGTTTAATGTCCATTTATTTGTTTATTTGGTTAGTAGCCGTGAAATAAGCAGGATAATGTACAATCAGCCGGACAGTTGGTAACACCCAAAAGCATGAATTATTTAGTTGTCTTCACACAGTATGCCTGGGATAATATAGTGGTAAAATAAAGGTTTACTTGTCGAAGCCAAGTGTCAAAAAAATAAACAAAAATAAAAATAAAATAATAATAATATATATTTTATTCATGATTTTCGGTAACACTTTATAATAACTTTCATTAATTAATCATTAACAAACATTTTATAATGCTTAACAGATCATTAGTTAATGTAAATGAAAATGCTAACAAATGTTATTAAGCATTCATTCATATATGGCACTTTTTAACATCTACAAATGGTATATGATTAACAGATAATTTGTTAATGTACATTTGAATGCTACAAATATCTTTAAACCTTTTCATTAATGATTCATAAATGAGCTCATGCATTTTTTTTTTACATTTACAAATGGTTTCAGAAATTATTAGCATTTTTGCAGTGCCCAATTTAAAGTCAAATCTGTTCATACAATGTTTATAAAGGCTTACAAATAATTATTTAGCACTTTTATGGGCACTTAAGTTTGGACTTAAGCTACTGTCACAAAGTTTGTGTATAGGCTATGAATCATATGCTTGATAAAGACGTTAATAACACATGACAACAATAATAACAAGACTTACTTTTGGAGCAAAACTTTGTGATTATTATTTCAATAACACTTATAATATACTGTATCCTTAAACAGAGAATATTAATTTCATCATAAATCAAAAAAACAGTAAAACTTTCAAGAGTGTTAGAAAATAATGTACAGTTATCAAATAAATGTTTAACAAAGAACCATGTTACCTTACTAATCAAATAAAAATATACAGGCCTATGCCTCTACCTTGTGTAAATCAGATAACAAGTGTTTTTTCTCTTGTAGGAGTTAACAAAATATCAGTTTCAATAGTATTATTCAACACCTGCACACCCTCCCCCACTGAACGGCGAAAATGTCCTTATATTTGAAAGAGGAAGCATATTTTCACTGAGTAGCTAATGGGGGATTTCGCTCGTAGATCAATTTTCACAGTTACTTGAAAGATTTGTCATTCAGCAGAACACAACCAGACACTAATAGGGCATTCAGAAAACCTTTTAAGCCCCATAATAGCAACTTTTTGAAGAGCATGTAGAGCTCATGGCACAGTTTGATCCTATAATGAGTGAATACCTTCGAAGAGTTTAGAAAAAAAAAAAAAAAAAGAATAAAGATCACTATTTTAGTAATATGATCCAAAAATGAGCTCAAGAAAAACAAAGGATGCAATTCTGCTGAAATTCAAGAAGGCCAAGTATTCTTCTGTAAAAACAGACTGTACAGTAGCGGTTCTAGCTTGTATGGCGCCCTGGGTGAAACTCCCTTAAACACAAAGTTTTGCTCTCAAAGTAAGTCTTGTTATTATTGTTGTCATGTGTTATTAATGTCTTTATCAGGAACAAATGTCTGTATCAAGCATATGATTCATAGCCTATACACAAACTTTGTGACAGTAGCTTAAGTCCAAACTTAAGTCAAGTGCCCATAAAAGTACTAAATCATTATTTGTAAACTTTTATAAACATTGTATGAACAGTTTCAGCTTTAAATTGGGCACTGCAAAAATATGAACAAACCATTAATAAATGAGTTGTAAAGATGTGTAAATAGTAAAAGCATGTTTCCATCAACAAACAAACAGTAAATGTGTGACTTTTACAGACATTGGATACTAATTAGCTGGACATTAATGAAATATTTGTAAACATGAATAGTGTGTGAAGTGGTGAAAAATACTAATAATTTCTGAAAGCATTTGTAAATGTAAAAAAAAGTGCATGAGCTCATTTATGAATCATAAATTAAAAAGTGTAAAGATATTTGTAGCACTCAAATGTACATTAACAAATGATCTGTTGATAATTATATACCATTTTTAGATGTTAATAAGTGCCATATATGAATGAAAGCTTAATAACATTTGTAAGCATTTTAATTTACATTAACTAATGATCTGTTAAGCATGATAAAATGTTTGTTAATGATTCATTAATGAAAGTTATTATAAAGTGTTACTGAAAATCATGAATAAAATTTTTTTTTTTACACATGGCTACAACAAGTAAACCTTTATTCTAACACTATATTATCCCAGACATACTGCGTGAAGACAACTAAATAATTCATGCTTTTGGGTGTTACCAATCAACAATGTTATCATTATTTTAAGTCAATCGTTTGTTAAATTCAACATTAAAGTTTTAGTTGCTTTCATTTGTCAGCACACTAGATCTTAGGACTTATATAATTTTTTCCTGTATCAGTTTTCATTGGATTTAAGTAATACAAAACAAATATATGAATTGCAGAGCTGAAATTTAGATTATGGCAACAAAGTGCTTTGGTTACCAAGAAAGGAGAAACACAAAACAAAGGGTACAATGGGGCTAAATGCACACCATAAAGGGATAGGTCACCCAAAAATTTTCTCATCATTTACTCACCCTCATGCCATCCCAGATGTGTATGACTCCCTTTCTTCAGCAGAACACAAATGAAGATTTTTAGAAGAATATCTCAGATCTGTAGGTCCATACAATGAAAGTGAATGGTGATCTACAGAGCTGAAATATTCTTCTAAAAATCTTCATTTGTGTTCTGCAGAAGAAGGAAAGTCATACACATCTGGGACGGCATGAGGATGAATAAATGATGAGAGAATCTTCTTGTGTTCCATTCAGAAGTGATCATCCCTAAGCCCTATTCCCTTTGAAGTCTTTACCATCCACTGTGAGAGCTTCAGAGTGCTGAAAAGAGTAGGGCTCATAAATAATGGTCTTTTGGAACTCACTTTTAGAGTAGTTTTTAGGCAGAGGCTATTTTGCACTAAGTGTAATTAGCACATTCCACACAGCATGGCTTTTTCACTCAAATGATCTGGTAGAAATACAGAAATTAAAGAGTAACTGCACTCTCATGTGTCGAGGCAATGGCGTAACATGTGAAGACAAAATGTGCATTTTTTGTCCAGATGGACCCAGGTTCAATTCCCCCTTTTGTCCCACTTTTCCACATTCTGCTTCCTGTCTCCACTCTTAATATTTATTTTAATGCTACTTATAATAATTAATAAAGATTTACATAAAAGTTGTTTGCCTCGTAGTAATTTGGTCACAGTGACGGTCAGGGAGTTGAGAGAAAGGTTTGATCTGGGTCAAATTAACCATGGTTTTACAATAGTGATATTGTTGTAACCATGTTTTTGGTGGAAGCCATAGTTTTAATGCAATTAATCATGGTTTTACTACAGTAATATGGTGTTAATATAGTAACCATGTTTAATTATGTGATTACTACGATTTTTAATAGACAATGCCATGGTGACACTGTGGTCACTGTAGTTAAATCATGGTTAATTTTTGTAAGCTAATTTTAGGGTTAGGTGTAACTGTGGTTGTAGGGTGTCTGTGGATGCTCAAATACTAAGATGCCCATCTACTGTATGTTAGTATTTAATAAGGAGTGCAAATAGCATCTAACACTACTTGCGCTTAATGCAAAGAAGATGCTTTTTGTTGCTATTTACACTTAGTTCAAATAGTCACTCTGTAAGTTTGATTAGACGTTCTGTTTGGAATGACCTTAAAGCATGGCGATAATGATTGTAATCCCTTAGAAGTTCCCTCTGAAGGCATCATTTAGGCCATTTGTAACACACGGTTCTTTTTGGGGTATTCCTTTATAGACAAATTTGCTTTGTTCTGGTCACAAAATGTACCAAGATTTCTTTATTTTTATTTTTATTTTTTTGGGGAATAGTGATAGAGCAAAATCATTTGTGTGAAAAGAATTATATCAGAAGGTTTTTTTGATTAAATTCATAAAAAAATAAAATAAATAAAAAAAAAAAAAGGTTGAGCAATACTTGGGGTAAAAAGCCCCCAGGGGGTTTATAGTGATTTCATGGAGATAGCAATAGCTATAGTGCAGAATTTGTCAACTAATTCAAATAATTTTGAGACAGCAAGATGCTTTTTTGAGTAACAAATTAAGATTATACTTATTCAAAATAACCACTTCAGAAAAGGGTGCCCCATTTCCTGTTAATTTCAATCACATTTAACATTTTATTATATCTCAAGTATTCTATAGAAAAATTAATCTATTCGCCCCACTTAAGAAAAACACCCTTGTACCCTACAAATTCATGTGATCATAATGACACATAAAATAGAAGTGATGAGATAATTAAGTTAATTTTCCCATTTTGAAATCTGTAAAATAAATAGCCTCCAGTTCAAATATAATGTAAGATCTAGAAATAAAGACATCAAACAGCAGAAAAGGATGGGTTATACAGCCATCTTTCAGGTCATATAGCAGCAAAGGGACAGTCCTTGCACCTGGCATTTCAATTACATTTTATAGAGTCTGTTACTTGTGATTATAGATGAGGTTATAGATTGAGTGGTTGTGGTGCATCTATCAAAACAGCAGTCCCTTTTAAGGAAGAGAACACGCCATGGGATCCAGTGAATCTGGCAAGAGGTGGCAGTTGAAAGGCCAGTTTAAGTTCAAGAGGTTGAGAGCTTGACTGCATTGCTGCTCTGCTGTGACACAGATGGACTGGCATGGTTGCAGCACGCCGCTCTGAGGGCTACAATGAGGCAAAAACATCCTGCATACTAGCTGCCGCAGAGATTCAAAACATGCAAACTCCATCAGCACCTGCAAACAAAATCAAAACAAATTTCCCAAATAAAATGCCATTACTTGTGAAATGGGGTTAAAATAACTTCAAAGTTTGTTCAACATAACTCAACAACTCAAAAGACGTTCTCACCCAGTACTTGTGCAAAATGGATGCAGCCTCTCTCTGATCAGAAATAGACAGCCAGATGTTTGGGAAGGAAGTGAGATTATAGCTCAAGCCTCGGCACATCTCAACCTGGATCAGCTCACAAGATGAAGCTGAGAGAAAAATGTCAGATAGTGTGTGTATTAATAAACTCTGCTGCATACAGTATTTTGACTGCCATCTGCAGTTTTTCACAACCAGTTTTTAAAGTTCACTTTACACAGACAGTGGACTAATGGCAAAATATTGTACTCATTTAACAGAAAACACCCAAAATTTCAAAAATATTCTTGCAATAATTCATAAATAATATTGTATATGTTTAAAATTTTAGGATGAACATACATTTTTTATCCTTTCTTTGAAGACATGTGATTCAGGCTCTGTTTGCACTATGTCCTTGCAAAAACAATTAGTTCATTTCAATAGATGACAGTAAGTATTAGGAATATTCCTCTATCACCTTCCATCACAACATACAAATCTGAAATGCAGGTGGCACTCTAACGCAGCTGAGCACTCACCATGTGCTTGTCCATAGACATTCACTCTATTCTGTGATTCCACGCACCTTCTCCACTATTTCGTTGAATATCTTGGCCTCTGAGTGGACTAGAAGCTACATCTAGGTGTCGTTGGAAAGTTGAGATCCTCAGATTTGCGATGATGTATAATATTTACTGATGATTTGCTTATAATACTTTTTCTGCTGGACTACATATTTTGTTCTGGAGACATAACATTGGATTATTTACCCAATCAAGATTACAGACAAGTAGAAAATGGCTCGTTTTGAAGAAAACAGTCGAAGGTAAGAGCTGATGTAGATTTTGTGGCTTCTTTGGGCTTACAAAGCAGTGATCAGAGCAGACAAGAGATGTTTGTCTTTGTTGTCTTACAGAGATCATATTTCATTTTGTGATATACACTTGAACTGTGGTGTTATGACAACAAAATAAACTGCATTGTCAAAACAAACTGCATTCCTGAGAATGAGAGCTTTTATTTGATATATGACTTGACTATTTTAGTGTTATTTAAAAAACTTTTACATTCATATTTCTACATCATTACCACAGAGTGGCCCTCAAAGGATTCCAGTTCGTATCTTTTTACTGAATGCAACATAAGTGCTAATGTGATTTTATGAGTTTTTCTGTGAAAAAATCAGATTCTAAGATTTCAAATGGCACCACATATGACTGTTTTTGTATACAGGGACTTTTACATTTTAAGCGTAAACTTTTAACATACCCCTGGCCCTGCAGAGTTCAAGGGGTTAAGAAATTAATGAGTTCATTGACTGAGTTTTGCTGTTGGTTCTTTATGTGCATAAGATTAACCCTGCCCTATCTGTACTCCAGTAAACTTATTTCTATACATCTGTGAACATTTCTTAACCATTTATCTATTTTAATAGGGGAAAAACTATGTAAAATGTAAGAGAATAAAAAGAGTGACACTGAAATAAATATAATCACAAGCTAGACTCAAGTGATTTTAAATGCATGGTTTATTGAAGCATTCTCACTGAAAGTAGGGTAGGTAGAGTTCATGCAGTCATGCTCATCTGAACCATCTGCGCAGTCACTCCATCCATCACACAGCCAGTTCTGGTGCAGACACTCCCCAGTGCTACAGGCAAACTGCGATGGACTGCATGTTCCTTACGAATACAAAACATCACGCAGTGCAGCCTTACCAACTGACAGTTTCAAAACATTGACACTTCACCACATTTCCTTCATGAATTTCAGAGATAAAAGCAGAGTGTAACAATGTGCTTCTCACTTTCTGAAAGAGATATGGTCTTATATGTTGCATAAAAGCCACTGTCAGCAACACCTTCATCAGCCACAAACAGAACAGTCATCACAGGTCCAGAAGAGGTCAGATCAGGAGGTAGAGTGGACCCACAGTATCTAATGCAGAGAGTCATCCATGCATAACACTGCAGCATAATGAAAGATATTTTCTAATGCATTAATGCAAGAAGCAATTACTACTAACCAACGAAGTCTTTGTTTGAAAAGGACAATGTGAAAACATGTCTAAAATTTGCCAAAAGCCATAATAGTGACCAAGTTTTGCAGCAGGAAATGTGTGGCATTTGGGAAGCGTGGTCATGTGTCGGTCTGTGGGAGAGGGAGAGCGGTAAGGCTCACCTGGGTTGTAATTATCTCTAACACCTGTCTCTCATTATAGTGATGGCAGAGGGAGATCTGAAAAGGTACGCCAGAGCATCAGAGAGGGGAGAGTGACCAGAGAACACGATAGCCCTGAACTGAGAGAGTGTTATTATTGAGAGTGTTTTCATTTATTTAAAAACTATTTTCTTTGTTATCGATGGATAATGTCGATTGTGTGTTTAAGGAATAAAAGGACTGACCTTGAACCTGCTTCGCTGCCTCCTGGAAATGCTGCCATGTAGTCCTCTGCCAGCTGGACGGCACTGGACCCACTCGGACATGCCTCGGGGAAGTTGGGAGACGAGTTGCTCCAGTAACACCAGATCGACGACTTCCACGACGCCACGGGTTCCCCCACCTGCAACCATTTCCGGCAGGTGTCACAGAGCTGCTGTGCAAAAGCAAATGGGTGGCCGTGCTTCCCAAAGCTCAGGGACCGGAAAAGCTTCCGACTCTGCTCCGGGGTTTGACCAACCCGTTGCTGGATGGCCTTCTTCAGGTGGCTGTAATCAAGGAGGCTTGTGGCAGGAAGTTGAGTAAGGGCAACAGATGGGCCACCCACTGATCGGGAAGCCACCTACAAACCTCTGCGGTCTTCTCGAACAGGTCGAGGAAGGCCTCCGGATCATCGTTTGGCCCCATTTTCATTAGGACCACTGGTGGGGTAGGCTCCGGGGAGGTCGCAGCACCAGCCCCCTCCCTGGTGATCAGGCTCCGGAGCACCTGCCGGTCCTCCGCTTGTGCCTGGAGCAGGACTTGAAAGTGTTGTTCCTGCTCCAGGTGTACCTCTATGAGGGCATGATGCTGGTTCTGCTGGATGCTGGTGAGGGTCTTGAAGACTTCGCCCAGCGGTGAGGACTTCGTAATGGCGCTCTCCTCTAAAGCCGGGTTTCGGCACCACTGTAAAAGGATCTTAGTTCATGGGCAATGGAGGAGTCAGGAGAAAACGAAGCAGGTTCAAGGTCAGTCCTTTTATTCTTTTTGTAATTTAGTGTTTTTTTATTTTCGAGAAAGCATACAGAACATTTTGCAATGAAAGAAAGAAAACTTATTTGACCATTATTACCCCATAACCTCCCCCCTTCCCTCACCCAACCCATTGTACTACAGGACTTAGACAGATAAATAAATAAAATGGGATAAAATAAAATAAATACATAGAAAAACAAATAAAATAGTAATAATAATAATAACAACAGAAGCAGTAGCTGCAGATTAAATATCCAAAATTTCCTTGACTGTAGATATCCAATTCTTCCACATAGACAAAGTCACAGGTTTAGCATGATTAGTCCATGCAGATGACAATTCCAGATATAGTATCTCCAATAAAGAATGTAGCCAATGCTTAGTAGAAAGGTCATGAGGAGATTTCCAACGTTGAACAAGTAGGTTCTTTGCAGCAGTCATGGCAGCTAGCCAAAATTTCCATACCTTCTCACTTAGAGGAAATTGAGAATTGTCATTCATCAATAAAATAACAGGATCTTTGGGAAAACAAATCCTAGAAGCTTTGTACAAAACGTCAAACAACATATCCCAAAATTTTTGCACATCTGGAAAGTCCAAAAGCATATGTATCAAAGTGTCCACGCATCCAGGTCCACAAAAATTACAATACGGGTGGGGTGATAGACCCATAGCATATCGTATGCGTGTGGTTAGATATGCCCTGTGAATAACTTTAAAATGAATGAATTGGTGGTTAGGGTTCGTGGACGCATGGAATGTATTATCCCACACTGTATCCCATTCGATGATTCTGTTAGAAGTGTTCAGATCCAATAACCAAGCTCTAGCTTTAGAGAAATGATCTGTATTAAGATTTAAAAAGCAAAGATAAAAATAAGAAACAATTCCTGTGCTTGGTGCATTGCAAATCCAATTCACCACCAGGTGAGCTTGAAGATTTGTACCCCAAGGTACCTTATGGGCCTTTAACGCGGCACGTAATTTAAAATATAAAAATAAAGTGTAATTCGAAATATTAAATCTTTCGATTAAGTCTCGAAAATCCAGGATAGATTCCTTTCCTTTTATGTCATTTAACGTTAGAATACCTTTTATAGCCCAGGATGGCTGCACAAAATGTTGTCCGCCAGAAAGTAAATTCAAATTGTGCCAAATAGGAGTATGAGTGTGCCATATAGTTTTAGATGAAAAACAGGCTTCTATCTTTTTAAATATTTGGAGAGTGTAGGAAAGTATAGGACCATAATATAATGAGCACTTCCTGTGTGAAAGGCCTGAAAATAAAAAATCTTGCAAACAAATTGGTGAAATGCGCTCTTTTACTATTTGTTTCCATGAAGACTGTGAACAAGGATCAAACCATTTCATGACTGAGAGCAGGATAAAGGACCAATGATACCATTGAAAATTAGGGCAGCCCAATCCACCTTTTATTTGACTTCTTTGAAGTGTAGACCACTTAATGCGGGGATGCTTTCCATTCCAAATATATTTTATCAGTAAAGAATCTAGCTTTTTCCAGTAATTTACTGCTGGGGGGAGTGGAAGCATAGAGCTAATAAAATTAATGCATGGCAGAATATTCATTTTTATTGTTGATATTCGGGCAGATGATGATGAAGGCAGACACTTCCATCTTTGAATATCCGACTCAACTTTTCCATAAATTGACATTTAATTAACTTTTGAAATGAGAGGTAAAGTAGGTCTCAGCTCAATCCCTAAGTATTTGACTTGTGTTGATATCTGAATATTATTTGGAATAGAGAAATTAAAACCATCTGAATTGAGAGGCATCAAAATAGTTTTAGAATGATTAATTTTAAATCCAGATAGTGTGCCAAATTCATCTATGCTTTGGAGGGCATTAGGGAGTGAGCGTTGTAGATCAGATAAAAATAATAAAGTATCATCTGCATATAGAGAGATAGAATGGATTGATGAGCCTAACTGAATGGGGTAACAAGTTTACACTCTCTAACGAACTGCGCCATAGGTTCTACTGATAAGTCGAACATGAGGGGGTAAAGTGGGCACCCCTGTCTTGTGCCTCTGCAAATATTAAAAGTGTCCGAGATGAGTCCATACCCTGGCCATGGGATTAGTGTATAGAGTTTGTATCATTCTAATAAAATGGTCTAAATGGTAAAAAACTTTTTCAATGTATACCATAAATAACTCCATTCTAGCCAATCAAAGACTTTTTTGGCATCAGTAAATAGGAGTGTTTCTAATTTCCCAGATTCAGCAATGATATGTAATACTCTACGAACATTGTCTGAAGCCAAATGTCCCGTAATAAATCCTGATTGATCTAGGTCAATTAATTTATGTATCACTGACTGTAGACGTCTGGCAATAACTTTAGCATACAGATATATTTACATCGTCGTTAATCAAGGAGATGGGCCTGTAATTAGAACAGTCCGAATGATCTGTGCTGGGTTTAGGTAAAACCGTAATTAGAGCTGTATTGAGGTCTTTGTGAAAATGACCTTTGAATATGGCCTCATTTATAGTGCATAACCAAATGTGGCCTAGTAAATACCACAGCGCCAGGTATAAATCTATTGGGAGGCCATCGATTCCCGGGAACTTTCCTTTATTTGAACATAACACTGCATAATGTAGTTTTTCTAAGGTAATTTCAGAGTCAAGGCTGTCAGCTTCCTCCTTTGAAAGTATGTTTAAGTTCAACTGATCAAAATTTTTTTTTAACTGGTCAGTACTGGGTTGCATTTCTGAAGTATATAATTTTTCAAAAAATAACATTGTGGCAGCGGGGGCATGGTCGAGCGCCCATCCGGAGAGAGAGAGGGAGGTAAGGGCGCTTACACCTGAGCTAAATTATGTCTAACACCTGTCTCTAATTCCAGTGAGCTTGGGGAGAGCGGCATATAAACAACCACGTCACTGCCAGAAGAGAGAGAGAGAGAGTCTGGCATGAGAGTCTCACGGTGAAGCTACTGAGTTCGAGACGCTACAGAGTTGTGATAGGGACTTGATCTTAGAGCAAAACTCCACACCTTGGGATGACTAACACAGGGGAATTTGCTCCAAGCTCAAGAACGGCAGAGCCGACTGTATAACAGGGGTGCTTGGCTGTGGGAATTCACACCGGGAGATAAGGTACTTGTGTTACTACCCACATCAAGCTCCAAATTACTCACCAAGTGTCAAGGACCCTTTGAGGTCACGCGACGAGTGGGGGATCTCGATTATGAGGTAAAGCGAACCGATAGAGGGGGCGCACGTCAAATATATCACCTCAACATCCTGAAATTGTAGAGGGAGGCAGTCCCTGTGACGTTGGCTATGGTAGATCTGGAGAGGGTGGAGCTCGGGCCGGAGGTGACCATACCAGCTCACAGGGGTTGCCAACTTGCAACAAGAATTTGCAGATGTGTTCTCCCCTCTACCAGGTCGTACGAACCTCATCCAGCACCACATCGTGACTGAACCGGGAGTGGTGGTACGTAGCCGTCCCTATCGCTTGCCCGAACACAAAAAGAAAATAGTTCGGGAGGAATTGGATGCGATGCTTGATATGGGGGTAATAGAGGAATCCCACAGCGATTGGTCCAGCTCAGTTGTTCTGGTGCCTAAGAGCGACGGGTCTGTACGGTTCTGTGTGGATTATAGAAAAGTCAACGCAGTGTCTAAATTTGATGCATACATGATGCCCCACGTTGATGAGTTGCTCGATCGGTTAGGTATTGCTCTATTTTATTCGACACTGGATTTGACAAAGGGTTATTGGCAGATCCCCTTGACACCAATTTCTAATGAAAAAACAGCCTTCTCCACGGCGTTTGGATTGCACCAATTTGTGATGCTTCCGTTCGGTTTGTTTGGGGCCCCGGCCACGTTTCAGCGTGTCATGGACTGAATCCTCAGACCGCATTCGGCTTACGCTGCTGCCTATCTAGACGATATTATAATTTACAGTAATGATTGGCAGCGGCACATGCAGCATCTGAGGGTGGTCCTGAGATCGCTGCGGCAGGTGGTACTCACAGCAAACCTGTGAGTCCCACCAATGCGTGATTGGGTGGGTGGAGGTACGGTATCTGAGTTTCCACTTGGGTCATGGGCAGGTGCGTCCCCAAATTGACAAGACTGTGGCGATTACGACCTGCCCGCGACCCAAGATCAAAAAGGGGGTGAGACAGTTCCTGGGGCTGGCTGGCTATTACAGGAGGTTTGTACCTAATTATTCGGACGTCACCAGCCCGCTGACTGATCTCACTAAAAAGGGGGCTCCAGACCCGGTCCAGTGGACAGAGCAGTGCCAACAGGTCCACTGGACCATGCAAATTAAAGCCGCACTTTGCGGGGGGCCGCTTTTGCATGCACCTAATTTCTCTCTCCCTTTCCTATTACAGATAGACGCTTCAGACAGAGGACTGGGGGCTGTACTCTCGCAGGAGGTGGAGGGGGAGGAGCACCCGGTGCTGTACATCAGCCGCAAGCTCTCCTTGAGGGAGACCAAGTACAGCACTGTGGAGAAGGAGTGTCTGGCCATCAAGTGGGCGGTCCTCACCCTCTGCAACTACCTGCTGGGGCAGGCCTTCACCCTCTGCTCGGACCATGCCCCACTCCAATAGCTCCACCGTATGAAGGATACCAAAGCGTGGATCACCCGTTGGTATCTGGCTCTCCAGCCCTTTAAATTCAAGGTGGTCCACAGACTGGGGGTGCAGATGGCTGTCACCGACTTCCTTTGCAGAAATGGGGGGGAGTGGTAGACAGGCCGGATGGCTCCCTGGCCTGAGTTGGGCGGTGGGGGTATGTGGCAGCAGGGGTGTGGTCGAGCGCCCGTCCGGAGAGAGAGAAAGTGGTAAGGGCGCTTACACCTGAGCTAAATTATGTCTAACACCTGTCTCTAATTCCAGTGAGCTTGGGGAGAGCGGCATATAAACAGACACGTCACTGCCAGAAGAGAGAGAGAGAGAGAGTCTGGCACGAGAGTCTCACGGTGAAGCTACTGAGTTTGAGACGCTACAGAGTTGTGATAAAGACTTTGTGATGATTAAGAGACTGTGATTAGGAGGCTGTGACTAGGAGCCTGTGACGCTAAAGAGTTGTGAAGCTGAGGAAGTTACTGTGCCAGTTGTGACTGTGTTATCCCTAAGTTTGTGATTAAAAGCTTACCTGAGACCTGAACCTTCCTGTCCCAGTGACCTCATTCCCTCACAGACATGAATGTTTTGTTGATGTCTGTGGGATGTGAGGTGAGACCATTTTTTGAATTTTTGATCACCTGGATGTTAAAATGCTGCTAATGTTTTTTCAGAGTAAGTGCAAGGAGTCGGCTCGGTCTGTTTCCATCTATGTAATATTTATGTTTTGTAATGTGCATTAAATATTCTGCTCTTCTTCGAAGCAGATCATTAAGTGCAGCCCTTTCAACATTAAATTTTTGTTGTGTATCATTGGAAAATCGATGACCTAATTCCCTTTCTAATTCCCCACATCTTCTCTCTAATACTGATAGTTGTTCAAGATAATTCTTTTAAAGTCTAGCAGAAAAGGAGATAGCATTGTTCCTTAAAACCCTTTGATGGATGCCCATAACAGTTCTTGATTGGAAACAGAGTCCTGGTTTAATTTGATAAAGTCAATCAGTCTTGCTCTCAGTTGAGAAAGAAAGTCTTTATTTTGCAGCAAAAAAGTATTAAATCTCCATCTGGATGGTTTACAGGGTGTATTAATCTGAAGGTGTGCTAATACAGCATTATGATCAGAAACACTTTGTGGTAGAAACTCAATACTGATTAGACCTGAAAGTAGCGATGATGAAAGTAAAATATAATCAATTCTCAAGAACGATTTGTGATTTGGGGAGAAATAGATGTATTCCTTAGCTGTTGGATTATGTGGTCGCCAAGCGTCACACACATCTAAATCTTTAGTGAACAATCTCAGCGCTGTAGAAGACTGAGATTGCGCTACTGAAACTGAAGGGTTGGAACGGTCCAAAACTGTGTCAAGCACGGCATTTATGTCGGATCCAATGATAATTGAATAGCCCTGGAGAGATTGTAGGGTTTTCAAACATTTGGAAAAAAGGAGGCATCATATGAGTTTGGAGCATATACAGGTGCATCTCAATAAATTAGAATGTCGTGGAAAAGTTCATTTATTTCAGTAATTCAGCTCAAATTGTGAAACTCATCTATTAAATAAATTCAATGCACACAGACTGAAGTAGTTTAAGTCTTTGGTTCTTTTAATTGTGATGATTTTGGTTCACATTTAACAAAAACCCACCAATTCACTATCTCAAAAAATTAGAATACATCATAAGACCAATAAAAAAAACATTTTTTAGTGAATTGTTGGCCTTCTGGAAAGTATGTTCATTTACTGTATATGTACTCAATACTTGGTAGGGGCTGCTTTTGCTTTAATTACTGCCTCAATTTGGCGTGGCATGGAGGTGATCAGTTTGTGGCACTGCCGAGGTGGTATGGAAGCCCAGGTTTCTTTGACAGTGGCCTTCAGCTCATCTGCATTTTTTGGTCTCTTGTTTCTCATTTTCCTCTTGACAATACCCCATAGATTCTCTATGGGGTTCAGGTCTGGTGAGTTTGCTGGCCAGTCAAGCACACCAACACCATGGTCATTTAACCAACTTTTGGTGCTTTTGGCAGTGTGGGCAGGTGCCAAATCCTGCTGGAAAATGAAATCAGCATCTTTAAAAAGCTGGTCAGCAGAAGGAAGCATGAAGTGCTCCAAAATTTCTTGGTAAACGGGTGCAGTGACTTTGGTTTTCAAAAAACACAATGGACCAACACCAGCAGATGACATTGCACCCCAAATCATCACAGACTGTGGAAACTTAACACTGTACTTCAAGCAACTTGGGCTATGAGCTTCTCCACCCTTCCTCCAGACTCTAGGACCTTGGTTTCCAAACGAAATACAAAACTTGCTCTCATCTGAAAAGAGGACTTTGGACCACTGGGCAACAGTCCAGTTCTTCTTCTCCTTAGTCCAGGTAAGACACCGCTGACATTGTCTGTGGTTCAGGAGTGGCTTAACAAGAGGAATACGACAACTGTAGCCAAATTCCTTGACACGTCTGTGAGTGGTGGCTCTTGATGCCTTAACCCCAGCCTCAGTCCATTCCTTGTGAAGTTCACCCAAATTCTTGAATCGATTTTGCTTGACAATCATAAGGCTGCGGTTCTCTCGGTTGGTTGTGCATCTTTTTCTTCAACACTTTTTCCTTCCACTCAACTTTCTGTTAACATGCTTGGATACAGCACTCTGTGAACAGCCAGCTTCTTTGGCAATGAATGTTTGTGGCTTACCCTCCTTGTGAAGGGTGTCAATGATTGTCTTCTGGACAACTGTCAGATCAGCAGTCTTCCCCATGATTGTGTAGCCTAGTGAACCAAACTGAGAGACCATTTTGAAGGCACAGGAAACCTTTGCAGGTGTTTTGAGTTGATTAGCTGATTGGCATGTCACCATATTCTAATTTTTTGAGATAGTGAATTGGTGGGTTTTTGTTAAATGTGAGCCAAAATCATCACAATTAAAAGAACCAAAGACTTCAACTACTTCAGTCTGTGTGCATTGAATTTATTTAATACACGAGTTCCACAATTTGAGTTGAATTACTGAAATAAATGAACTTTTCCACGACATTCTAATTTATTGAGATGCACCTGTATATTGACAAATGCAAACCTCTTTCCTTCTGTTAAAGTACAGCAATATGCAACTCTACCAACATCATCAGAACCTGTGTGTTCAATAATAAAGTTAGAGTTATGTTTGAATAGAATTGTCACCCCCTTCTTCTTAGATTTACAACTTGATGATACTATGGGAATATAACGCCTGTTTTGCATTCTTTGGGCATCCATGGCGGTAAGGTGGGTTTCTTGAAGAAACGCTACATCAATCTTTTTTCTGTGTAAAAGATCTAAAACCCGTGTTCGTTTGATAGGAGAGTTTAATCTCCTAATGTTAAAAGACAACGTGTTTATTCTAACCATAGACTGTAGTTACAGGGCTCACACAGGATAACATGTAATGTTTAGAGCAGGTTATAAAGCGTACCAATAAAGTTTTCACAGCTATACACAAAAACAAAGATGGTCCTGAGTGCTTTATGCGCCCCCTCCCTTTCCCATATCCCCCCTTTAGCAAACGTCTGTGGCGATCGCGAGGCAATGTCTAAACACTATTCACCTTATTAGCCCCCAATGAATTTAACAACTGAGGAAATTAAAATTATAGAATGAATATTTCCAAACTCAGAAGAACAATCTAAATTGCAACGATTTTGATAACGGCAACCAGATTTATAGAAGAACTGTAGCCCGTCTTTTCTAAGTAAACAAACATACAATAGTTATACAAGACCTTTACATATAACAGTCTAACAACCTGCACATGAAAACTGTTTAAAGGAGACTTAGAATGAAAATGCAATTGTATAGAAATAAAAGACTATTTACCATTTCACTTTGGTGAACTGAAACACAAGTGTACGCTGAAAAAGTCTTTGGTCCATGTATTGCACAGGTTTGTCAGCAAAGACATTACATGTCTCTTTAGTTGGCCTCCTCCATTGCCTCCTGAAGCAGGAAGTTTAAAGATCTACGAGCAGTAGGTACCGTTGCGGCATCAAGACCCTCGTGATATTTTTCAGCATCCTCCGGAGATTCGAACGAGTATTTCTGACCCTTATGGGTGACTCTCAGCGATGCTGGGTAGATCAGGAAAGTTTTGGCACCTTTCTGGTGAAGCTTGAATCTTACGGCTGAAAACGCCTTCCTCTTTTGCGCCGTCTCATGACTGTAATTAGCATAGAATTCCAGGTGCGCTCCTCCGGGCAGAGTGGGTTTTGCTTTCCGGGCTCCTTGAAGGATGGCTTGCCTGTCAGGATAGCAGAGGAGCCGGAATATCAACGATCGTGGTTTAGGTGAGTTGAAGTTCGAGTATACTCAATGAGCTCTATCGATCTCAATCAGGCTTGAGTGCGCCGAAAGGTCGGGGATGCAATTAGGTAGCATTTTCTGTAGCAAACCGACAGGATCATCCCCTTCCATTCCTGTTGGTAGATTAACCAGGCGGACATTTTTGCGACATGACCGGTCTTCGAAGTCATTGCATTTTCACTGCATCTGTTCAAGCTGAGACAAGAAGAGGTTCGTATCTTTTTTTGTTTTGCGTAAACTGCCTTGGAGATTGTCCACTTTCGTTGAGATCGACGCCATATTTTTACTCAGAGAATCTATTTCTTCTTTCAGAGATTGAAGAACGGCGCTGTTTTCATTAATATAGTCATTGAAGGGATTATGGGCCAACTTTATTGCCTCTGTCAACATGCGGGAAACCATTTCGCGCATAGCCTCCTGTTGTGCTTCGATTGCATGGCTAACAATTGAAGCTACGTTGTCCTCGGGTGATTTGAGGTGTTTGCAGCCCGCAGCTGATTTTTGGGGAGACATCGATATTTTACTAGTTGCCATTATTGAAGTAGAACTGTCCAGTCAATAACAAAGAAAATCATTTTTAAATAAACAAAAACACTCTCAGTAATAACACTCTCTCGGTTCGGGGCTGTTGTGCTCTCTGGTCACTCTCCCCTCTCTGATGCTCTTGCGTGCCTTTTCAGGTCTCCCTCTGCCATCACTATAAAGAGAGACAGGTGTTAGAGATAATTACGACCCAGGTGACGAGCCTTACCGCTCTCCCGCAGACTGACACATGACCACGCCCCCCATGCCACAAAAGGGTTTTCTGAAAAAACAATGGATTTTTTCTTTTAGCTAAAATTAAAACTTGAACTGAATTGGGCTTGGGTTTCCCAAAGGTGCTATGTTTTGTTATTACGTTATGAGTTGCTACAGAGTACACTGAACTAATTTCAGTCATTTTCATGTCCAGGTGACATTTTCTTTTTTTTCTTTTTTTATATTTTACGGTCCAGTTTTGGTGAGAGATTTCAATGCTGATAGTTGCCTTGATATGTTACTATAACCTGCATCGATGCACTCAAAATCCTAATTTAGACAAAGATATCATTCTTTTTCTCAATATCTAGCAGTGATGCACACAGATGCTGCTGTGATTGTGAGTGATTGTGATAGAAAGAGAACTACTTTAGATTATTAAGTGATCAATGTTAAAAAAGAGTTAAGAGTAGAATTGTTCTTACCTCCCTAGAACAGTGTTGTCACCCGTGTTTGCACTGTCATAAACCTCCAAGTAGTCAAACTCACATACATCCTGTGTTTCCAGACTGAAGTTCTGAAAACTTAGTCTTATAACTTGTCCATCTTGCACGGATATTTGCCACATGCACAGCTGTAAGAGAGAGTGCTAAAGCATTAGGCTGAGGTAGAGATACAAATTTATAAATAAAGATTTAATAGTGAAAATGGTTAATTAAATCATTAATAGTTAAGAGTTGGTATGAGTTAATTGCTCTGTTATGTCAAATGACATTTGTTCCATAAAGGTTTTATCACTTTACCAAATCTTTCTGCCCTACAGCATGTTACATGTATGAAACAAAATACATGATATCTTCAGATTTTTTCTTCTATTCGTCATTGACAACCTAACACAACCTGGCATAACAGAGTTTTACTATACACATTCCTTCCAAAGGTGGACAATAGAAAAAAATCAAGTAGACGCATGTACACAAGTAGGAAGTTATATATATATATATATATATATATATATATATATATATATATATATATAAAATAATCATACTCAACCAAAACTACTCTACTCTCTCCACGCCCCACCCCAAGAGCCCTCCAAAAACTCCAAATAATTGCCCCATTTCCCGACAAAAAAATCTAAGTTACCTCGTCTTCCCAATGACACCTCTTCAAAAGCCGCCACCCTCCCCATCTCCATGCACCACTCCGGAAATGGGGGCACACAAGCTGACCTCATACCCCTCAAAATAATCTGCCTGGCAATCATCACACAGGTCAGAACCCAATTCTCTATGTGACTATTCCCCACATCGATGACTGCCCCGCCCAAAACAAAAACTTTCTGAGGCAAAACGAAACCCGAGTGTCTACCACGTTACACACAAAATTCTGAAACTTCAACCAGAATTTCTGGATCTCAGTACACCACCAAAAAACATGGGCCCCTATCCAGAGTAAAATAATCTGAAATGAATCCATTTGTTTGTACCGCCGCTACCAGGTGTCTATAAAGTAACTTAATACATCCAATAAAAGTACCCGTATATTTCCAAAATCTTAAAAAGATAATCCCATTCTACCATATCGAATGCCTTTTCAGCATCAAGTGAGATGGCAGCGACTGGAGTCTGATCATTCACCACTGACCACATGATATTGATGAAATGCCTAATGTTATCAGAAGAGCTGCAGCCCCGAATAAACCCCACCTGATCTGTATGTATAAGAGATGTCTTTACTTAATCGATTAGCCAAAATATTTGACAAAATTTTAACGTCTAGCTGGATCAGGGAAATTGGACGGTAACTCTTACACTCGTTTGGATCTTTGTCCTTTTTAAAAATCAGACTGATCCGGGCTTGTCTCATGTTTGGTGGAAGCTTTCCATTCTTTAGTGATTCCGTATAAACTTCTAACAAAAGTGGAGCCAGTTCTGTAGGATAAGATCTAAAAAATTCAGCGGCAAAGCCATCTGGCCCTGGAGCCTTGCAGGGTCTTAATTACCTGGTCAAGCTCCTCCAAGGTTATCTCAGAATCAAGAGAATTTTTTTGCTCAGTCGTCAGTTTAGGGAGATCTAATGGTTAAACAAAGTTTCTAATATCTTCATCAGTAAGCGAAGATGTGGAACTATAAAGATCAAGACAGAATTCTTTAAAAGCATTATTAATATCAATGGCTGAGGTAAATATTTCACCACCAGCAGATTTCACTGAGGGAATGGTAGAAAACGACCCTCTCTGTTTTATATATCTAGCCAAAAGCTTCCCTGCTTTGTCCCCCGACTCAAATAACCAAAACTCCACCTTCCGCAACAAAATAGGATTATATCTGTATTTCAATCAGGTCAATTCTCTGAGGCCATCAGATGACATTCGCCGCTTCTGTTCTGTCTCGGTACTTTTAATATTCTCTTCCAACTCCACGAGTTCTCGTGCTTTGGATTTTTTGATGAATGAGGCATACTGTATGATCCGACTCCTAAGAACCACCTTAAGTGCCTCCCAAGCCACACCCAAAGAGGAGACTGAGGATCAGTTGGTCTCCATATAAACATTGATTTCAGCTTAGACATTTGTTGGAAATCAGGATTTTGCAAAAGGGATACATTAAAGCTATATGATTTATTTTCTTCCATATGTTGCAACACCTCAAACTAACCAGGGCGTGATCTGAAATTAAGATGTTTCCAGTTGAGCAATCAATGACAGAAGAAATGAGGGACTTTATATATATATATATATATATATATATATATATATATAAATCTATTCTAGAATAAATCTTATGGACTGATGAAAAAAATGTATAGTCCCTACCAGATGGATTCAAAAGTCTCCAAATATCTGTATGATCAAGATTTTTACACATCCTGTGAAGCATCAGTGTGGCTTGCACACTTTTGCTTCACTATGATCAAGGACTGAGTCCATCAAAAGATTGAAGTCTCCTCCCAATATTATATAATGAGGGGTGCCAGCGGCTTGCAACATCCCTTCAAGATCTATAAAAAAGCCCTGATCATCAGCGTTAGGTGTGTAAATATTAGCCAAAATCAACTTTTGCCCCTGAATTTCTGCTAAAACAATAATGACTCTTCCTAATTTATCTTTAATCTGTTTGAAACATTTGAATTGTAGATGCTTATTTATCAATGTTATGACTCCCCTGATCTTACTTGAGCCAGCACTAAAGAAAACATGTCCACCCCATATCTTCCCAAAGTTTTTAGCTTCCTGCGGGGAAAGATGTGTTTCTTAAAGAAACACTATATCATATTTCCTACATTTAAGAAAAGAAATAACCTTCCTTCTTTTTATAGGATGCCCAGCCCATTCACATTCCACGTGGAGAGAGATAATACACTCATATTAACATTTGATATTTTGACATATTAGAAGAATAAAATTGTAAAGACCAGATTCCAACATTAGTGCAACAATCAAATCCTGAACTTCCCCCAGAACCAAACACACAGAAAAAAGAAAAACATGCATTACTACACAAAACAAACTCCAGCCGCTAAGCGGAACCAACACAAAAAGAAACAAAAATGCCCTGCTTCCTCAGACAGTCAAGTGTATGTACAGCGAGACTTGGGGGCCATATGAAAATCACCAAATGGTTTACTCACCCCATTTTCTCTATGAAATACAATGCTTGCTGTGGGCATGTAAATATTTTGCGGCCATCCTTAGTATCTATTCTCAATTTGGCCGGAAATATCAGAGCAAAAGCGATCTTCTGTTGATATAAGAGTTTCTTACATTCCTTGAATCGATTACGTTTCTCTCTTGTTAAACTCGCAAAATCTGGGAACAAGAAAATGCTGTGATTCTTCCAAGAAAGCTTTCCTTTGCTCCTTGTGCAACACGAGATCTTTATTGGATTATCTCAGGAATTTGGCTAGAATTGATCAGGACCTGTATCCCTCAGCCGACCTCCGAACCAGGACTCTGTGAGCTCGCTCCATTTCCAGCTTATGGCCTGTTATGTTGGGCAGACTCGGGAAGAGCTCGTCTAGGAATTTCACCATATCTCTGCCTTATTCACGCTCAGGAATTCCAACAATTCGGACATTGTTTCACTGATTACGATTCTCCAAATCCTCCAGTTTTTCCCAAACGCTTTCCAAGTCTATCTTGGTTGCTAGTGGATTAGCAGCTAATTCCCTCTCTGATGACTCCAGATAATTGATCCGTCTCTCGACATCCCCGAGTCTTGTAACCAACTCGGAGAATTTCATTTCCATCGCAGTAATCGATCGACATATTACAGCAAGATCCTCTGTCAGCAACAACTTTCGTCAGCATCACAGACATGCTCGCCATATGGCTTTGAATTTCTCCTGCCGCACATTTCAAATCGAGTCCCTGGTCTGCGGGCCTGTCCGAGGCACCAGCTTGAGCACATAAGTGTCTTTTAATATCTCCAGAGCCCGAGGATTTTGAATTCTTTGCCATGTTGAATTCAAAGAACACATATGTAGCAGGGTGTAACGAATCTCACCAGTTTATGACATAAAAATAATAAAATACTAGCAAAGTGCACAGAGCTCGCCATTTACACATCCGCTCCTCAAATGGCGTCACGTGACTCCGCTTTGCTAGTTTTTAAATAAAGTAGCTTTTCAGTAGCGAAGCTTTTTTTTTATTAGGTAGCGGCATAGCTTTCACAAAAGCTACTCTGCTACATCATACATCACACCAGTGTTTACTATCTCCAGTTTTGAATCAGAACTAAAGATGTCCGTTCAAAAATGAATCTCTCATTTGAGTTGGTTCCTTAGAATTAATTGGTCACATGTGATAGCAAAGCAGTCTGAATCAGTTCGCAATTCAATCTAAATGACTCAGAAAGCTGCTGAATCTTATGGTGCGCGCTCTGACTTGGCAACATGCAAATGGTATTGTTTAAAACACGAAAAATAAAGATAACACTGGTTGCAGTGGATCTACAATCAATGGAAACAGAACCTGCAAATGTGTCCAATGAAATGATGAAGGTCTTTATACATAGGTTTGTATATGTAGCATGTATGAATATGATTGTACAATTTGTTTTACATGCACATACATTTTATATTGCACCATACTGTACACTTGTATACTGGACTACCATGGCTTAGATAAACATCATGTGAATAAGTCTTTTAGATGCTTTGTCTATAACAGTATGCTCTGTGCATCTGGTTGGAAAAAATGAAGTAGCTTAAATGTAGCAAACTACTTTTGGCCTGTAGCTTGTAGTGTAACTTGCTATGTTCTCTCAAGCATACCTTTTAGCTTAGTTTAACTAATTTTTCTGTTGAGTAGTTAATAGCTTAGCTATCTAAATGTTTTGAGTAGCCTGCCCAACACTGATCAAACTGAATACCAGGGTAGCAACTGGTAAAATAATGGAGATGGTTTACCTGTTGATGTGGGTAAGGCTTTGGATGGTTTGGACTGGAGAAAGATCCATATTCTCCTGTCAGTCTCCCCCCACATACTTGAAAAAAGGGATTTAATGCATCATGGATGACAAGAGAAAAAAAGGCTGGAATTCAAGTTTAGTAGTTTTTATTCAATGTGTTCAGTAATGTAACCTTTGTGCTTCTGGCTGCAGTTCACTTCATCTGAGTGGTCCTTACAGTTTGGCTGGCTGTCACAAATGGAAACAGGAAGTAAACAACGGCCATTGTCACACATAAACTCCTCTCGGGAACAGCTTTCTAATTGCAAACAGACAGACAAGTCATCTTCAGTACATATATACACAGAAATGTTTCCTATTAAGAACACCAACACAAATAATCCATGATCAGAATATCATATATATTTTACACCCAAAACACAACAAGCATTGCTGGCCAATACACTTGTATCTAAAGGTAGAAACAGTGCATATCTGCCTGAAAAATGTGTACCGCAGATGACATTTGAAGCTACATTTCATGCCGGTGCGTGCCGGTATATGTTGGAGCCCGCGATTTCCGGTGGCTGATCTCCAGACGTCCTAGCACTATCAGGGGTATTAATCTATCTCTCTTGCACCCCCCCCCCCCACCCCCAGTGGCTGGGCCCCTGAAAGCTGTCTCCCCCCCCCTCCCCCTTATGGGAAGCCCGGAGCCTGTGTATCAAGCTATTACTCTAACATAAACATAATGATAATATGTTCATGTAAGTTATACTTACTCTGTCCTGGTAATACAGAATGGTATTGTGCAATAAACCCATTTCTCCCAATGCTGCCATCAGATCGAAATGACACCCACACAGTACTGCTGTTTGTATTCACTGTAGGTGGTGCTACGTTGCCACAAAATCTGGGAAGAAGTGAATCTTAATTAAAGGTTCATGAAACCCTAAATCACACTGGTTACTGATATACACTATATTGCCAAAAGTATTCGCTCATTAGACGCATATGAACTTAAGTGACATCCCATTCTTAATCCATTGGGTTTAATATGACGTCGGCCCACCCTTTGCAGCTATAACAGCTTCAACTCTTCTGGGAAGGCTTTCCACAAGGTTTAGGAGTGTGTTTATGGGAATTTTTGACCATTCTTCCAGAAGCGCATTTGTGAGGTCAGACACTGATGTTGGATGAGAAGGCCTGGCTCGCAGTCTTCGCTCTAATTCATCCCAAAGGTGCTCTATCGGGTTGAGGTCAGGACTCTGTGCAGGCCAGTCAAGTTCTTCCACACCAAACTCGCTCATCCATGTCTTTATGGACCTTGCTTTGTGCACTGGTGCGCAGTCATGTTGGAACAGGAAGGGGCCATCCCCAAACTGTTCCCACAAAGTTGGGAGCATGGAATTGTCCAAAATCTCTTGGTATGCTGAAGCATTCAGAGTTCCTTTCACTGGAACTAAGGGGCCAAGCCCAGCTCCTGAAAAACAACCCCACACCATAATCCCCCTCCACCAAACTTCACAGTTGGCACAATGCAGTCAGACAAGTACCATTCTCCTGGCAACCGCCAAACCCAGACTCGTCCATCAGATTGCCAGATGGAGAAGCGTGATTCGTCACTCAAGAGAACACGTCTCCACTGCTCTAGAGTCCAGTGGCGGCGTGCTTTACACCACTGCATCCGACGCTTTGCATTGCACTTGGTGATGTATGGCTTGGATGCAGCTGCTCGGCCATGGAAACCCATTCCATGAAGCTCTCTACGCACTGTTCTTGAGCTAATCTGAAGGCCACATGAACTTTGGAGGTCTGTAGCGATTGACTCTGCAGAAAGTTGGCGACCTCTGCGCACTATGCGCCTCAGCATCCGCTGACCCCGCTCTGTCATTTTACGTGGCCTACCACTTCGTGGCTGAGTTGCTGTCATTCCCAATCGCTTCCACTTTGTTATAATACCACTGACAGTTGACTGTGGAATATTTAGTAGCGAGGAAATTTCACGACTGGACTTGTTGCACAGGTGGCATCCTATCACAGTACCACGCTGGAATTCACTGAGCTCCTGAGAGCAGCCCATTCTTTCACAAATGTTTGTAGAAGCAGTCTGCATGCCTAGGTGCTTCATTTTATACACCTGTGGCCATGGAAGTGATTGGAACACCTGAATTCAATTATTTGGATGGGTGAGTGAATACTTTTGGCAATATAGTGTATGTAAATATATGACTGAAATGGGAAACGATGACAATAAAACCTAACATTCACTACAGAAACCGTACTCTCCACCACAATGTTGAAAGTTTTTGTCTCCTCCTAACACGGAAACGGACGGACGGTCACTGAAGTTAAAGGATTCTCCACAGTGGCCTAAATGGACAATGTTGTCGGGATTTCTCCCTGTATGTCATTCTTTATTTATGTTCTGATTATTAATCATTAATGTGACATAAATTTGGTTTCAAATGTGGTTTCAAGACCAAGTCGTTTGAGGAAAATTGCCCAGATGTTTGTCTGATATTTCTGGTTTTCAGAAAGTTAAATCTATGCCTATGCTGTTGCGAAATCATCATTTGGTGGCGCTCAGGGAAGGTTAATCAGTGCATACATAGGAATCCTTAAATGTGAATTGTGGAGAGAGTTCAGAGTTAATTATATTCTTATGATGTTTATCAATATTTTTAAGAATAATTGCATGTAAAATAATGGCACATTTATTAGGACTACTACTAAATATTCTAAAAATGTTAAATAGTGCTGACTGACAGCCTAGTGTGTCTTGGTGTAAATGCAGTGTGGGCAAACCTTGTGACAGCAGAGGTCTTCTCAGTCTGCTCTCTAATCTCTAACCAATCAAACAAGCAAGGAGAAGGTCCCTCGATAGCCAGAGATGACACATGGATCTGCACAAGGTAAGGAGGAGACACCCTGATCACCCACACACAGTGAGAATCTGGAGGGTACAAGTCAGGGTGGTTTGGAGAACTGAGAGTGCCCTCAGAATCCGTCAACATGCCACCACATTCTGACAGAGCAGGAAAAAAAACATACAACCAATAATGATTAAATCAATTATATTAATTTATAACAGGGTAATTCACAACATGTGTGCACCATTCAGAATTGAATTAAGAATGCCGATTCACTTCCATTTCAATTCCTGAATTTGAATGGAATTTTAATTGAGGTAGTAAAAAGAATCAGAATCAGAATGAGCTTTATTGCCAAATGTTCTCACGTACACAAGTAATATTTTTTTGGTGATAGAAGAAGAAAGTGCATACAGAACATTACAGTGAGACACAGAATATAAAACAAGGTAAGAGTATAAATAGACATACAAATAATAGGACATATAACAGAATGGCATATGTACATGTGCAAGTGGTAATGTATGTGCAAGGTAGGGGTATGTACAGATATTGAATTAAATATGTGAATTTACATATGTATATGAGATATGTATTTACATTATTGCACTATGGGTTACAGTACATCCGGAAAGTATTCACAGCGCTTCACTTTTTCCACATTTTGTTATGTTACAGCCTTATTCCAAAATGGATTAAATTCATTATTTTCCTCAATTCTACAAACAATACCCCATAATGACAACGTGAAAGATGTTTGTTTGAAATCTTTGCAAATTTATTATAAATAAAAAACTAAAAAATAAAATAAAATCACATGTACATAAGTATTCACAGCCTTTGCTCAATACTTTGTTGAAGCACCTTTGGCACCAATTACAGCCTCAAGTCTTTTTGAGTATGATGCTACAAGCTTGGCACACCTATTTTTGGGCGGTTTCTCCCATTCTTCTTTGCAGGACCTCTCAAGCTCCATCAGGTTGGATGGGGAGCGTCGGTGCACAGCCATTTTCAGATCTCTCCAGAGATGTTCAATTGGGTTCGAGTCTGGGCTCTGGCTGGACCACTCAAGTACATTCACAGAGTTGTCCCGGAGCCACTCCTTTGTTATCTTGGCTGTGTGCTTAGGGTCGTTGTCCTGTTGGAAGATGAACCTTCGCCCCAGTCTGAGGTCCAGAGCGCTCTGGAGAAGGTTTTCATCAAGGATGTCTCTGTACATTGCTGCATTCATCTTTCCCTCGATCCTGACTAGTCTCCCTGTTCCTGCCACTGAAAAACATCCCCACGGCATGATGCTGCCACCACCATGCTTCACTGTAGGGATGGTATTGGCCAGGTGATGAGCGGTGCCTGGTTTCCTCCAGACATGACGCTTGCCATTCAGGCCAAAGAATTCAATCTTTGTTTCTCATGGTCTGAGAGTCCTTCAGGTGCCTTTTGGCAACTCCAGCAGGCTGTCATGTGCCTTTTACTGAGGAGTGGCTTCCGTCTGGCCACTCTACCATACAGGCCTGATTGGTGGAGTGCTGCAGAGATGGTTGTTCTTCTGGAAGGTTCTCCTCTCTCT
Organism: Myxocyprinus asiaticus; assembly: GCF_019703515.2. Taxonomy (NCBI): domain Eukaryota; kingdom Metazoa; phylum Chordata; class Actinopteri; order Cypriniformes; family Catostomidae; genus Myxocyprinus; species Myxocyprinus asiaticus. The sequence continues at coordinate 39,067,428 of NC_059382.1, read as the reverse complement.
ACAGAGAAATGCTGGAGCTCTGTCAGAGTGACCATCGGGTTCTTGGTCACCTCCCTGACTAAGGCCCTTCTCCCCCAGTCGTTCAGTTTGGCCGGGCGGCCAGCTCTAGGAAGAGTCCTGGTGGTTCCAAACTTCTTCCATTTACGGATGATGGAGGCCACTGTGCTCAGTGGGACCTTCAATGCTGCAGAAATTTTTATTTACCCTTCCCCAGATCTGTGCCTCAATACAATCCTGTCTCAGAGGTCTACAGACAATTCCTTGGACTTCATGGCTTGGTTTGTGCTCTGATATGCACTGTTAACTGTGGGACCTTATATAGACAGGTGTGTGCCTTTCCAAATCATGTCCAATCAACTGAATTTACCACAGGTGGACTCCAATCAAGTTGTAGAAACATCTCAAGGATGATCAGTGGAAACAGGATGCGCCTGTGCTCAATTTTGAGTGTCATGGCAAAGGCTGTGAATACTTATGTACATGTGATTTTTTTATTTTTTATTTTTAATAAATTTGCAAAGATTCAAACGAACTTCTTTCACATTGTCATTATGGTGTATTGTTTGTAGAATTTTGAGGAAAATAATTAATTTAACCCATTTTGGAATAAGGCTGTAACATAACAAAATTTTTAAAAAGTGAAGCGCTGTGAATACTTTCCGGATGCACTGTAGTCCTGAGGCAGTTTAATAGTTCATTTGGAAAATGGCCTGAGCGTAAAAACTGTTCTTGTGCCTGGATGTCCTGGCACTCAGTGCTCTGTAGTGACGGCCAGAGGGCAACAGTTCAAAGAGGGAGTGGGCAGGGTGTGTGGAGTCCAGAGTGATTCTACCTGCACATTTCCTTACTCCTGAAATCTACTATCATCTCCACTGTTTTGAGCGTGTTCAGCTCAAGGTTGTTGTGAGCGTACCAGACAGCCAGCTGTTCAACCTCCCATCTGTATGAGGCTGATGACTGTGGTGTTGTCTGCAAACTTCAGGAGCTTGACAGTGGGGTCCTTTGCAGTGCATTCATTTGTGTACAGGGAGAAGAGCAGTGGAGAGAGAATACATCCCTGAGGAGCACCAGTGCTAATAGTGAGGGTCCCGGATGTGAGTTTCCCCAGTCTCACTAGCTGCTGCCTATCTGTCAGAAAGCTGGTGATCCATCAACATATTGGGGTGGGCACAGGGAGCTAGGTCAGTTTGGTTGAGAGAAGATCAGGCATGATGGTATTGAAGGCTGAACTGAAGTCCACAAATAGGATCCTTACATAAGTCCCAGGTCTGTCGAGGTGTTGCAGGATATAATGCAGGTGAAGCTTTCCTAGTCTTTTGTTTCTGAAAGGCCTGGCACACATCCTCCTCACAGGTCATAAGTGCAGATTGAGTAACAGGAGGGGGGAGGAGGGGGGTTCCAGGAGGTGTTTGTGTGTGTGTGTGGGTGAAGTGAAGTTCAGAGTGGGGGAGGGGTGTGAGACTGGGCTTTTCAAACCTGCAGTAAAACACATTCAATTCAGCCATTAGTTGACTCTACTAAGCGAGGGGGGTGTCTTTTACATGGTGATGCTTTTCAGGCCTTTCCACACAGATGGAGGATCGTTGGCTGAAAACTGGGTTTTCAGCTTTTCAGAATAGTTTCTTTTAGCCACTCTGATTTCCTTAGTCAGTGTGTTTCTGGCCTGGTTGTACAAAATTTTATCCCCACTTCTGTAAGCATCCTCTTTGGCATGACAAAACTGTCTGAGTTTTCCTGTAAACCATGGTTTATCGTTACAAATATCTTGCTCTTATCATCTAATCGTGGATGCATTTTTCTTCTAGTGCTTTTAGATCTTGGTGCTGCCTTCAATACCATAGATCACGACATTTTCTTGAATAGGCTTGAGAATAATGTTGGCATTTGTGGACTTGCATTAGCATTGTTTAGGTCCTATTTAGCAGACCGCTACCACTTTGTCTGTGTAAACGAGGAATTCAAATAAAAAAAAGTTAAGTATAGAGTTTTTCTCCTTATATATGCTTCCCCTGGGAGATATTATCAGGAATCGTGGAATAAGTTTCCCCTGTTATGCTGACGATACCCAACTTTATATTTCTTCAAAACCCGATGAAATTTCACAATTCTCCAAAGATTGGATGGCCATAAATTTCCTTCTACTCAATTCCAAAAAAACAGAGGTACTAATTATTGGACAAAAAAACTCTAAAAAATAAGCTGCAAAAATATCATTTGACTCTTGATGGATGTACTGTTACATCGTCTTCTACAGTGAAGACCTAAGGTGTTATATTTGATACCAATCTGTCCTTTGAAAATCTTCTAAAATTTCCAATGTTTGTAGAACAGCAATCTTCCACCTCAGAAATACTGCTAAGTTACGACAAATGCTCTCTGTTGCTGATGCTGAAAAACTAATTCAAACATTCATGTCCTAAAGACTAGATTATTGTAACGCATTACTGGGAGGATGTCCTGCAAGTTCAATAAATAAACTTCAATTGGTTCAAAATGCAGCAGCCAGAGTACTGACTAGAACCAAGAAGTATGATCATATTAGCCCCATTTTATCATCGTTACATTGGTGTTGGGGCTTTGTTCAGGAGCTGTTTGGTTCTTAGCAATAATTCATAATTATTAAAATCAATACAACATTGATTAGAATCAACATTAGCTTATTAATCCTTCAAATCAACAGCTATCAGATATAATTATTCATTATTAAAATCAATAGAACTTTGCTTAGAATCAACATTAGATTATTAATCCTTCAAATCAACAATCATCAAAGATAACTATCAATTATCAAAATCAATAGAATATTAATATGGATTATTATTGCCGGGGCACCACCCTGGAATCAGGCACTAATAACCAGACAGTATAACAGTCTCAATATAGGATTGTTCTCTTAGGAAGTCAACATCAGGAGAACATCGACATTCAAAAGGAAAACAACGAAGGCTTGAATCCGAGCACTGACATCCCCTGCCAGCCCTTGGCACAGGTGCATGCAGAACAATACCAAAACACTTCTCTTTAAAGTATAACAAAGTTTATTGATGCAGTAATATCAATTAATAATCAATACAATGCAGTCGTTAAACTTCTGACTTCCAACTACAAACTAAACAGTAAAGCCAGTTTAGCGATCGTGGGAGAGACGGCAACCATTAGTTTTATCACTCAGAGACGCGGTGAACAGCTTGTTATCCATCCGGCACGGTCGTTGGTTCTTTAATGGATAAACTTGTGTAAACTTCGGAAAGGTGTGCCGGTCTCATCCGCGATGGCGCAAATGCACAAACAGCCCAATGTGGTTGGATGACAACACAGCAAATCTCATTCATGGTAACAGTAAGTTAAAATAATACTTTTGAGTATGATTAGCATCAATGAGCAGACTCTGCGGTCCGTAAACTGTACAAGCACTAACTTTGATACACAAGAATAATATACTATAATAATCTATCTCTGCCCAGACGTAAACCTCTTACTTGAGTCACGTGAGGATGTGGGTAGAATGTGTGTTCGTCCATCGATTGACTCTGATTCGGTTCCTCGAAGCTCGGGTGATGACAGGAGGCTGTTTCCTCGCTCTGTCGGTGGGTGGTACGGTGGCTGATTCTTGGCAGGTTGGCAGAGATATCAGTGAAGTTGACTCGGTTGAAGAAGGGAGAGAAATATTCTTTCTTCACTTCTGCAGGCAAAAGTGTGAGACGCGGATTGCTTGGTGGTCTCCTTTGGAGAATCTCAGCCTGTCCAGCGAAATGGAGTTTGTATGGCCAAAGTTCAGGTACGTACGTTACTTATTTGGGCAGCGAGGCTACACCTGGGAGCAGCAGGGCTGCAACTAGACATGGCAAATACTGTCACTGGAAACAAGCTTAAGAGGAATCTCCGGAGTTTTATATTCTTGATGACATCATGGTTGAGGGACGCGTTCTGTCGCGCATTTCATCCAATAGGAGTTGAGAGTTCGATCCTTCAGAATTTCACACATGTGTAAAGTGAGCAAGGCTTGATGGGATCTGTAGTTTGTTTGGACTCCCTTTGTTTGATTTTGGTGCCGTTTGTGTTATCAGGATTTGAGTGTTCCTATAGGCCTCAGTCAGGCTTTATGACGGTATGTAGGCCTGCCTTTGTCTCCTGTCTGAGCACATGAGGCCCAACATTGAGTCATTTTTATTTGTGTAGCGCTTTTCACAACACACATCGTTTCAAAGCAGCTTTACAGAAAATCAGGCATTAACAGAAAATGAAAATGTAACATCTATAAAGTCTTAGAGTCATCATTGTGTAGTTTGATTAAATATGATGTAAATTGTGTATAAACTTAAATAAGTATATAATAATTGTATTTAAAACCCCAGTGAGCATGCCGAATGCAACTGTGGCAATGGTCACAAAACTCCATAAGATGCTGGTTAATGGAGAAAAATAACCTTGGGAGAAACCAGGCTCACTGTGGGGGCAGTTATATGTGTGCAGTGCAAGTCATGGTTTAAAATGATTAAACTAAGTAAGTGTTAAGGGCAGGTGTTTAAACAAAAATTTTGTATGAACTGTAAGATTAATAACGTCTTTTGAAGTCCATCCTGGATTAACTGCAGAAGTTCACATAGATGCACTGTCCTTTGTTAGTTGGCTGATGAAGGCTTTTGTTGGCAATTAATTGATAGTCTGTGTATTCCATTTTATAAGTGTGGTCCAACATTAGACCAAGGTGATGCAGGCAGAGATCAAAGAGGTGAATCGCAGTTCAACCGGCAGTTCATTTTGGTGAGGTTCGGTGGGGTCCATCCTTCAGGTCCAAGGTTCAGGCAGTGGCATATGAAGTATCCCATGTCTTGCAGTTGGAGTTGGTATCAGTTCATCCTCTGAAGTCCATCGTAGTAGACTGAAGAGATGTCTGGCTAGCACAGGCTGCATTTAGTCATCATCACTGAGAGACACATAGCAGTGGAGTCCAACACCAAGCAGGAACAGAGCTGGATCCGGCCGGCTCTGGTAACCTTGGGATATGAATACCAGTACCAGGTTGTTCTGTCTATCCAGAGGCAATAGTGCTCTCAGGTAATTTTAGCAAGTCTTAACTTACAAACTGGCATTTACAGGGTCCAAAATTTACTTTTCTTAGCTCATATTATAACTTGTAATAAAAAACATATTATTAAACGAATTATATATATATATATATATATATATATATATATATATATATATATATATATATAATTTCTATTTTATAAAAATATTTTTATATATTATATATATTATAAATTAAATTGTATATTTTATATATTTTTATTCAAATGGATTTTTGTCCCTATGATGGGAATTATTTAGCTGTTTTTTTCCTTGCATATCAAGTAAAAACAGAACATGTTATTCATTGTTCCTGTGAAGTGAAATTTCCCCCCTTTAGAAAAAAAAGATACATCATCACAATTGTATTCCTCAAATATTCTTTTGATGGCTTAATATGAGGAATATTCCTCATGTGTCTGATGGAGTTCTGGAAAAAGAAACCTTTAGGCGTCATAGTTAAATATCTGTGATAAAAGGTGTTTCTATTTCATCAATGTTATATCTTATATATCTTTTAGATATTTATAGATAGAAACAGTTTGATTTGAATAGTTCACATACATTTATTCAGCAAGGGTTAGATTATTGTTCTCACTATTCAATGTAAAGCATGTAATGATGACTTTAGCAATAATATTAGTGGCCAACTGGTGTATATTTCCATTTTACTTACTTGCCAAAGGCAGATTTTCTCGCACTTGGCATATGTCGAGTGTTAATTTTGGACCCTGTTGACATGGATATCTAACATACGTATATTTACCTAAGTGGCTATGGTGACACACATGGCTGACTTTTCTTCTGTAAGACACTCTTCAGACAATTGTCTACCTCTCGCTCTTTCTCTGCTCCTGTCTCTTTTGAATGTAAGATTTCAGCTTAATTTCTGTAGATGCATTCATGGACTAAGTATTGTAAATGACGTGTACTCTGTTTTACATCGTGCACTGGCTGAAGGACCAGACCACTTTTGTTTTCATTGGGAGTGGGTAGGGAAAGTTGCTAATATGGGAAGAGACCAGACAAATTAGGGGAACTCCCTGTTTTTATGGATGGAAAACTGACGTTTTATTCCTACCAACAGCATGTTATTACTTTATGTAACGTTTTCATGATAATATCAAGGAAAATCAATATAGCCTTTCTGTGGGCCCCCCTCCAGTGAGGGCCCATTACTCTGGTCCACCATTACCCCGGGTCCAACACCCCTGCTCAGAGCTGATGTCAATCAGCTGCGCCAAGTTCTTTCTTATTGGGAAGTTCTGTTAATAAACACGGCCACTGGCCATCAGTTCATAACTCTGCATCCGTGGTATCTTTTGTTAATACAGTACAAAAGCTACTTTGGGGACACCGATGCTTAAGTTATTACATTACTATGATGAACTTCGTGTCTCTGAAGTTGCCAGAGTTGTGAAAGCATCAACCAACAGTGTGGTTCGCCCAAGCCGAGGCCCTGTTTGCCACACTGAAAACTTATTTGTGGGAAACATTTGGTTTGACTACAAGGAATTGGCACAGCTGCAGAAGTTTTTGGGGATTGTAAATTTTTATCACCACTTCATCCCACTTCCAGCTGTGCTCATGCACCCCCTGTACAGTGCCCTGAATGTCAAAATGTGCAAATCACCTGGTCAAAGGAGATGACCAAAGCCTTATATTTAAATATGAGGACGCTCAACTAATATGACATTAAAATGTGTTATCAATGACTTCATGCCTAATTCTATGAGTAGAATTCATATGAGATCACTAAAATAAGCTGTATTAACTAATAGATAATGATTTAAAGTAATATATGTGCAAGTAGATAATGTGTAATTTGTAATGTTTACCTTTTGCATTCATAGAGCTCATGCGCTAACATGCTATACACGGACATAATATGCAACGATTACATTCTGTTATTGTAATTTATGATTACACTGATACTACTGCAAAGATGGGTGTATAAAAGAGTGTTAGCAGGTAGAATACACACAAAAGTATGATGATCATGATATCTTAATTTGGGCAGATGTGTAAATGGATTTTGGCTTTAGATGCTGCATGAGTAAATGGGCACTTAAGAGTATTTGAGTAGATTTAATTTCTTTTGTAGACTAATTAAACAAAAAAAAACACTTGACATGCTCTTGTAAAAAGTCTCTACGTGAACGAACATACAATTGTAGGTAAGTTTTCAGCAGTTTGCAGTTTACGACAGACATCAGACACATAGAAGGAAAGCCTCTCCAGTTCAGAACTCTGTGTACGTGGTATCTTTTTTTACAAAAGCTACAATATCAAAGTGCAATTCATACAAAATATGCAAACTACAAAATAATACAATTTAGTTTTACATTTTTAATTATAGCATGCATGCATTTTTAGAGGTCGCTGTTTTAGAGGTCGCTGTATTCAAAAATGCATATAGCAGACCAAGAACTGACTTGTAAAGAATGTGGGCACTTTCTCAGGCAGAGGGAGCTTGGAGCTGTTCGTAGGATGGGGGGTAGTCAGACTCAAAGAGAGATTCTGTGGAATTCTGTCTCCAAAATGGGACATCTCACCAATATGAGTCTTCATTTCTGTGAAATGCAAGAAAGCAAAGAAAAGTGAAAGGGCATTCCTAAGCTCTGTTCAAAATTCATAGGAACAATACTGTGTCATTTTCCTTTAAAGCAAAGGTAGATTTCTTTTAACCAGTGCTCTCTTGGATTCTTCCAAAAAATCCTACCACGCTTTGATCCCCTCAGGTTCTGTCAGCCTAGAAGTTGTAATACATTTTATAAAGGGATTTTTGCTCAAATTTATAGGACAGTTGAGAGAGAGATGGTAAATAGGCTGCAGACCTGATTCAAACCTGCATCCCTGCAAGCACAAAAGTACTTATGCCAGATAGAGGTGTTAATGGCCAAAGCTAACCATTTAAATACACACAATATGCTCCCAGATGAGGATTAGGGATGAGAAATAAAATATTTTCTTCTAAACTAAATTTTCTCTCGTCCCTACAAGGATCACAGTAATTGATAGAAAACATCTTAACAAATGCAAAATATTTAATGAAAAATGTAAGAAACATACAAATGTTCAGGACAAAAAAGGCCAAAATAAACATATAGAGTCACCACTACCTAAAATGAAATTAATCTAACTTACCTGAGAAATCAAACAAACAAAAGAAACAAAACAAATAAACAACACAACATTTTCCAAACTCCCTCTCTGACTAAAAGCAGGACAAAATAAAAGACAATAGGCCTCATTCATAAAACTTTCGTAAATATATTGTATGAGCAAACCTGGAGTAATTTATGCATAAAATGGACCTTCCTGTAAACTTTCCTCCAGATTCACAAACGCTGCGTTCACCCCAGATTCAAACACATGTACTGTAAGTAAGTGAATTCCAAACATTCATAAATATGGTGCGCATGCATACTCATTCACAATTATCATAATCCACGGCCATGAAAACGGCATATACTGTAAGGAAGGCATCAGAATAGAGGGATCAGTAAATGACAATAGGATGCTTTTAAAATCAATGTGGAAAGACATACAGTCAAATCATAAAATTTTGATTTAGCAAACTCACTGGTTTGTTAGGGCGCAAAGAAAGTAAGTAAGTTCCGGTCAGCGCATGTATTTGCTGTCATTGGACCTCTCTGGAAAAAGTCCAAGAGGTCAAGAAAAAATATTTGACATGAAGCTTCAGTATAAAAAAAATAGCATTTCAGGAGTCCACCACCAAAAACTTTATTTGGCTCAGTTGAATGCATTGCCAGAATCATTGGTGAAACTTCTCTGGTAAATCATGATGGTAACAGTGATTTAAACTGGAAGAATCTTCAGAGAAATTAAAAGCGTACCCGAAGAAGGTCTTTGACTAAAACACTGTAAGCTAATACAAATTCAGGAGCTATGACAGTGTGCGAGGCTTTTTTCTGTTTTATCTGTTGTATTGTGTATGTACCTGCCAATTACATATATTTATTTATAGGTTTAACAGCATTAACATAGACCATGTATGGCATCACACTCCCATAGATGCTTTATTTACACCTTTTGTTTTCATTTTTATTTAAAATAAATTACTTTTCGGTGGCGTGCACAGCCACTGTCTGTCTTTGCTTAAATGGATTGATAAAGGGGCAATAGTGAAATTGGCAAAAGGTGTCAGACACAAAGAGAGATTCTGTGGATCTGCATAGTAGTGGTAGGAGAAACCATGTGCCTTAATTATAGGTCCAAATGATGTAGTGTAGACTGAGAAGAGGAGGGGTCCAAGCACTGATAATGTCAAGGGGACAGGTGTAGGGCAGTTAGAAAGTAGTACTTTGGAGATGTCAGAGAAAGAGGAAAACATAGGATGGGATATGGGAAGAGAGCGGTTGTGGGTATGTGATGTAGGGAACTGGATGCTCACTATATCAGTGAAAAACATGGCAAAGTCTTCAGCAGTCAGAGAGGAAGTAGGAGTAGATGGGGAGGATAGAGAAGAGAAAGCTGAAAACAGTTTACAGGAATCTGAAGTGTTACTGATCTTATTCTGGTAATAATCAACCTTAGCATCAGAATCAGAATCAGCAAGGAATTTGTCTTGGTGACAGGAGCTTCCTGTGCACAACAATACAAAACAGCAGCAAGACATAGATAATAATAAAAATAATTAAAAATTGAATAATAATAATAATAATTTGAATAGAAAATAAAGTATATATAGAATACACAATAAGACTATATCACACACACACACACACACACACACACATATATATATATATATATATATATATATATATATATATATATATATATATATACATACACATACATACACATACATACATATATATATACATACATACATACATGCATACATACATACACACACATATACACACACAGACACACACATACACTGCGTGCCCAATTATTAGGCAAATTGTATTCCTCAGGATTAATTTTATTGTTGAACAAGCACAATGCTCTCAGTCAATCCAAAATGTTATTGAACCTCAAACCTGAATGTTTAACGAAGAAAAAGTGAGTTCCCTATCTGTCACTCACTCGACGTTGTGTCGATGTAGTGACACTAGGGGTCACTCTTGGGAGCCTGAAAAACCTTTGATCTTTGATAAAAGGCCAGTGAAAATTGGTGAGTGCTATTTGCATGCCACTCCCCCGGACATACGGGTACAAAAGGAGCTGGTATGCAACCACTCATTCAGATTTTCTCTTCAGAGCTGAACGGTCATGCACACTAAGCTGAATTCTCACGACTGTTCATTCACCTCTGCGGGATCTGATGGCACATTTCAGCAGCTTCTCCCTCCTCAGAGAATGCCCCTGGGCACTTCGGCAGAAAAAAGAGAGTATATTTTCCTGAAAGAGTATATTTTTCTAAAAGAGCAGCACACACGGAACGTCTTTTAAAGACGCGTCTTTTTAAAGATGCCTTTCCAACTGTGTGTTATTCCTGGTTGCGGTCGTTACCTCTCAACTTCAGATGGTCATGATCGCTGTCTTTCGTGTCTGGGCGCGACCCACATGGAGGCAGCGTTCGTGGATGGTTCATGTTCTCACTGCGAGAACATGACCATTGCAACATTGTGGTCACGGCTTGCTTTCGTAAGAAATACGAAATAGCACTTCATAAGAAAGCAAGCCACCCCAGCAGCTCCCCGCCTCGGTCCTTCTACCTATGGGTTTGAGGCCAGCGCGGCTAGCACTGGGGGCGATTTGGGGACCTCCCATTTCCCAGCACGCTCGTCTGCCCCAATCGGGCTTCCGGATGAGTCCGCCGGCTCGTCTCACAGAGAGTTCGACCTCTTGTTCGGAGCCCGTGAAGCTGATGAGCTCTCGAGCACAGCATCGGACAAAGGCCTTGTCCAGTCGGATGTAGAAGCCTCAGCTGGGCTCCCCCCTTCAGGAACAATTGCCCAGTCACAGGCTGATGCAGAGATGACGGATATGCTTTCCCGGGCGGCCGCTCAAAGCAGCCGCACCCCGCTCCAGTGCCTTTCTTCCCGGAAGTGCACGAGGAGCTGACAAAATCGTGGGAGGCACCTTTTACTGCCCGGTCCCGATTTCTCAGTTCCCCCGCACTCACTACCCTAGATGGCAGGGCAGCCAGGGGCTATAGGGCGATTCCCCTGGTGGATAAGGTGCTCGTGGTGCACCTATGTCCGCAGAGTGCCGCCACCTGGCACGGACGCCCAAAGCTCCCGTCCAAGCCCTGTAGGTTCACGTCGTCCCTGACGGCCAAAGCCTACAGCGCTGCTGGATAAGCCGCCTCTGCCCTGCACGCCATGGCTCTCCTGCAGGTCCACCAAGCCAAGGCACTAAAAGAACTGCAAGAGGGTAGTTACGCCCCAGATCTGATGCAGAAACTGTGCTCGGCAACCGACCTCGCTCTCCGAGCGACGAAGGTCACGACGCGGTCTCTCGGGCGGACGATGTCCACATTAGTGGTCCAGGAGCACCATCTTTGGCTTAACCTGGTCAAGATGGGTGAGGCCAACAAGACACAGTTCCTTGCTGCCCCCATCTCTCAGGCTGGCCTATTTGGTGACAACGTTGAAGACTTTGCCCAGCAGTTCTCGACGGTGAAGCAGCAGACGGAGGCTATCCGGCATATCCTGCCCCGGAATGGCTCAAGATCCCGCACCCCATCTGCTCTTTGCCAAGGGCATCCCCCTGCAGTGACTGTACCAGCTCCGCCGCAGCCTGCCCCTTCGACCCGGCCCCGGCGTGGAGCCCACCGCAGGAAGCAGACGCCACCCGTCTCACGGCCGGCCGCTAAGAACCCACGAAGGTCGTCAAAGCGCCCCTGAGATGACAACCCAGGGTCGACGAAACCCACTGCATTGGAGCTGGTAGTGAGACCACTCCATCCCCCAGTGGAGGGCCGGGTGGAGAATCTTCTGTTGCTTTTCATTTGATTTTGCCGCATGCCCAAGTGGCTGCGGTACCCAACAGTTCAGCAAAAGAGTGGTTTCCTCCTTCCCTGGGTCACATACCCAGTGTGCACGGTTGTCATCATGACCACCGTCCACCTTTTTTCCCTTGCAGGATTGGCGCACAAGTGGCGGTCTCCCTGCCCCTGCGCATCCAGCTGTGGCACACATCCACCCCCGATGTGACAGTCTCCACGGTTTGTGAGGACAGGCCTCTTCCTCCCCCATCCCAGGCTGTTCCGGGGGTGGTCACAAGTAGCCAGGTAAGTGCTTCGATGTTCCTAGACTCAGCACGGCTATGACATGGTGTGGCACCTCAAGCTCTGCCCCACTGCGAGGCCCCACCCTCCGGTACGTCCGACGACATTGTCCCTTTGATCTCCCTCGCGCGGAACTTGGATGCGTGGCTTGCGCTTTCCAATCCGTCGCGATGGCTGGTCCGGACAATCCGACTCGGCTATGCGATTCAGTTTGCCAGGCATCCGCCCAGGTTCAGCGGTATTCACTTCACCTTGTTGAAGGACGAAAACGCTGCTACCTTCCGCGCGAACCTGTCCCTCCGTCCGAGATGAAAAAGGGTTTTACAGCCTCTTCTTCATCGTACTGAAAAAAGGCGGTGGGTTGCGACCAATCTTGGACCTGCAAGTACTGAACCGGGCTTTACACAGACTCCCGTTCAAGATGCTGACGAAAAAACGCAGTCTGGCAAGCATCCGGCATCAAGATTAGTTTGTGCCGGTAGACCAGAAGGACGCGTACTTTCACGTCTCGATTCTACCTCGACATAGACCCTTCCTGCGGTTTGCATTCAAGGGTCAGGCGTATCAGTACAAGGTCCTCCCTTTCGGCCTGTCCTTGTCCACTCACGTCTTCATGAAGGTCGCAGAGGCAGCTCTTGCCCCGTAAAGGGAAGTGGGCATTCGCATTCTCAACTATCTCGACGACTGACTAATCCTAGTTCACTCTCGGGACATGTTTTGTGCACACAGGGACTTGGTGCTCTCACACCTCAGCCGATTAGGGCTTCAGGTCAACTGGGAAAAGAGAAAGCTCCTCCCGGTTCAGAGCATCTCTTTTCTCGGTTTGGAGTTGGACTCAGTCTCATTGACAGCGCGCCTCACTAATGAGCGTGCACAGTCTGTGCTGACCTGTTTGAAGGTGTTCAAACAGAAAACAGTGGTTCTACTGAAACTCTTTCAAAGGCTACTGGGGCATATGGCATCCTCAGCGGTGGCCACCCTGCTCGGGTCAATGCATATGAGACCGCTTCAGCACTGGCTTCAGACTCGAGTCCCGAGATGGGCATGGTGCCACTGGACACATTGCGTGGCCATCACGCCAGTCTATCACCGTCTCTTCAGACCTTGGACCGACCTTTCGTTTCTATGGGCAGGTGTTCCCCTCTCCAGGCATGCTGTGGTCAAGACAGACACCTCCAAAATGGGCTGGGGTGCTGTTTGCAATGGGCACGCAGCCACCGGCTTATGGACGGGCCCGCAGCTGCGTTGGCACATCAACTGCCTCGAGTTGTTGGCAATTCTGCTCGCCCTGTGGAGGTTTCGGCCGTTCATCCAGGGCAAGCATGTGTTAGTTCGGACAGACAACATAGCAACGGTAGCATATGTCAACCGCCAAGGCTGTCTGCGCTCTCATTGTATGTCACAACTCGCCCGCCGTCTCCTCCTCTGGAGTCAGCAGCACTTCAAGTCGCTGTGAGCCACTCACATCCCGAGCGACCTCAACACTGCAGCGGATGCGCTGTCACGGCAGGCTACCCTCAGGGGAGAGTGGAGACTCCACTCTCAGGTGGTCCAGCTGATTTGGAGTCGATTCGGACAGGCACAGGTAGACCTGTTTGCCTCCCAAGAATCCTCCCACTGCCCGCTCTGGTACACCCTCACCGAGGCTCCCCTCGGCATAGATGCACTGGCACACAGCTGGTCCCCTGGCCTACGCAAATATGCATTTCCCCTAGTGAGCCTACTTGCACAGACTCTGTCCAAGGTCAGGGAGGACGAGGAGCAGGTTGTCCTGGTAACACCCTACTGGCCCACCCAGAAGTGGTTCTCGGACCTCACGCTCCTTGCGACAGCCCCACCCTGGTGAATTCCCCTGAGGAAGGACCTTCTTTCTCAGGGATGGGGCACCATCTGGTACCCATGACCAGACCTCTGGAATCTCCATGTCTGGCCCCTGGACGGGATGCGGAAGACCCGTGGTGGTAGACATGATCACTCAGGCTAGGGCCCCCTCTATGAGGCGCCTGTTTGCCTTTAAGTGGCGTCTGTTCACTAAGTGGTGTTCTTCCCGACAGGAAGACCCCCAGAGATGCGCAGTTGGATCAGTGCTTTCCTTCCTGCAAGAAAGGTTGGAAGGGCTGCTGTCCCCTTCCACCTTGAAGGTGTACGTTGCTGCTATAGCAGCACACCACGACACAGTGGACGGTAAGTCTACAGAGAGTCCCCTTTGAGCCTTTGCAGTCAGCTGAGCTTAAGGCACTCTCCTTGAAGACTGCCCTCCTGACTGCGCTCACTTCCATCAAGAGGGTAGGAGACCTGCAAGTGTTCTTTGTCAGTGAAACGTGTCTGGAGTTCGGTCCGGGCTAGTCTCATGTGATCTTGAGACCCTGACCGGTACAGTGTGTCTTGGCTACAAGACACACTGTTGTCTGCCCGTTACACACCGCCAGTTCACGTAACACAGTTCAGCCAGTTGCAGCGTTTTGTATTTTGTCTATGTGCCCAGTTGCAGTGTTTTGTATTTTGTCTATGTGCCCAAGGTTCCCATGACCCCTTTTAGGGACCAGGTGGTGAACCTTTGAGCGCTGCCCCAGGAGGAGTCAGACCCAGCCCTGTCGTTGCTGTGTCCGGTGCGCGCTTTACGCATCTATTTGGATCACACGCAGAGATTTAGGATCTCTGAGCAGCTCTTTTTCTGCTTTGGTGAACAGTGGAAAGGAAGCGCTGTCACCAAGCAGAAGATCGCCCACTGGCTTATTGATGCCATAGCTATGGCATATCACGCCCAGGATGTGCCGCCCCCGGTAGGGCTACCAGCCCATTCTACCAGGGGTGTAGCAGTCTCCTTGGCCCTGGCCAGGGGTGCCTCTCTAACAGACATTTGCAGAGCAGCTGGCTGGGCAACACCCAACACCTTTGCAAGGTTCTACAACCTCCGGGTGGAACCGGTTTCATCCCAGGTAGTGCCACGCAATACAAGCGGATAAGCCCGGGATAGCCGGCCAGGTGTATCGCTTGCACATAGCGCCTTTCACCTCCTCTGAGCTGAAGAAGTGCACCATTAATTCCCAGTAGTGTTCACAAACTGTGTTCCCTGGTTGACTTCCTCCGAGCCCAGAGGCAGTCGAGTTTTCGGAGAGACTCGCTGCTGGCCCAGTACACGTGCTAACTAAGAGCCCAGTTCTAGGGTAGGTGCTCCGCATGTGGCGGTTGCCTGTAAGGTAACCCCATGCGATGTATATCTTCCACTAATTCGTTTCCCTGTTGGCAAACTGCATCTTCCTTGGGCAGAGCCCCCTCTGCCACAGTCTCCATGTTTGTAGTAACTCCTCCCCCGTTGGGTAGGATCTACCATGAGACTTCTCCACATGGTCGGCAAGACCATGTGACGTATTTTCCACTTAAATACCCCCCCCTTTGGGCGAGGTGTGGTCTCCGCGGTGTCCTCCCCTTGGGAGGGACACCCCCCAACTAGACCTGGCGGCCCAGTCGGATGATCCCCCTTGATTTTTAGGGAGTGAAAAATAAGAAGGGCAAAGGAGGCCACGACTGGGTTAGCCTGTCTCTATCTTTTGGGTAGTCGATTTGTCCCCAAAGGGCCGTTTGACACTCATAACTATGTTGGGGGAGGTTACGTGTCAGCCTGGTGCACTGGCTACAAGACACACTGTTGTCTGCCTGTTACACACCGCCAGTTCACGTAACACAGTTCAGCCAGTTGCAGCGTTTTGTATAGGGACCCCTAGTGTCACTACATCGACACAGCGTCGAGTGAGTGATAGATAGGGAACATCCTGGTTACTTGCGTAACCTCTGTTCCCTGATGGAGGGAACGAGACATTGTGTCCCTCTTGCCACAACGCTGAACTACCCGCTGAAATGGCCAGAGCATTCACGCACGCGTTTGGCGTGATATAAACACTCACCAGAATAAACAAGGAAATCACCCGTGGCACGTAGAAAAGCATACAGTTAATAAAGAGCGCTTCCAAATTAGGACAGCACATCTTCTTTAACGTTGTTACATCTGTACACCAACTTTCAATGATGTAAAAGCATGTTCCACCGCCTCTCGTTTTCCCTGTTATATCTGCAATGCGATCCACTCTGAACAGCTGAAACCCGGCAGATGTAATGTGCTGTCCGCAATGGCTTCACTCAGTCAGGTTTCTGTGAAGCACAAGGCAGCAGAGGTTGAAAAGTCCTTGTTTGTACGGGTGAGGAGATGTAGTTCGTCTGTTTTGTTAGGGAGCAGAGATTCGCTAGATGAATGCTCGGCAGTGCTGTTTGAAAGCCGCACCGACGGAGCTTGAACAGCACATATGCCCATCTCCCTCGCCTGCGTCTCTTGAACAGCAAAGCTGCACCTCCAACTAAAATGTCCAGCAAAGTGTCCAAATATTCAAAAACCGGGAAAAGATTGTCTGGTATATGCTGCCACATGTTCAGCAGTTCGTTCCTGGTAAAACTTACTGGAAAAAGATTACTAAACACAGGACAAACAAACAAAAACAACAAAAGAATAGGAGCGCTCCACACTGAGATGGCCACCCGTGGTGCCATCATGATGTATATCATGATGTATCAGAAACACTAGAGGAAAAAGAGGAGAGAAGAGATTGATACTTGCTCAGGTCAGCAGGGTCTTTTGACTTGTGCCACTTCCTTTCCACATCCCTGAGCTCAGTGCAATGGTCACGAAGAGTCACTGACATTCAGGGGCTAGAGGGAGTGGCACGTGCTGGGCTGGAGACATGAGGACAGACACTATCAAGGCAAGAATCAATGTTGGGCAAAGAGCATTTGTGGCTTCATTTACATGAAGTGAAGAGAAGTGGTTAATGAAGGAAAGGCCCTAGAAGAGAAGCAAGTGGGGGAGACAGAGCGGAGGTTACAGCGGAAGGATACAATAGGTGGGGTAAGAGGTATGGAAGAAGGGAGAGTGACAGAGAACCAGATTCAGAAGTAGTCAGAGATATGTAGAGGAGTAACAAGAGGATAATCAGAGATACAATTATGGGTAAGGATGATATCTAGCTGTTTTCCTGCTCTGTGTGTTGCAGTGGTGTACAGTCTTGGAAGGTCAAATGACATCAGAAGAGATAGAAAGTCAGTTGCATGAAGTTTATCCAAATGGATGTTGAAGTCCCTGAGGACCACCAGCAGAGTTCCATCCTCAATGAATGAGGACAGCAATACATCTAGCTCATCAACAAAGTTGCCTAGTTGATCCATTTACAATTTATGCATTTAGCAGACACTTTTATCCAAAGCAACTAACAGTGCACTTATTACAAGGACAATCCCCCTGGAACAACCTGGAGTTAGGTGCCTTTCTCAAGGACACAATGGTGATGGCTGTGGGGGTTGAACCAACAACCTTCTGATTACCAGTTATGTGCTTTTAGCCCACTACACCACCGCTACTCAGAGGGTGAAAGATGACCAAAAAGTGAATACTAGAAGGATTAATGGCAGTAATGGCAAGTGGCCTGGAAAAGCAAGAGCCTAGATAGCTCAGTTGGTAGAGCATCAGGTGTTTAACTTGACCGTTAACCATGGTACAAATCCCCATTTAGGCAAGTGGCATTGAATTTAGGCTAGCAGCAGTCCTAGCTTAGAATATCTGTTTTGAGAATTCACAACTTCTTTGGGCAGAAGTGTTGCATGAAACCAGACAAAGGGCAGCTCCAAACTGATTGTTGTGTAGGAGCTGTTAAGTTAATGGATTAAAAATCCATTGGGGTCTCCTTGTGCAGGTTCTAATCCTGTTGACTAAATTGCCAGAATGTGCCAACACTCTTTCTTCTTGCAGTGGCCTTTTAAAACTTTTCAGAGGTAGTGTTAGCTTTTTAGAAAAGGTTGCCATTGCAGTATACCCTTGAAAGCAATTGTGCTCCATGTATGCCTCTGAAAAATAAAGTAATTTATTCTGCCAGCTAAAGAAGCCATGGCCTCTTTGTATTCAAGAAGATATCAGTGAACTCGCTTAAAGGTAGATTGTTAGCTGGCCGAGATCGTGTAGCAGTTAGTACTCTGTGTTGTGCCCACAGCAACCTCAGTTTGAATCTGGGTCATGGCAGCTTTTTTTAAGGAGGAAAAAAATTAGCTCCCTGTGATACCTCTTCTCACTGCAGCCTTCAATATTGCACACATCCAGGCAAAATAGCTCAACAGCACAGACTATTTGTAGTCGTGGCTGTATGGTTAAGCTGATGTACTAGAAATCCATTGAGTTCTCCCTGTGCAGGCTCAAACCCTAGTGAATAGGGGCATCTTGATCTGTCTGCCTTTAATTCTGTTCTAATAATCTAAAAGCCTTCAGCTGCCCAGCTCAAAAGTAAAACCAAGAGGTCTGGTAGCTCAGTTGGTAGAGCCTTAGACTTTTAATTTGAGGGTCCAGGGTTCAAGTCCTTGTTTGGATGATCGAGTTTAGGCTAGCTGCAGTCCTTGCTTAGGAACGCTGTGAAGTGGCAGAAGTGTTGCATGACACCACACAAAGGGTCATTCCAAAACAAGTGTTATGTTGTTGAGGCAATGGACTAGAAATCCAGTGGGGTATCCCCTTTCAGTTTTGAGCCTTGCTGACAAAGGGCATCATGCTTCAGTTCTGTTCTGATAATATAAATGTCTTCAGTTTCCCAGCTTAAAAGTCATTTATTTCTGGGTAGACACAATCACATAGCAAAGCTTTTAATGCTGCATCTTCATGATGATATTTTGGAGGTAGACTTATTTCTCTTTCCATTACCACTAGAAATCCATTTGGGTCTTCCTGCACAGATTTGAATCCTGCTGACTATGTTGCCAGAATGTTGCCTTTGAAGACAATTGTGCTTGCTGTTAATGTAATAGACTAGAAATCCATTGGGGTCTCCCTGTGCAGGTTCTAATCCTGCTGACTATGTTGCCAGAATGTGTCAACACTCTCTCTTCTTGCAACACCCATGGGTTTGTGATAACGTTTGCCTTTTAAAACCTTTCAGAGGTAGTGTTAGCTTTTTTAAAAAAGTTGCCATTACAGTATGCCCTTGAAGACAATTGTGCTCAATATATGTCTCTGAAAAACAAATGTATTCTGTCAGCTAAAGAAGCCATGGCCTCTTTGTATTCAATCAGATATCAGTGAGCTCTCTTGAAGGTAGATTAATTGTTGGGTGTGATTGTATATTGGTCAATACTCTGTGTTGTGTCCGCAGCAACCCCTGTTCAAATCTGAGTAACGGCAGCTTTTATAAGGACGAAGGAAACTGAGCTCCCTGTTGGCAGCACTGATCGCTGCAGTCTTTTTTGTTGCACAAATCTACTCAAAAGTGCTAAAGTCCACGGCCAAGTGGTTAAGGCGATGGGCTTGAAATCCATTGGGGTCTCCCTGTGCAGGTTTAAACCCTGCTGACTACGAGGATCATATGTTAGTTCTCTTCTGATAATCTAAAGGCCTTCAGTTGCCCAGCTCTAACATCTTTTTTTTTTTTTTTTCTGGGTAGACACACTTACATAGCAAAGCTTTTAAATGCTGCCTCTCCATGTTCATGTTTTGGAGGTAGGCTGCTTTCTCATTCTCAAAAGATGAGTCTCTTTGAGAATATTGAAAAAGGCATCTGCTCATTCAGCTTTAACAGTAAAAATTACTCCTCTGTCCTGCCCACAAAATAGCTAGCAGTTTGTGATTAAGGGATCACACCATATTTTTTTTGCATTACTATGCTGGCAAGAGCAGTCCCTCTCACAATCCTTGTTGTTCGTAGCATTCATTCTGTAGAATGTATGGCGAATTCACTTTGTGTCAATGGAGCGCATGCGTTTTGTTGTTTAACTGATGTAAATTTCCACGTGTCTAACAAAAACAAGATCCTGGATAGTGCAGTTGGTAGAGCATTAGTCTGAGAGTCCAGGATTCAAGTCCCTATTTGGGCAGTTGGCATTGAGTTTAGGCTTGTTTGATTCTAGCTTAGGACAGCTGTCCTGAAAGTGTGCAACTTCTTTGAGCAGAGGTGTTGCATGACACCACAAAAAGGAACATTCCAAAGTGGGTGTTGTGTAGTTGATGCAGAGTGGTTAAGCAATGACTAGAAATCCAGTATGGTCTCAATGTGCAGGTTTGAATCATGCAGACTATGCTGCTGGAATGAGTCAGCACTCACTCTTCTTGCAACACCCATGGTTTTGTGATAACATTTGCCTTTTCAAAACCTTTCAGAGGTAGAGGTAGCTTTTTAAAAAAGCTTGCCATTTTAGTATGCCCTTGAAGACAATTGCGCTCAATATATGCCTCTGAAAAACACATTTATTCTGCCAGCTAAAGAAGCCATGGCCTCTTTGTATTCAAGCAGATATCAGTGAGCTCTCTTGAAAGTAGATTGTTTGTTGGCCATGATCGTATAGTGGTTAGTACTCTGCGTTGTGGCCGAAGCAACCAAGGTTTCAATCCGTGTAATGTCAGCTTTTATAAGGAGGAAAAAATTTTAGCTCCCTATTGACACCACTGATCACTGCAGTCTTATTTGTTGCACAAATCTAGGTAAAAGTGCTAAATCAGACAAACAAGTTGTAGTCGTGGCCGAGTGGTTAAGGCGATGGACTCGAAATCCATTGGGGTCTCCCTGCGCAGGTTCAAACCCTGCCGACTACGAGGATCACACTTTCATTTTCTTCTGATAATCTAAAGGCATCTGATCATTCAGGCTTAACAGTAAAAATTACTCCTCTGTCCTGCCCACAAAATAGCTAGCAGTTTGTGATTAGGGGATCACACCATATCCTCTTTGCATTACTAAGCTGGCAAGAGCAGCCCATCTATCTATCCTTGTTGTTTGCAGCTTTCATTCTATAGAATGTATGGCGAATTAAATTTGTTTCAATGGAGCGCATGCTTTTTGTTGTTTAACTGATGCAAATTTCCACATGGGCAGGAAAAGCAAGAGCCTGGATAGTGAAGTCGGTAGAGCATCAGACTTTTAGTCTCAGAGTCCAAGTTTCAGGTCCCTGTTTGGGCAATTGGCATTGAGTTTAGGTTTGTTCAGTTCCAGCTTAGGATAGCTGTCCTGAAAGTATACAACTTATTTGAGCAGAAGTGTTGCATGACACCACACAAAGGAACATTCCAAACTGACTGTTGTGTAGTCATTGCAGAGTGGTCAAACGATGACTAGAAATCTCATTGTTGTCTCCAGGTGCAGGTCTGCCAGAATGTGTCAGCACTCTGTCTTCTTGCAACACCCATGGGTTTGTGATAACATTTGCCTTTTCAAAACCTTTCAAAGGAAGAGGTAGCTTTTTAAAAAAGCTTGCCATTATAGTATGCCCTTGAAGACAATTGCGCTCAATATATGCCTCTGAAAAACAAATTTATTCTGCAAGCTAAAGAAGCCATGGCCTCTTTGTATTCAAGCAGATATCAGTGTGCTCTCTTGAAAGTAGACTGTTTGTTGGCTGTGATTGTATAGTGGTTGTGGCCGAAGCAACCCCGGTTTGACTCCGAGTAACGGCAGCTTTTATAAGGAGGAAAGAAAATTTTTTAGCTCCCTGTTGACCACTGATCACTGTAGCCTTCTTTGTTGCACAAATCTAGGTAAACGTGTTAAACTGCACAGACAAGTTGTAGCTGTGGTCGAGTGGTTAAGGCGATAGACTCAAAATCCATTGGGGCCTCCCTTCACAGGTTCAAACCCTGCTGACTATGAGGATCATGCTTTAGTTCTCTTCTGATAATCTAAAGGCCTTCAGTTTCCCAGCTCAAACATCGTTTTTGTTTCTGGGTAGACACACTTACATAGCAAAGCTTTTAAATGCTGCCTCTCCATGTTAATGTTTTGGAGGTAGACTGCTTTCTCTTTCTCAAGAGAAGAGAGTCTCTTTGAGAATATTGAAAAAGGCATCTGCTTATCAGGCTTAGGAGCAAAAATTACTCCTCTGACCTGCCCACAAAATAGCTAGCAGTTTGTGATTAAGGGATCACACCATATTCTTTTTGTGTTACTATGCTAGCAAGAGCAGTCCCTCTCTCTATCCTTGTTGTTCATAGCTTTCATTCTGTAGAATGTATGGCAAATTAAATCTGTGTTCATGGAGCGCACGCTTTTTGTTGTTTAACTGATGTAAATTTCCACGTGTCTGAGAAAAACAAGATCCTGGATAGTGCAGTTGGTAGAGCATCAGACTTCTAATCTTCTAACCAGAGTTCAAGTCCCTGTTTGGGCAATTGGCAATGAGTTTAGGCTGGTTTGATTCTAGGACAAGAGTCTTTAAAGTATACAACTTCACTGAGCAGAAGTGTTGCATGACACCACAAATAGGAACATTCCCAAATGAGTATATAGTTGTTGCAGAGTGGTTAAGCAATGACTAGAAATCCATTGTGGTCTCAATGTGCAGGTATGAATCATGTAGATTATGCTGCCAGAATGTGTTAGCATTCTCTCTCCTTGCAACACCCATGGGTTTGTGATAACATTTGCCTTTTCAAAACCTTTCAGAGATAGGGTTAGCTTTTTTTTTTTTTTTTTTTTAAGTTGCCATTACAGTATGCCCTTGAAGACAATTACACTCAACATATGTCTCTGAATTTTTTTTATTCTGTCAGCTAAAGAAGCCATGGCCTCTTTGTATTCAAGCAGATATCAGTGAGCTCTCTCAAAGGTAGATTATTTGTTGGCCATGATCGTATGTTGGCCAATACTCTGCATTGTGGCTGCAGCAACCCCAGTTCGAATCTGAATAACAGCAGCTTTTTTAAGGACGAAGAAAATTGAGCTCCCTGTTGACACCAATGGTCACTGCAGCCTTCCTTGTTGCACAAATCTAGGTAAAAGAGCTGTATTACACAGACAAATTGTAGTCATGGCCGAGTGGTTAAGGCAAATGGAATAAAGAAATAAATAAGAATACACCACTCACAATTGCTTTGACTGAAAGGAATATGTATATTGTGGTAGGAATTTCCTTGTATCTTTTCCTTTCCTTTTTTTTATAGATTCCTTTCCCATTTTTTTTCAGAGACTTAAATCTTAACTTCAGTGTTAAGGGGTTGAATCTCTCAACAATCTGAACAATTTATAACAGACAGTTGGAATCAAAATGATAACTGAACTGTTCAAGTTGACAAAGTGAACAAAACAACTTTCATAATGTGTTCAGTCCTATGAGGTGTGTGTGTGCGCATATGTATTGGTTGTCTCAGTCCTACCACTACCTTGGGAATTGTGATATTCAGTCCAGTAGCGATGAAAGGATGATGAAGAATGAAGGGGATAGAAGATTCCAGTGGAATGCAATGACCTCACTCCAAGGAATCCACTTGAAGCAATTCAATCCAGATGATTCACTCAAGAACAAAGTCAACAAAATAAAAAACAGTCTGCACAAATGTAAAATTCCAACATTGATTACATCATCAAAATCATTTCCAATAAATGGATACAATATGTACTTTTTTCCAGCACCTCTCTCAATATATAAAATATACAGTGTTAAATTTAACCTTGTCTAGTAATTTTGTTATTTACAACACATAATTGTGTCTCATTACATTACGTTAACACTCAACACATGCAAAGAATCTTAAAGTGTAGACATCGTATGCCACATGTTTGTAATGGATAGCAATACTAGCAGCTTAGCATTTTACTCAGCCATTCTCTACGCACTTATAAAATTGCTCTCACACAGACAGTTGAACTTTTATTTTCAATAACCACATCCTGACTGGTTTTGATATGATTTTGTTCAAAATTGACAACAAAATAACAATTAATGTTCAGATGAAAACAAAATACACTCACCAGCACATTTGGAAGGATAAAAACAGTCAGGAGGGGGAGCCAGCATCTCAGACTCCAGTAAACACTTACTTCGTCAGTTCTGTCAAGGGTGCTGGGACCAAGCCATGATAATAGGGCTTCAGCTTGAACAGCTGAAAGACAGTGTTCCATCATTCCCTGACTTTCTTCTCTCAGTTAGAACAGAGGAAGATAAAAGAGCAGCAAAGCTAGACCGAATGAAAAAACACCTTGGTAGTGCAAAAGCTCACTCCGTGTATGGTATACCCTTAAGTGTTGAGTCCCAGCCTGAACCCACAAAAAAGAAGCAGGGAGAAGCTCAAAAACTTAAAGGAGATATAGCAGCATTGCGAAAACAAGTTGCATATCTGTCAAGGAAAGATGAAACTAAAGAGTGTGAAGCAAAACTTATGAAAAATCTGCCTTGTGGCTAGTGCCAATGTGTCTTCTAACCCCATAGCCATGCCAAGGCCCTGGTTCTGCTTTAAGTGCAGGGAGGATGGACACATTGCAGTTCACTGTAGCAAAGAACCCAACCCCGAGATTGTCTGAAAAAAGAATTCACACCTCCGGGAGAGACGAGAAAAGTATAGAATTCAGCAAGAACATCTCAGAATTATTTAAACTTGTAGCAGCTCCTGTTGTGGGACACTCAGGAGCTGCCAGCCCTCATGTTCGTCCCAAAATGATGGTTAACAATGTTGTGGGTTGGGTCACAGATAAAATTCAAAATCAAATTCAAGACAAGATTAAAGATGAGTTCTTGACACAAGGTCTTATTGGCCAATGTTGCATTGCCTTTGTTCTTATTGAAGGCATTGAATGTGAATCTCTTGTGGACACTGGGTCTCAAGTAACAACTGTTTCAGAAACATTTTACTTGACCCATCTTTCTTCTTTCCCCATTCAACCAATTCATGCTTTGTTTGCAGAAGAAGGTGCCGGTGGGCAGCATGTTCCATATCTTGGCCACATTCAAGTTGTCATAACCTTCCCTTGCACTTTCACAGGTGCAGAAAAAGAACTCTCATCCCTTGTACTTATCATTCCAGACTGTCACTTTAACAGTAAAGTTCCTCTGCTGGTGGGAACAAATGTTCTGGATAGGCTGTATCAGCATGGTGTAGAGAAAGAAGGAGCCAAGTTCTTCCAAAGGCCTGGTGCCAGCAGTGATTATGCTTTGCTCTTTCAGCATGTCGCTCAGAGTTATGAGAGTGAAGAGCAACTTTTTCAAGTCAAAGTACCTGGAAAATGTTGCATCACTATCCCAGCCAAATGGAAAGTCTGTATCCCTGGTCAAGTAAGAGTAAAGAGGAGCATTCCAAAGACCTAATTTGTTCTACAGCAACTTGAGTCCTTTCCATTGCCAGGTGGGTTATTCCTTGAAAGAGCTGTTGTGAGTGTCCCACACAGAGCTTGCTCCAAGATTCCTGTCACTCTCAGGAATGTGACAGACAATGACATCATTCTTCATCCCAAGCGTGTAATTGCTGAGCTGAGGGCTGCCCATTATGTTCTGTCTTTGAAGTCTGAGCTGCTATCTTGTTCCGCTCAGGTGCCGAGTGGAGAGCTCATGTTCGATCTTGATGACTCACCAATTCCTGAAGACTGGAAGAAGCATATTATTAATAAACTCAAGTCCATACCTGAAGCCTTTGCTGTTGATGACTTGTCAAATGGTCATACTACTGTATTGAAGCACCATATCAGACTCCCAAGACGAGACACTTTTCAAAGAACGGCCAAGGCCAATACATCCAACTGACAGAGAAGCAGTTAAGTAACACCTCAGAGAGCTCCTGTATGCTGGAATAATCAGGGAACCCAAAAGCATCACCAATAGTGCTTGTCTGCAAGAAGAATGGGAATATCAGACTTTGTGTCACTTATAGGAAGTTAAACATGCGCACCATCAAGGATGCGTATGCCCTTCCAAACATAGAGGAGAGTTTTTCAGCACTCAGTAGGGCTAAATGGTTCTCTGTTATGGATCTTAAATCTGGATACTATCTAGTTGAAGTAGCCAAAGAGGACAAGCATAAAACAACTTTTGTATGTCCTCTTGGCTTCTGGGAGTTCAACCGTATCCCTCAAGGTGTCACGAATGCACCTAGTAACTTCCAGAGGCTTATGGAAAAATGTGTCAGAGACCTTCATTTGAGTGAAGTATTCGTGTTTTTGGATGACCTTATTGTCTTTTCCAAAACACTTGAGGAATATGAAATGCGACTGATGAGAGTGTTAAATTGGGTGAAAGAGTATGGCTTAAAGTTGTCCCAAGACAAATGCCATTTCTTTAGGTCCTCTATGAAGTATCTTGGTCATGTTGTGGATGCTGATGGAGTTCACACAGATCCAGAGAAGATTTCAGCTTTGAAGGTTTGGCCTCGACCTTCTAACAGGTGGGAGCTAAAATGTTTCTTAGGCTTTGTTGAGTATTACAGGCATTTCGTCGAAGGTTACTCTAAAATATCCAAGCCGCTAAATTGTCTCACTGCTGGATATAGTCCTCCGAAGAAAAAGGAGAAGGTCTATAAAAGAAAGAAACCCAACACTCCTGTGAATCCCAGTGTACTCTTTGGTGAAGAGTACAGCTGAGTGTGAAAATGCATTTAGGACTCTAATTAGGAAACTCACATCGGCACCAATCCTTGCCTTTGCAAAACCAGAACTTCCATATGTCTTGCACACGGATGCCTGTAGAGATGGGCTAAGTGCTGCTCTCTACCAAGAACAAGAGGGCAAGCTTTGTGTGATGGCCTATGCAGCATATGGCTGTTGAAAAATGAGAGGAATTACTCCACACATAAGTTGGAGTATTTAGCCTTGAAATGGGCTGTCTGTGGAAAGTTCAGTGACTACCTGTATGGCACTGAGTTTACAGTACTTAGACAATAACCTGCTGACTTATGTGCTGACCACAGCAAAATTTGATGCAGCTGGACATCACTGGCTTGCCGCATTATCCACGTACAGATTCAACATAAAGTACCAGGCTGCATCTGCCAATAAAGATGCCGACGGTTGTCTAGGAGACCACAGGATCCACCGGAGGAAGATGTTGCTTTCCTTAAAGAGGAAAGGGCCATTGATAATCTAAAACAGTGGTTGTCCCAAACAGATACAATGATTTTCAATGAACTGTTCTCTGCTTTTTGTCAGTGCCAGTCAGTTACCTTGACAAGTGAAGTTCCAGAAGCGCCAGAATTCATTTTTCTTGCTGAGTCTTTAGCTTTGAGTGCTTCATCTGTCCCTGAAAGCTTTGCCTGCTCAGGTTATGAGACTCTACCTGGAATGACCCACGATGATTGGTATCAAGCACAGAGGGAGGATTCATCTTTGCGAAGGATCATCTCTTTTATGGAACAAGATCAGAAATCCAGCTTTAGACAGACCAGCCTTGAAATCCTTGAAGTCAAATTGCTCCTAAGGGAATAGAATAGGCTTGAACTTTGAGATGAAGTGTTGTAAAGGAAGTGGACAGACCATGAGGCTGTGCTTCTTCAATTAATTCTGCCTCAGCAATGCAGAGAGAGCACTGAAAGGTATTCATGACGATGTAGGACATCTTGATTATGAGCTTGCGATCAAACTCGCTCATGACACGTTCTTTTGGCCTAGGATGGCTAAAGATATTGAGAATTGATGCCATACATGTGAGAGATGTTTTAGGTGGAAAGCAATACCACAAAGAGCTGCTCCCGTGGAATACATACAGACAACATTCCCACTTGATTTAGTGTGTATGGATTATCTGTCCCTTGAGCCAGACAGTCACGGCACCAGAAATATACTGGTCATGATTAATCATTTCACAAAGTTTGCTGTGGCAATACCAACAAGAGGCCAGAAAGCTAAAACAATCGCAAAAGCACTATGGGAGAACTTCATTGTCCATTATGGGTTCCCAAGTCGCCTCCTTAGTGACCAAGGAAGAGACTTTGAATCTCACACTATACATGAATTGTGCAACCTCATCTGAGCTGAGAAGGTGAGAACGACACCTTATCATCCTCGTGGAAACCCAGTTGAGAGATTTAACAGAATGCTGCTTAGTATGCTTGGAACCCTTGATGAAAAAGACAAATACTACTGGAGAGACTTTGTGAACCCACTGGTACATGCGTACAATTGTACCTGAAATGATACCACAGGCTACTCGCCTTATGCATTAATGTTCGGGCGGCAATTCAAACTGCCAATTGATCTTGTTTTTGGAATCAGTCCTTCAAATGACAAACACAAATCTCACTCTGAGTATGTCAAGAAACTACAACAGTGTCTTCAAGAAAGCTATGAGTTAGCAGTTGAAACTTCTCGCAAAATGAGTGAAAAGAACAAGGCAAGTTTTGATTTAAAAGTCAGAGCTGCTGAATTGATGCCAGGTGACAGAGTCCTTATGAAAAATGTGAGTATCAGAGGGAAGCACAAACTTGCCGACAGATGGGAGAAAACGGTTCATGTTGTAGTCAAGCGAATTTCAGATGGTCCTGTTTATGTTGTGAAGCCGGAACAACATGATGGTCCACATTGTACCCATCACAGAGATCTCTTATTGCCCTGCAGTTTCTTACCTGTGAGCCCTGAGGAACAGGTGCTTGGAACAAGTTCCACCACTAAGAGGAAACCTAAGATGAGGACAAGAAATATTAAAGAGGTGCAAGAAGGAGACGATGAGTATGTGGAACTGTCCAGTGATGAGGAAGGAGATTACTTTCAAATACCAATTCCTGAGATAATCACAAGGGGCCCATTCATACAGCAAATTGAGGATGTTTTGCTTACTCCTCACAATCTTTCTGGGAAATCATCAGACCAGTTGATCCCTCATGCCGTTGAGTTTGCTTTACGTACCTTGACTGTGCCCATATGCAGAGTGTGTTCACCCTGTAGAACCCAAAAGACAAGTCCCTGAGTTTGTCATTGAAATTGCACTCCCTTCAGATTCTAAGTCTGTTGAGACTACTAGTCCTTCCGAATATGTAGCCATTGAAATTCCAGAGGAAACTGTACCTTCCATACAACCAGAATTCCAAGAGGAAGTTGAAATCCCACTTAAGACTGAACCCATTCGAGTCAGATGTTCAGTGTGGGAAAGACACCAACAAGATAACATATGATATGATAAACTGGGGAAACCTCTATTGCTTGCCCTAACTACTAATAAACTGCCTAACTTGACATTTGGTAATCCTCAAAACATCTACATAGAGAGAATTTCTCAAACACTATAATGAGCATTCAGCCCTACAAGAGCAAACTTGAGATCTCTCCCTTTCCCACTGCCCGCTATTGCAGCTCTCTCCACACACAAGCTACTAATTTCTTAATGGGGCAATGCTCGTTTTAAAGGAAAAATGCTTATTGCCAAAATAAAAGCCTAAAATAAAAAGGGTTACATATGCCCTTGAAGACAATTGCGTTCAATATATGCCTCTGAAAAACAAATTTATTCTGCCAGCTAAAGAAGCCATGGCCTCTTTGTATTCAAGCAGATATCAGTTAGCTCTCTTGAAGGTAGATTGTTTTGTGGTCATGATCGTGTAGTGGTTAGTACTCTGCGTTGTGGGCACAGCAACGGCAGTTTGAATCCGAGTAACAGCAGCTTTTATAAGGAGGAAAAAAATGTAGCTCCCTGTTGACGCCACTGATCACTGCAGCCTTCTTTTTTGCACAAATCCAGGTAAAAGAGCTAAACTACGCTGACATTTTGTAATTGTGGCCAATCGGTTAAGGCGATAGACTTGAAATCCATTGGGGTCTCCCTGTGCAGGTTCAAACCCTGCTGACTACCACCATTATGCTTCACTCCTTTTCTGATACTCTAAAGGTCTTCAAGTCATGTCATTTTATTTGTATAGCACCTTTCACAACACACATCATTTCAAAGCAGCTTTACAGAAGATCAGGCATTAACAGAAGATAAAACTGTAATATCTATAATGTCTTAGAGTCATCATTGTGTAGTTTGATAAAATATGATTGTGTATTGTTTAAAAATAAGTAATTAATTAATAATTGTATTTATAACCCCAGTGAGCAAGCCGAAGGTGACTGTGGCAAGGAACACAAAACTCCATAAGATGTTGGTTAATGGAGAAAAAGAACCTTGGGAGAAACCAGACTCACTGTGGGTGCCAGTTCCCCTCGGCTAACATCATGAATATAATGCCAATATTACTTATGTATAGTGCAAGTCATGGTTTAAAACTATTAAACTAAGTAAGTGTTAAGGGTCAGTGTTTAAAACAAAGATTTTGTATGAACTGTAAGATTAATGACTAATGTCTTTGAAGTTCATCCTGGATTAACTGCAGATGTTCACATAGATGCAATTGTCCTTGTTAGTTGGCTGATGAAGGGTTTTGCTGGCAATTAAATGATAGTCAATGTATTCCATTTCAAGAGTGTAGTCCATCATTAGACTGAAGTGATGTAGGCAGAGATCAGTTTGGTGCATCACAGTTCAACCTGGCTGGTAATTTCGGTGAGGTCTATCCTAAGTCCAAGATTCAGGCAATGGCATATGAAGTATCTTATGTCTTATGGTTGGAGTTGACATCAGTTCTTCCTCTGAAGTCCATCGTAATAGACTGAAGTGATGTTTGGCTGGCACCGGCTGCTATGAGTCATCATCACACAGTGACACGTAGCAGTGGAGTCCAACACCAAGCAGGAATGAAGCTGGATCTAGCCGGTTCTGGTGACCTCAGGATAGGAGCCCTGAGGTTGAGACAGGGAAACAAATAAAATAATATTAGCATAGATGCCATTCAATTTATTGCAGAGTTATAGATCATGATCATTGTTTCTGGTTCCGGCAGACCTAACTAAAGCAGCCTAATTGTGAGTTGAAGGATACATTAGGTGTATGCCTGGCTAAATAGATGAGTCTTTAGTCTAGACTTAAACTGAGTGAGTGTGTCTGCATCTCGAACAGTGTTAGGGAGACTATTCCATAGTTTAGGGGCCAAATATGAAAAGGATCTACCTCCTTTTGTGGATTTTGATATTCTAGGAACTATTAACAGGCCAGAATTTTGCAATCATAATGAACGTGATGGAATATAGCATGGTAGAAGGTCACTTAAGTACTGCAGAGCTAGACCATTCAAAGCTTTGAACGTAGTTAACAGAAATTTAACAGATAGCCAATGTAACGATGATAAAATGGGGCAATATGATCATATTTCTTGGTTCTAGTCAGCACTCTGGCTGCTGCATTTTGAACCAATTGAAGTTTGTTTATTGATCTTGCTGGACATCCTCCCAGTAATGCATTACAATAATTCAGTCTTGAGGTCATGAACGCATTTATTAGTTTTTCGGCATCAGCAACAGAGAGCATATGTCGTAATTTAGCAGTATTTCTTAGGTGGAAGAATGCTGTTCTACATACATTTGTAATTTGATTTTCAAAGGACAGATTGGTATCAAATATAACACCTAAGTTCTTCACTTGATGATGATGTAACAGTGCATCCATCGAGAGTCAAATTATATTTTAGTGGCTTATTTTTAGAGGTTTTTTGTCCAATAATTAGTACCTGTTTTGTTGGAATTGAGTAGAAGGAAATTTCTGGCCATCCAATCTTTTATTTCATTGATACACTCTGCTAATTTGGAGAATTGTGAAATCTCATCAGGTTTTGAAGAAATATAAAGTTGGGTATCGTCGGCATAACAGTGGAAACTTATTCCACGATTCCTGATAATATCTCCCAGGGGAAGCATATACAAGGATAAAAGCAAAGGCCCTAAGACTGATCCCTGTGGCACTCCATACTTTACTTTTGTTTGGTTTGACAATTCCTCATTTACATAGACAAAGTGGTAGCGGTCTGCTAAATAGGACCTAAACTGTGCTAATTCAACTCCACAAACATAACTCTCCAGCCTATTGAAGAGAATGTTGTGATCTATCGTGTCGAACGCAGCACTAAGATCTAAAAGCACTAAAAGTGAAATGCAGCCACGATCAGATGATAAGAGCAAGTAATTTGTAACTCTGATAAGTGCAGTCTCTGTACTGTGATGAGGCCTAAATCCTGACTGAAATTGTTCATATATACTATTTCTCTGTAGAAATGAACATATTTGGGAGGATACTACCTTTTCTAGTATTTTCAACATAAACAGAAGATTTGAAATCGGTCTATAATTAGCCAGTTCTCCAGGATCAAGTTGTGGCTTCTTAATAAGCAGTTTGATAACTGCCATTTTAAAGTTTCTTGGAACATGTCCTAAGGATAACGAAGAGTTAATAATATTAAGAATAGATTCTGAGATTACTGGGAATACTTCTTTTAAGCTGGTATTGGATCTAACAAACATGTTGTGGTTTTTGATGTTTCGATAAGTTTTGTTAGCTCTTCATGACCTATGACAGTGAAGGATTGAAGTTGCACGTGAGGAAAATTATGAGACACTGTTTTCTGAGGTACTGTGACAGATGATTGCATAATTCTAATTTTATTTCTGATTATTTCAATTTTATCAGTAAAGAAATTCATGAAGTCATTACTATTGTGCTGTGACGGAATATCTGGTTCAGTCAATGCTTTATTCCTAACCAATTTAGCCACAGTACTGAATAAACACCTAGGATTGTTGTGGTTATTGTTGTGGGAGTTTGCTAAAATATGCTGACCTGGCAGCTTTTAGTGCCTTCCATGCATCGCGAAATACCTCTAATTTTGTACTCTTTCACTTGCACTCCATTTTCCGAGCAGCTCTCTTGAGAGCATGAGTGTGATCATTGTACCATGGTGCAGGGCTTTTTTCTTTAATTTTCTTTAATCAAAGGGGGGTGACACTATCAAGAGTGCTAGAGATGACTATATTTGTATTTTCTGTTATTTCATCAAGTTCTTCTAGGCTTTGGGGTTTACTGAGTGTATGAGATAGATCTGGAAGATTATATCTTAAGATGTAGATTGAGTAACATTAGCTGATCGCAGCATACAAGAGACGAGGTAATGATCTGAGATGTCATCGTTCTGCGGCAGAATTTCTATATTATCAACATCAACTCCATATGACAGAATTAAATCTAGCATATGATTATGGTGATGAGTTGGTCCTGTTACGTTTTGTCTGACTCCAAGAGAGTTGAGAATATCGATAAATGCTAATCCCAATGTGTCATTTTCATTATCTATGTGAATGTTGAAGTCACCAACAATGAAAGAAATATCTACAGTGACTTCAAGATCTGATAAAAAATGTGCAAATTCACCAAGGAAATCAGAATAAGGCCCAGGTGATCTATACACTGTAGCAAGGGTAAAAGACAACAAAGTTTTTTTTTATTTTTTTATTTATATCTATATCTGATGGTTATTAAGCATTATTAGCTCAAAAGACTTAAATTTATATCCTGTCCTCTGAGTAACACCAAAAACTTCACTGTAAATTGTAGCAACACCTCCTCCTCGACCCTTCAGATGAGGCTCATGTTTATAACAATAACCTGCAGGGAGAAGATTCATTTAAATTAATATATTCATCCGGTTTAAGCCAGGTTTTAGTCAAACAGAGCACATCCAAACAATGATCTGTAATAATTTCATTTACAATAAGTGCTTTGGTAGAAAGAGATCTAATGTTTAGTAGCCCTATCTTTATATGGTTTGTTTTGTTCAAGTTTGACCTAAATACAGTTTTTCTAAATGTTTTAATGAGGGTTTTGTGTGTGGTATTTCGGGGAACAGACACAGTCTCTATATGATATCTAAGTGATACAGTCTCTGTGTATTGTAGTTTATGTGACCTGTGTGACGTCTCAAGGCAGCTAGCAGACATTCAGATTAGCCAGTTTGTCTGCTTCCTGACCTGGGCCCCAGTTAGTCAAATACTATCATTATTAAGACTATGAGCCAAATGAATAGAGAGGAGAGTGGCACCTTCCCTGGAGGGATGGAGTCCGTCTCTCTTTAGCAGGTCAGGTCTACCCCAAAAACTCTTCCAATTATCTATAAATCCTATTCTATTCTCCAGACACCACTCAGACATCCAGCCATTCAGTGACACTAATCTACTATAAACCTTGTGTATTAGACACTATATTACAGTGTCTGATATTTTTGCAAATTGACACACCTCTTTAATATTATCTCTAATGATTTCCGACTGGCGAAGCCAGACATCATTAGTGCTGACATGAATAACAATTTTAGAAAATCTATGTTTAGCATTAGCCAGCAGTTGTAAATTTGATTTGATGTCAGACGCTCTGGCACCCAAAATGCAATTAACAATAGTTACTAGAGTCTCTATTTCCACCATGTTCCTTACAATAGAATCACCAATAACAAGGGCTCTTTCAACATGATTCTCAGTGGGTGCATCACTGAGTGGGGAGAATCGATTGGAAACTCTAACAGGAACGGGAGAGTGGTGTCGCTTTGCTGAGCGAGTATGCCGCTGAGACGTCACCCAAACGCCCTGCTGTGGGGGCTCTACAGCTGGAACCAAAGTGTGCATGTTGCTCTCTGTACTGCCCGCATCCGAACCAGTATCTACCGGCTTCTCTTTCTCACTGACTTCCACTAGCATTTGGATGTGTGCCTCTAACTCATGAACCTTCTCCGTCAGCCTGACTAATTCCTTACATTTATCACATGTGAACCCCTCACTGCTGACGGAAGAGGCTATTGTAAACATGTGACATGCAATGCAGGAAGAAATAACATGAGCGGATGACATGACTTACCGCAGTTGTTTGTTGTTGTTGTTGGTGGTTGTTCCTGAGTCGTGAGGGTTTGAGATCGATGTGAATCCCTCACACAATTGTTATTTGTTATGGTTGTTCTTGATAAGCGGTGCTTTGAGATGGATGCAATAATCCGTGTAACACAGAGGAGAAAAAAACAGGTGCATGCTGTAAAATGCTCGCAGTTAAATCACGATAAAAATAGAAAGTGGATTCATGTGGAAAATACACTTAGTTGAATCACGATAAGTGAATAATGCGGGGAAAACCCGATGCGCAATGAAAAATTGCAGATGTTAAGGATTAAAGTCTGAAAACAGATAGATAAGCGATGCTCAAAAAAGCTAGCAGGCTACAAACACAAACTCAAGCTAGACGCCAGCAGTATAAGGTAAAATACAAACAGATGAAACAGCAGAAAAGCGGAAAAACCCAAAACAATCAAGTCCCTGTTTGGGTGATTGGCATTGAGTTTAGGCTAGTTTGGTTCCTAAACTTAATGCAAACAAATAAACATTCCAAAATGAATGTTGTGTAGTCATTGCCGAGTGGTTAAGCAATGACTAGAAATCAATAGTGGTCTCCCTGTGCTGATCTGAATCATGCAGACAGTGCTGCCAGAATGTGTCAGCACTCTCACTTCTTGCAACAACCATGGGTTTGTCATAAAATTTGCCTTTTCAAAACCTTTCAGATGTAGAGTTAGCTTTTTAAAAAAGGCTGCCAGTATAGTATGCCCTTGAAGACAATTGCGCTCAATATATGCCTCTGAAAAACAAATGTATTCTGCCAGCTAAAGAAGCCATGGCCTCTTTGTATTCAAGCAGATATCAGTGAGCTCTCTTGAAAGTAGATTGTTTGTTGGCTGTGGTTGTATAGTGGTTAGTACTCTGCATTGTGGCTGCAGCAACCCAGTTCAAATCCGAGTCATGGCAGCTTTTATAAGGAAGAAAGAAATTGAGCTCCCTGATGACACCACTGATCTTTGTTGCAGACATCCAGGCAAAAGAGCTCAATGACCTAGACAAATTGTAGTGTGGCCAAGTGGTTAAGACAATGGACTCAAAATGCATTAAGGCCTCCCTGTGCAGGTTCAAACCTTGCTGACTATGAGCATCATGCTTTAGTTCTGTGCTGATAATCTAAAGGCCTTCAGTTCCTCAGATCAAAAGTAAAAAAAATTCTGGGTAGACACACTCACATAATAAAGCTTTTAAATGCTGCCTCTTCATTCTAATTTTTTGGAGGTAGACTGCTTTCTCTTTATCAAGAGAAGAGTGTCTCTTTTAGAATATTGTAAAAGGCACCTGCTCATTTAGGCTTAAAAGTAAAAATTACTCCTCAGTCTTTTTTTAAAAAAACAATTTTATTTTTTATTTTTTTATCAAAATTATGTTTACAGAGCAATTTGCACTTTAAAATCATACATTTTCACACAATTTAAAAACAAACTCAAAAGAAAGAAGTGAAAATATAAAGCAACATTTAAAATAAACACCTTAAAAACAGTTTTACTCTGGCAATTTTACTTTGAGTACTCAAGGTGTTTTGTACATCCAAAGTCACCAATTTATAAAAACAGTCCAAAATATCCTCCATTTTAAAATATTCATACAGTATTTTAAGTGCTCTTCAACTTTTCTTTTAAAAAACAGATCTATTTTATATTTCTTTTATTTTTCACAG
Source organism: Myxocyprinus asiaticus (assembly GCF_019703515.2). Classification (NCBI taxonomy): domain Eukaryota; kingdom Metazoa; phylum Chordata; class Actinopteri; order Cypriniformes; family Catostomidae; genus Myxocyprinus; species Myxocyprinus asiaticus. Next base: position 39,030,992 of record NC_059382.1, on the reverse strand, counting down.
TGTTTCTTCTACACCAGATTTTCCAATGCCAACAATAAATTAATTACTTTCTTATTTTCACATTTCTCATTGACAGCAAACAATTATTTTATTCCAGTTCATTAGATTCACAGTTTTCTTTAAAATTCCCATTAAACCTTCCAGTTCTGTACAATTTAAAAAAGTGTAAAATACCTTCATTTTCTTTTTCACAGATTTACATAAAGCATTTTGGGCCATTGCAATTTTACACAACCTAATTTCTGTGAAAATCACATTGTGTCTTAAGAAAAAGTCCAAACCTTCTACCTTTGCATCCAAATATTTCCATCTTACATTACACCAAATACTTTTTTCCTCAATTTCAGGAAAGACCAGGGGTGGAAAGAGTGCTGAATAATAATACTCAAGTAAAAGTACTGTTACTTCTTAAAAAATGTAGTTTCAGTAGAGTAAAAGTACCTGTCCTTAAAACTACTCAAGTAAGAGTAAAAGAGTAGCTCATGATTAGTGAGTATTGAGTACTGAGTTGTGAAAACTATACCCCTCTATAATGAAAACTCGATGCTGCAGTTTTAAAATGTAGCACACATACCGTAATTTAACACATCCCATTATCTGGCTGCCGGTTGATGCACATATCAAATTCAAGGCTCTGATGCTGGCATACAGATCAGTCACTGGGTCTGCTCCAGCATACCTAAAATCATTTATGCAGAGCTACACGCCCACTAGAAGCCTGCGGTCGGCTAAGGAACGTCGCCTTGTTGTACCAACACAAAGGGTCACCAAAACACTTTCCCGGACTTTCAGCTTCATCATACCACGTTGGTGGAACGATCTTCCCAACTCCATCCGTGAAACTGACACACTCTCTGTCTTCAAAAAAGGACTAAAAACATCTTTTCCATGAGCACTTAACCAGTCATTAAAAAAATAAAATAAAAATAAAATAAAAATTCCTGTTGCATTTTATTCTGTTTTGAATACTATTCTGATGCTAGTGAAACTTTGTAATATGGCACTTTTCATACCACTGTCTCCTTAAGATGATTCGCTTATGTTTTCCTCTTTTGTAAGTCACTTTGGATAAAAGTGTCTGCCAAATGAATAAATGTAAAATGTAAATTTACATTTCCTTCTATGGCTGTTTGCCAGAAAGAACAAACAAGGTATTTTATAGGTGTTTGTGACTGACAACTTTTAAAATACATCACTTACTGCATCTATGATACTGTAAACACTACATGAATCTGATTAAAAAAATAAAATAAAAGGGCGACATGATTATAGAAATGAAAAGATGAAAAAGTTATTTTCAATATCATAATGTATGAAACAATTACGTCAGAATCCGTTAATGTGTAGGGTCTAAATTTGAGGGTTTCCTTAATGCCGACTGAGAGTTATTGTTGCGTATAAAACATGTTCAAAACAATGCAAGGAATGCAAAAAACCACTTAAAAAGCAGGGTCACTTGGCGCGTCATGTCCCATACAATAGAGGCGGTAGAGCAGTTGTTTGGTACAGGGGCCACATTGGGCTTTAAAGAAATAATTCACACAAAAATGAAAATTCTTTCATCATTTAGTCACCCTTACGCCATCCCAAGTGTGTATGACTTTCTTTCTTCAGCAGAATACAAATTAAGATTTTTAGAAGAATATCTCATTTTGGTCTATACAATGCAAGTGAATGGGTGCCAAAATTTTGAAGCTCCAAAAATCACACAAGTAGCCTAATCCATGTGACTCCAGTGGTTTAATCCATGTCTTCAGAAGTGATATGATAGGTTGGGTGAGAAACAGATCAATATTTAAGTCCTTTTTTTCTATAAATTCTCCTGTGAAGCAATGTCGGGAAACGAGCTTGCGTGTGCTTACATACAACGTCATTTAAATTGGTTTGTTGTGAAATTAGAAGGCACCTAAAACTACATACACAGATAAATACCATAGTCTGGTGTTTATTTAACTTAAACGTATAGCTGGAGTTTGTGGAATATTTTCCAATGAAATGCGAATAATTTCGTTAACTCTGAAAAATTTGAGGCAGGGTGACTCGTCTTATTTGACGAGGATGTATGAATCGTTTGGAGTTTGTACCTGAGGGATGGATTTAATAGATGCTATGTGGGTGCCGTTTGCAGTAGTGAGGTGAATAAAACGACTTGTTTATATTGATAACCTGTAATAATTTCTACTGAAAACTGAAATATTGAAGTATAAGCGAGGAGCCGAGCCGAATCATCTGGCATAGATTTAAGCCAGTTACTTTAAAAATGGGGGGGATCGTAAGATTAGGACAGATTGCTGAACACTTCTTAAAGTCATGCATCCATTAGGTTCTATGGTTGAGCTTGTTAAGAGTTTGTAATCCGATGATTTGGGCAAAAGTAGAGACTGTCTGTAAATGAAATGATAGTTGTTTAAGTGCTTGCTTTGTGTATGGGGGCTGCGAGGCGAGCTTGAATGCTATGAGGCGAGACGAAATTGTGGAATGTTTTATGAATGAGTGTTACATGCCGCGCAAACTGCCTCTTGCGGGGCCGAAATCGGCTTGTGTCTGTTCAGACATAATTTGTGCATAGCTATAGTGAGCTGTAGAGTGATCAGAGCGGGAGCTGCTGTGGCAGCGAGTTCACGCTAAAATGTCTGTGTTGATTTGAGAAGCTGTTGCAATTAGAGTTATTGTAATTCGAATGAAAGTGCTTTGGCTCTGCATTGCCTATGGAATGTGGGAGGAATGGACTTGCGATCAATCATTATTGAAGGATTCGCTTGTGGCCATTCATTCCTTTGGAGTATTACCGCCACCTGCTGTACAATGTAAGTCTTGCATATCTGAAGCGTCCAATAGCAATAGTTTTGTGATGAGGGAATGCTCCACTCGACCCCCATAGAATCGAAGCCCAGGCTATGGCTGGCACTGCGTGTTCAGCTCCTCCAGCTTTCACGCTGAGCTCCTCAAACTCCGGAGCATGAGGAGTTTTCTCAGACGAGCTCGGCTGCTATGAGGGGGCAAAACGTATGTCAGAGCGGGAGCTGCTGTGACAGCATGCTCACATTAAAAATATCTGCATTGATTAGAGAAGATGTTGTAATTAGAGTAGTGTCATTTGGAAAGAGTTTGTTTGTTATATGATTGCCGCTGAGTTCCAAATTGGATAAATCACGCTTCGAATGGCACTTTGAATGAGAATGAGAATGAGCTTTATTGCTAAGTATGCTTACACATACAAGGAATTTGTCTTGGTGACAGAAGCTTCCAGTGCACAAACAATAATAATAATAATATATATTTTTTTAAATAGAACAAAAATAAAATGTGAATAGAAAATATAAGTATATATAGAAATACACAATAAGACAATATATATATTGTTTTGAATGCACCAGTGAGCCAGCCGTTCAACCTCCCTTCTGTATGCAGACTCATTGTCATCTTGGATGAGGCAGATGACAGTAGTGTTGTCTGCAAACTTCAGGAGCTTGACAGAGTGGTCCTTGGCGGTGCAGTCGTTGGTATAAAGGGAGAAGAGTAGTGGGGAGAGCACACATCCCTGGGGGGCACCAGTGCTGATTGTACAGGGAGTGTGTTTGACATCTGAATCGGTGAATGGAGGCCATACGGCTGCTCCCGGGTCCTAGTGCCTGCCAATCTAACCTCTGTCAGTGTGACTTAAGTGTTTTAAGTCTTTATCTTTCTGTCAACAACCCGGTGCGACTTATAGTCAGGTGCGACTTTATTTCCGGAAAATACAGTAAATAAATAATAAAACATGTATTTGCTGTGCTGTTGCAAGGATTAATTTGCAAGAGCAAATCTACAAATTGGAAAAGACACAAATTTGTTGGTTTTTCATTATCCAATTAGCGCTCTTGGCATCTGTGACCTCATTATACAGCGTTACTTGCGTTACTTGCGTTATTTGCATAGCCGAATTTCAAATATTACGAGTTCACGCTGCTAAGACAGACAGAAAACATGGGCAAGTTCTTGAAAAGAAAACTATCGACGATGGTTATGTGGGATAGTGGTGTGCCATGGGATTTTTTAATCATAAAAAGTGAGCCTTTGCAGAAAAAAGGTTGGGAAACACTGACCTAAACCACAAAGAGTTAATCTGCAAAACAACATCCAAAAGAAAACACACAGCAATATGTAAATTCTACAATGCAATGCTTACCGAGATGGCTGGGATCACATCAAACATTTATCGGCACTTAGAAAGAAAGCATAAAGAAAGGTATGCTAAGTGTAAGTGATGCAAGCACAGCTAGCTAGCTAACGTTAGCAATCTGCCTCTTGCTGCATTCCATTCAACTTAAGTTACTATATTGTTTAAGAAAAGACAGAGAAAAGTGAAGACTTAAGTATTGAATAATTTAGGGTGACCATACGTCCTATTTTTTCCAGACATGTCCTCTTTTTCGGACCTTAAAAAAGCGTCTGGCCGGGATTTCTAAATTTGCGAAAATGTCCGGGATTCGGCTTTAGTTGCATTATGATGTGCATCTGGTTTAACCCCTCTTTGTAAGTCCCGCTTTTTCGCACAACAATTGGTTGATAATAAGAGGCTTGCAGCAACTATTGGCCAAATTCCTGCCTGTCAATTTCTCCGCGAACGTGCGAAGCGCTGTTGTGTTCGGCATCAAACAGTTGCTTGACAGTAGCAGCAAATGACAGCTGAGTGCAAACAATGCCCAAACGAAAGTGCAAATTTACAGAAGATTTGCACAAAAAATTCTCATGTTTTCGTCCAGGTCGAGATCCGTGATTTAGAAGCACACATTAGTTAAAGTTCATCAGGTAAATTAACGGACTACTTTTTGCGACCAGTTAAAATTGTTATCACAGCTTCATTTTCCATGGGCATTCAAAATAATAGTAATAGTAAATGAAGGTACACTCATGGCATCAAATATTTTATTTTAGTACATGAACATTCAAAAGAATGTTGGAAATTTGTATTTATTTATATATATTTATGTTATGCTAATAGAGTGTATTTTCACTGTATTAAAGCTTGCATTCATAGTAACACTGTTTTGAACGCTATAATCCCTCCACCCACCCCCCAAAAAAGGTGTCATCTTTTTGGAAAACCAGAATATGGTCACCCTAAATAATTGTTTGATATATTCTGTACTTAATGATGGTTCATTATCTGTCACTCACTCAACGTTGTGTCGATGTAGTGAAACTAGGGGTCAATCTTGGGAGCCCCAAACACCTCCAAACAGAGGATCGCGCACTGGGTCATTGACGCCATCACGATGGCATATCTGGCGGGGTTATGAGCCCACTCCACCAGGGGTGTGGCGGCCTCCTGGGCCCTGGCCAGTGGCGCCTCTTTGGCAGACATCTGTAGAGCAGTGGGCTGGGCTGACCTCTCCACATGATATACTTCCGACAAGACTCGGTAAGACCATGTGACGTATTCCACTGAAAATACCCTCCTTTTTGCACGGTGTGTGGTCTCCGCAGTGTCTTCTCCTTGGGAGGGACACCCCCCGACGCAGACACTTATGGCTCCCAGTCAGCAAACAAATTCCAATATTTTTGGGGAGAAAAGAGAGGGAAAAGAGGCCTCGGCTGGGCTAGCCTGTCCCTATAGTTGGGCAGTCATCTTGTTCCTGATGGACTGTTCGATGCTCATAAGAGGGTTGGGGGAGGTTACATGACGGCCTGGTGCGCTGGCTAGGAGGCACACAGCAGTCAGCGCGTCACACACCGCCAGTTCACGCAACACAGTTCAGCTAGTTGTGGCGTTTTGTATAGGGACCCCTAGTGTCACTACATCTACACAACGTCGAGTGAGTGACAGATAGGGAATGTCCTGGTTACTTTCGTAACCTCCGTTCCCTGATGGAGGGAACGAGGCGTTGTGTCCCTCTTGCCACTACGCTGAACTACCCGCTGAAATGGCCAGGACCTTGTCTTGGCTCCTCAGCACAAAACCTGAATGACTGTTTGCATACCAGCTCCTTTTATGCAAAATCTGACACTTCAACACAAGTGGTTTAAAAAAAAAAAAAAATAAATATATATATATATATATATATATATATATATATATATATATATATATATATACATATATATATATATATGTATATATTTATATACACTGGTGGCCAAAAGTCTGGAATAATGTACAGATTTTGCTCTTATGGAAAGAAATCTGTACTTTTATTCACCAAAGTGGCATTCAACTGATCGCAATGTATAGTCAGGACATTAATAACATGAAAAATTACTATTACAATTTGAAAAAAATTAAATAAATCAGAACTTCTTAAACTACTTCAAAGAGTTCTCATCAAAAAATCCTCCATGTGCAGCAATGACAGCTTTGCAGATCCTTGGCATTCTAGCTGTCAGTTTGTCCAGATACTCAGGTGACATTTCACCCCACACTTCCTGTAGCACTTGCCATAGATGTGGCTGTCTTGTCGGGCACTTCTCATGCACCTTACAGTCTAGCTGATCCCACAAAAGCTCAATGGGGTTAAAATCCATAACACTCTTTTCCAATTATCTGTTGTCCAATGTCTGTGTTTCTTTGCCCGCTCTAACCTTTTCTTTTTGTTTTTCTGTTTCAAAAGTGGCTTTTTCTTTGCAGTTCTTCCCATAAAGCCTGCACCCCTGAGTCTTCTCTTTACTGTTGTATATGAAACTGGTGTTTAACAGGTAGAATTCAATGAAGCTGTCACCTGAGGACATGTGAGGCATCTATTTCTCAAACTAGAGACTCTGGTGTACTTATCCTCTTGTTTAGTTGGTGACCCTGCACTATGACCCCAGCTTAGCTGGGATATGTGAAAAAAAGAATTTCACTGTATATGTGCAAATGTATAATGTGTGATAAATAAATATAATTAAAAAAAATTAATTAGTTGTACATCTGGGCCTTCCACATCTCTTTCTGTCCTTGTTAGAGTCAGCTGTTCTTTGAAGACTGTAGTTTACACCTTTGTATGAAATCTTCGCAATTTCAAGCATTGTATAGCCTTCTGTTACACCCGCAGTGCCTGCCATCTCCCCCGAACACTGCCAGAGGTCGCCATCACCGGAGTTTTAACATTTCACAAACTACATTTCCCATAATCCTCCAGTCAGACTGATAACTCTTCCACCTGTATCACATTTAACCCTGTCTATTTAAGTTCCCAGTTTCCACGCATTCAACACAAAGTCTTGTTTGCCTAGTCTAAAATTCTGAGTGTTATTACTATCATTGATTACCCTGTGTTTGACTCCTGCCTGTTCTCTGAATTCCCCAGCCTTCTTGTGAGTGTTTTGGATTTACTGCCAGTTTATTGGATTACCCCTCTGCCTATCGAACTTACTTTGTTTGCCTTTCTGGACTGCCTATCTGTGTACTGATCCCTTGCCTGCCTTTGCTTTTGCTCTTTGTTTTGTTACTTTGTTTTTACTATTTATTTGCCTTATTAAACTGCACATGGATCTTAACACTACTGTCCCGGCATCTTCGCTACAGAAGACTTCACCAAACCTAGATCCAGCAGCTTTTCAACAGTTACACAAGCTTGTTTCAGCGCAAGCAGCCATGCTGACTAGTCACCATCAGCAGCTGTGCAAGTTCACATCTATCACGGAAGAACTCTTCAAATCCATGCAACCCAACCCATGTGTATCTCCGAAGGGGGTTTCCACTAGCAGTTCTGCCTGCAGCCCAATGCCCTCCATGGCTGTTATTAATCCTCGACTCTCTTCTTCCAGAGAAGTTTGACGTATCACCCAGTAAGTGTCGAGGATTTCTGGTACAATGTGAACTATTTCTGTCACAACTACCTCACATGTATCCCAACGATGAAGCTCATGTTTCCTTCATTATATCACTGCTGTCAGGCAAAGCTCTAGACTGGGTTATGGCAGTTTGGAGTCAAGAAAACATCTTAAAGTGTTCTTTGTCTCACTACTTAACTCGCTTGTGGGAAGTTTTTGAGCACTCCAAGGGGTGTAAGGACCCTGGAGAACTTCTGTTGTGTCTAAAGCAGAATAATATGTCAGCCGCTGAATATGCTTTATCATTCCGCACTCTAGCAGCACAAACCGTGTGGGTGGAGGATACGTTAAAACTGTTGTTCTGTAAAGGACTAAAACCCTGACCTTCAAACGGAACTAGCATGTCGTGATGAGGGAAGATCTCTGGATGAATTCATCAAACTCGCCATTCGCCTGGACAACCTGATCAAAGCCCGTCGTCCGGTCAGCTCTCTACAATCAATTCCTTCTGACATCGCTGTTACCAGTCTCCATGAGTCCATGCAAGTGGGTCGTTTCTCCCTCACCACCGAAGAGCAACAATGCCATCTCGGAGAGATTTTGTATCTACTGCGGACAGTCGGGACATTTACTGGCTGCCTGCCCTACTCGCCCCCCTAGGAGGGGGGGGGGGGGGCGCACGCAACGTGAGTTTTGAATTCTCTAATTTGATTCATATTGATCAGTTTCAATTGTCCGTCATATTCCATGTTCAGAATAGTGAACAGCAAATGTCAGTTATCTTAGATTCTGGGGCTGCTGGTAATTTCATTGACCTGGCCCTCGCCATGAATCTAAGATTGTCTTTTGTCCCTTGTGTCCCTCCATTACATGTTGCAGCGCTAGACGGATGACCCCTGTGCTCCGGAAAGATTCAGCAGATAACTCAACCCATACATCTCCAAGTTGGACTCTTTCATCATGAGGAAATTCAGTTCCTGGTCACTCACTCTCCAAAAAATCAGATTGTTCTTGGCTTACCATGGCTGAGACTTCACAACCCTGAGATTTCCTGAAGACATGGACAAATTACTTGTTGGAGTATCTCCTGTTTCCAGTCTTGCCTCAACCTCCCTGTACCCATCTTTCTCCCTCCGGTATGTACCACGACTATCCTCCCAGAAAAGGAGATGTTGACCCTGCCACAATGTTATTCGGATCTCCGGGAGGCATTCAGTAAAGCTAAAGCTACCCAACTTGCTCCTCACTGTTCCTGTGACTGTGCTATTGACCTTTTGCCAGGCTCCTCTCCTCCATGCGGACGAATTTACCCCTTATCTGAGCCAGAGACTAAAGCTATGGAATAATACATAGCAGAATCCCTAGAAATGGTTTTCATTCGACCCTCCACCTCTCCAGCTTTGGCAGCTTTTTTTCTTCGTAGGAAAGAAGGACGGGGGTCTTCGTCCATGCATTGACTATCGAGGCCTGAACTGTCACCATCAAGTATCGCTACCCCCTTCCTCTGGTACCACCTGTGCTAGAGCAGTTAAGAAACGCCAAAATCTACACTAAGCTGGATCTTCGTAATGCCTACAATTTGATCTGCATCCGGGAGGGGGATGAATGGAAAATGGCCTTCTCTACACACACTGGCCACTATGAATATCAGGTGATGCCTTTCGGAATTTCCAATAGTCCTTCTGTCTTCCAAGCCTTCGTGAATGACATTTTTCGTGACATTATTGGCAAGTGGGTTCTAGTCTACATCAATGACATCCTTATATTCTCGTCTTCCCTCGATGAACATGTTCAACATCTCAGAGTGGTACTCAGCCATCTTATTCAACATCAGCTTTACGCCAAGATGGAGAAATGTGAGTTCCACCAGTCCACAATCTCCTTCCTGGGGTATATCATCTCCCCTGAGGGGGTTGCCATGGACTCTTCCAAAGTACAAGCGATACTGCAGTGGCCTTTACCAGTCTATTAAGGAACTACAATGCTTCCTCGGCTTTGCCAACTTCTACCGACGTTTCATTCGAGGTTTCAGCTCCGTAGCTGCCCCACTCACCTCTCTGCTCCGCATTAAAGCCCAAAAATTCAACTGGACACCTTCCGCCCGTCAAGCCTTTGATCTCAAGCATTGCTTCACTACTGCCCCTATTCTCCAACATCCTGATCCCTCTCGACACTTCGTGCAAGAAGTAGATGCTTCTGACTCTGGAGTAGGTGCGGTACTCTCCCAGCGACAAGGATCTCCCGCTAAACTCCATCCCTGTGCATTCTACTCACGCAAGTTATCTTTGGCCGGTGTAGGGCCTTGGCCCACTTAAAATGGCAGCAGAGACCGCATGGCCCTTTGTTCTATGGTCAAAAGGAGAGACATTGAACTCAGTTTCCCAAGGTCCTTCACAAATTCACAACTGGATGCGAAGTCCCACCCATGGACCCAGGCTTAAACGCCATTGGTCGAGTGGCCTACGACCGATGACGTCATCTCGTCAACAAAACCCGCGGACAGATGAATTTCGCTCTCTCTGTGCTAAGCTCTGCCTGGCTCTAAAGGGACATCTGTACTGTGCACGTACTGAAGGAGTTTTCCCTCCGTTTGGACTGAGAACAAAGTGACCACGTTTTTCTAACCTCGCCATTTGGCCACGGTAGAGTAAGATTAACTTAGCTTTGTTCAAGTCTTTTAGTATACGTATATCAACCGGTTCAGTTTCACTGTAAAGCAACAGTGAATTCATTTTGAAAAACGGAAGGGCAACCAGTTTCCCTTCTCCCTCTTTTTCATTCAACGTTGACTATCTGCATTCTTCCCCACTGCTGGATCCGAAGAATAAAGCAGAGACGCGTCTTTCCGCTGACGAGCGTAAGACAAGGAACCATCCAGACTGTTTCTCCTGACCACTCGATGCAACAGGAATTCAACGGACAAACCTACTGAAATCACACAGGATTTCCCAAGTAAGGCTTGATATCTGGGCAGATTTAGTTTAGAAACTGACTTTTTCTTGTGAATCTAAATCGTATTTTTGATTCTAAATGCTGATGTTTTGAATATATATATATATATATATATATATATATATATATATATATATATATATATATATATATATATATATATATATATATATATATATATATATTTGTATGTTAAACTCTGCTCGCTGTTTCAAGTGGGGATATTTGTTTTAGTTTCTTTTGGGGTTATGTTTGTTTTGTTGAGTGATTTGAACTAGTAATTCAGTCCCGCTGTTACAAGCGGTTACCCTTAACTAAACTGCATGCATTCTTCCTCGCTCCCGCTCGCGCTCTCTCTCTCTCTCTCTCTCTCTCTCTCTCTCTCTCTCATTGATATTCATTGAGTGAGCGGCGCCTCAGTTCGTGTTCGACTCAGGCTGGTGAACCAAATTCTCCTGCCTATTTTGTCAGTTCCTTTGTGTGTCCGTTCATTTCCATTCGCACATGGGATCAGCTCCATTTTGGACTTAACCCTCCATTCTGAACCTGATCCTCTTTTTTTTTTTTTTTTTTTTTTCCTTTGTTACCACACCTAGACACACACACTATCATATAGCTCCACTGTTATCTTAGGATATCATTGATTTTATTTTTGGATTATATTCAGATAGTATTGGCTGTGTTCACTGGCTGGCTGCCAAATTCTCCTGCCTGTTCCATCAGTCCCTTAGTGTGTCCGCTCATTTCCACCCGCACGTGGTATTAGCTCCATTTTGGATTTAACCCTCCATTTTGATTCCTTGGTTACCACACCGGGACACACACACACACTAGCATATAGCTCCACTGTTAGCTTAGGATATCATTGATTTTAACTGGATTATATTCGGATAGTATTGGCTGTGTTCACTACTGCTTGTTTATAATAAATCTTGTTATATTAAGTACTCCTGTTTGTTTTTGTTTGAATGTTGTGTTGAAGCCAACCTCTGCCACGTGAAGAACTCCCAAGTTACCTCAGAGTACTATTATGTTGTTGGTATTAGAAACTAACTGTAACTAGATTACTGTTGGATTAGGTTTCCCCTTTGATTATTTTGATTAACAATTAAGATACTCAACCTACAGGGTAGATTTTATTCTATGAGACTCCGTCAGTAACTTGCTATCATTTTTCTCTTTTCAAAGAGTGGTGCCCCGAGAATAGAGTTTAATGAATTAAATTCTATTTAATTACTATTTAGCTACTTGATTATTCCATAATTAATAACAATTAATTATTGATCATTTCTGGAGAATAGTTTGTTAAATTCTATTTAGTTATTTAATTGTTATTTGATTATTCCATAATTAATAACAATTATCGATTATTTCTGATAGTAAAACTGATTTAAACAACCAGTGGCACCTACACCGAGAGAAACTACGATGTCGGCAATCGAGAACTCTTGGCCATGAAAACGGCTTTCGAGGAGTGGAGACACTGGTTAGAGGGAGCTCAACATCCATTTCTGGTGATTACAGATCATTGTAACCTAGAATAGATTCAATCGGCCAAGCGCCTAAATCCTCGCCAAGCCCGATGGTCTCTCCTCCAGATTAGATTTCACCTTTCGACCTGGGTCTAAGAACACAGAGGCCGACGCTCTGTCCTGCATTTATGATTCCTCCAGTGACAACCCTGTGACTTCCATCATCCCACCTACTCTCATTGTTGCTCCCATACACTGGGATATCATCACCCAAGCTCAGAACCAAGAACCCACTCCTGCTGGCTGCCCTCCTGACAAAGTCTTTGTCCCCAGTTACTTACGGAACAGGGTTCTTCAGTGGATTCATGACTCGGCCTGCTCGGGACATCCAGGTGCTCAAGCTACATGCAGGTTAGTGCAAAACCAGTTTTGGTGGGAAAACCTAGCCATTGAAGTAGCTGACTATGTTTAAAAACTGCAATGTGTGTGCCACCACTAAATCTCTTTGACAGCTCCCGTCCGGTCTCCTTCAGCCTCTTCCTACCCCTCGACGTCCTTGGTCCCATATCGCAGTGGACTTCGTCACAGATCTACCCAACGCGCAGGGTTTCACTACCATCCTAACCTTGGTGGATCGATTCTCTAAAGCCTGTAGATTCATCCCTCTACCCAAACTTCATCCATGGAATGTGCAGAGAGCCTGTTTCATTACGACTTCTGCTTAATGGCCTTCCTGAGGACATTGTCTCCGACCGTGGTCCCCAGTTCACCTCCCGAGTCTGGTCTGCATTCTTCAAATTATTCAACATCAATGTGAGTAACTTCTGGTAATCACCCTCAATCTAATGGTCAGGTCGAATGGCTAAACCAAGACCTGGGTAAATTCCTCCGAGCCTTCTGTCAAGTCAACCAACACGTTTCCTACCCTGGGCTGAATATGCTCAGAACTCTGTTCAAACCTGCCACCGGAACCACACCATTCAAATGCATCTGTTTTTTGGCAATTTCAAGCATTGTATAGCCTTCTTTTACACCCGCAGCGCCTGCCATCTCCCCCGAACATCACCAGAGGTCGCCATCACTGGAGTATTATATAATCCTCCAGTCAGACTGATTACTCTTCCACCTGTATCACATTTAACCCTGTCTATTTAAGTTCTCAGTTTCCACGCATTCAACGCGAAGTCTTGTTTGCCTAGTCTACAATTCTGAGTGTTATTACTATCATTGATTACCCTGTGTTTGACTCCTGCCTGTTCTCTGAATTCCCCAGCCTTCTGAGTGTTTTGGATTTACTGCCAGTTTATTGGATTACCCCTCTGCCTATCGGACTTTGTTTGCCTTTCTGGACTGCCTATCTGTCTGTGTACCGATCTCTTGCCTGCCTTTGTTTTTGCTCTTTGTTTTGTTACTTTTGTTTTACTATTTATTTACCTTATTAAACTGCACATGGATCTTAACACTACTGCCCTGGTGTCTTCGCTACACCTTCATTCCTCAAAACAATGACTGACTGATGAGTTTCTAGAGAAAGCTGTTTCTTTTTTTGCCATTTTTGACCTAATATTGACCTTAAGACATGCCAGTCTATTGCTTACTGTGGCAACTCAAAAACAAACACAAAGACAATGTCAAGCTTAAGTTAACAAACCAAATAGCTTTCAACTGTGTTATGATTTTCTAGTACGAAATTAGCAATTTAGAATGATTACTCAAGGATAAGGTGTTGGAGTGATGGCTGCTGTCTAGATTTGATCAAAAGTGACTTTTTTTTCAAATAGTGACGGTGCTTTTTTTTTTTACATCAATAATGTCCTGATTATACTTTGTGATTAGTTGAATATTACTTTGATGAATTCAGGGCCGGCCCATCCTACAGGCAATACAGGTGACTGCCTGTGGCCCTGACGTGTCTGGGGCTCTGCGAACTCGTGCAAAACATATGAAAGTCATAGAATTTAATGTTGATGACTTTAAATTTTAAATTCTCCACAGTCCAGTGGTTTCCAGAGCACTTATTTGTTGGGCAGCATACAACGAGCTTGGATCTGATCATTTAACATACAAATCACAATGACGGTGAAAACTAAAAACATCCTATTATGTATAAAATGAGCTCTGAATAATCACAAAAAAGATAAATAACTGAAAGTGACAACAAATAAAATAACAGCAGTGTATCTAAACTCAGCAAGAAGTAAAGCTAAGCACTACATACTAATCTGCATAATTTATTCATAATGCAAATCATTGCTGGGAACTAGAGTGCGGCTTCTCTTCACAATATTATTAGACAGGAAGGAATTCAGACACTGCCAATATAAAGAGGCAAAAAAAAAAAAAAAGAACTCGCATAGAGTGAATATATGAGCAGTTAATCTGAAAATAACCAAACCATCCTATCTGCAAAGATATTAGCTCTAAGAGGTATGTGGTTTTTTTATTTACATTTGTTTACAAATATATATTGAGGCGTTGTGTTAATAGGCCCTATTTAAAATATGTAATTTTATTTATAAATTATGGATTGCTGTAGTTACCTTATTTTCCCTGATGTTTTAACTTTTATTAACTTTTGCACACATTCTGGCCAACTTTTTGTTTTCATTGATTTTGTTGCTTTAAATAAACATTTCAAGCATTTTCAGCAGAATCAAGCATTGTCAGCAGTGTCCTATACAATTAAAACTATCTAAACCTATTTTAAACAGCATTTTCTTAGTGTAACTTTTTAATGGGTAACACTTATGGTTGTGTTAACATGAACTAACAATGAACAATACTTAATAATCTTATTTAATGTTAATTTATACATATACTAGTCCATTTTTAACTTTAGTTAATCCAATATGAACTAACATGAACAAACAATAAACAATTGTATTTTTATAAATTGACATTAGCCAAGATAAATGCTGGAAAATTTTATTATACATTGTAAATGATACCTAATGCAAACCTTATTGTAAAATGTTACAAAGTAATTATCATACTTGCGGTTTCCATGACCTCATTTTAATTGAGACACTAGTTTATTTGTACTTCTAGAAAAAAGTTGAAAGGTGATCAAAATAAGCGATAAAATGGTGACTTGTCAAAGCACCTAAAATGCACATTCCTTTATGCATGCATGTACATTTTAACCAAACATCTTCATGTTGGGAAAAATCAGAACACGTTATTTGTCATCTACCGAGCTATATACAGTATAGTGCTTTTTTTTTAGTGGTTTCTTATTAAAAAAAATATTTTTATAATTTCGCCAAGGGCCCCACAAACCCACGCGCCGGCCCTGAGTGAATTAAAGTACCAATTTCCTTCCGAAACAGCAAAATCTGTACATTATTCCAAACTTTTGGCTGCCAGTGTATATATCCAATGCATAACTTTTATGATAATATCTAGAAATTAAGTTTGTTACAACATTGACTTATAGAGATCAGCTAATGCATGAAGCACTGAAGCCATCTACTGTATTGGCCATAGTTGTCATTTCATGTAATTGTCATTTTTATTGTAGCAGATGTCACCAGAGACCCCCAATGCATGACATACTGTATTTTTTAATTTAGAGATAAGGTATAAATGCATAAAGTACCCCCCCCCAAAAGGGATACTGTAAGAGATCCGCCATTCGCAATTAGAGAAAACAATTATCGAAATCAATATCGTAAGAACACTCCCAAAGTTTTTAAACTCCCCCATTGGAGATTATGCTCACCTTTTGCTGTGTCTCACTCTCTCCCAATACAACAAATAACCAATAGAGAAACAAGTACAAGACTTGCATGAACACACAGATACAGGTATTGCAGTTTTTACATTAACAATGTGATCTGCCTTTTTACTAATATTTTCCAAGCACACTCTCTGGGACTCTTAAAAAGAACATTCTGGATGTCCAAGGTGTTTTAGAATAAGTTATTTAAGAATTTGTGAGCTAACAGAAATACCTCAGAATTTGCCTGACCAACAGCTATACAATACATCTTCACTCTTTTATGACATTATTTGTTTTTGTAATTTCATAAAACAGAACAGCAGCAGCATATGAATACAGTAAAAAAGAAGTTTGCTCACTCACGTTTTGGAACAAGGAGCAGTATGAGGCACACCACCGTCGTAATCAACAGCACACCTGTCGACACCATTACCATCGCACGGCCCCCCGACTGTCCTTTTACAGCCACCACAAAGTCACTTACCACACTGTGACCTAGATGAAAGCAGTTTTGACCAAATTATTAAAGCTTGTTTCTGCCTTTCAATCTAAATGTAATGTAAAGTTTTGAGGGCAAACATCTCCCCTGTTAAAATTTAAATCATATGAAAATATTTAAATGTGTAAATACCTCTTAAACTGATTTAGAGCTGTATCTGTGTCTAGAAAATCTAGATTAGATGCCCTGCCACAGGACCCACAGCTCTTTATTGTACACGTGTTATACAGTGCAACATCCAAAATCCAAATCTATTGACTCGTATGCACATTTACCTGCAGTTGGCTTTTTAGTGGGTTCAAGATGTATGTCAATTCTGAAATTTCCTTTGGTTTCTACATTCTCATCCTCAGGCTCAAAAACTGGGTTGCAGAAAACGTTCTATGAGTTTAAAGATACAGAATTAGGATAATATATTAGAACCACTATTGAATGATCAGTAAAAAAAAGTTATTTACCTCATATACATCTGAGCTGTCCGCCGGAATGTCAGAGTCCATCATCTTTGCGTTTCAAAAAAACCATTTAGGTATATTCAGGAATAAAGTTTAATCTATTTGGTTGTGCTACTGAAGTCCAGTTTAAAAGGTTATGCAGACATTGTTACAAACACAATGAAAAAAAAAAAAAAAAAAAAATGTAAAATAAAAAAAGAGCTTGTTGTTTTAGAATTTGAGTATTTGCATTTAATAGATTCAGTGGTAATTCAGTGTATATTTTAAAGTGCTTTTTAATCAAATCAAATATTAGTTTCAGCTCCTTAGGTTGTTAAAACAGAGTGGTTGTTTTCTTTGTAAAGAAATTTCCTCCCAAGTATTCCCAAAGCCGAGTCAGCTGATAGGATTGAGCTATGTAAGAGAGAGAGAGAGAGACTAAGAATATTCTTTGTGCATCAATTTTCTTTTTGTGATGTATAATTTTATTGTTACTATTATTATTACAGACAAAATAATACAAATAAGAAGTGCCCCCCCCCACACACACACAAAGATTACAAAATGTAAAAAAAAAGAGAGAGCAAGAAACAAACAAACAAAAAACACTAGATATATTAAGATATATATGACAAATATAATTCATTCAACAGGTTCAAAATGACCATAAAAAAATGATAATTTATTGTTATACAAGGACAGCCATATCCTACTAAATTCATCTTGCTTATAAGAAAGCTCACAGGTTAACTTTTCAAGACATAAGAAAAGTAATCATACAGCACATTATTGAGCTGGAGCCTCATTTTAAAAGTTGGAATGTCTGCAGATTTTCAGAGAAGCGGGATACATTTTTTTTGCATTATAAAAATAATGATTAATACTCTTTTTATGTTCATCCAAACCCAGATCTTGTGTTGCATTTAATAAGTATATACATGGTGTCATTTCAAAAGTAATTTGTAGAACTGATTTAGTAACCTTATGTATACTTTCCCAAAATTCTATTATTTTTTTACAGGACCAGAAAACATGTATAAAAGCACTGGTTCTCAACTGGTGACGAGTTCAAATGGCGACCCAACATAGGAAAAAACATAACCTGTATTAAATGTAGCATAGGTCGGATTTTCTTTTATCTTGAATAGTTTTGTTCGTGGTTTTCAAGTATAAGGGCATGTATCAAGTGATATTATATTTTGTTGTTGATGTCATAAGTCTTGGAGGTCCAGAATTGAAAGCATTTTATGTACTTGCATTAATATTTAAGTGCAATGTCATGTAAGCACTAGTAAGACCATGGATGGCTCCTCACTGTGGTCAGAGGTGGGTAGTAACGCACTACATTTACTCCATTACATTTACTTGATTAACTTAAAAATAATTAAAAAAGAAAAAAACTTTTAGAGTAGGTTTAAAAATGGGTACTTTTTACTCTCACTCAAGTAAATTTCGAACGTTTTTTTTTTTTTTTACTTCTTTCCTGTCATTACATTACTGGGTTTAATTTGAATTCATGTGTAATTTATTGAGAGATTATTGAATGCACGCTGTCACAGACTGTCACTCAAGCCAAATCCACCACTGCTGCAGCATCATGCTCTTAAAACAAAGTGAAACACTTTCTTCGCTCTGCACAGTAAAAAAAAAAATGTCGTCATGCAATGCCTTCATTTAACACCAGGTCAAGCAGATATTTCAAGATTAAAATTGCAGCTCGCTGAGGTAAGTCATGGCTCTAATGATAACGTGGCTTTTCTGTGACATGGTGATGGTCATTTTCAGGGTGATTCTGTAAATATGGGCTATTGTGACATCAGTTTTTAAGTGTACATTTTTAAATCTGCAGCAATTTATCAGTGCGCTTTGTCCCGCGTCCCGTGTGTCATGAGCAGTATTTACGCATTTACCCCGCACCCACGCAGAGTTACTGGAATCTATCTACTACTATCTACTTCAGGCTGATTACATTTATAAATTAATGTAAACATCCACATTAAGTGTAAATGCCATTTGTTCTGCTGAACTGACAGCATTTCTGCGCGTGGTGCCCTGTGCACGCTGTGTACTCTGCGTTTAGAGAGCGACGGTACTATGTACAGAACTAATGATCTAAATTCTTTTGACACTTAAAACTGTAACTACACTAAACTAACAACTAAAAGCTATGAAATAGCGAAAGTATGCATTTATAAAACATGATCTTGCTTTGGTTTATATTTCAGCATTAGATATAATGTCCCTGTGGGACAATGTTCATGTTTTCACTATAATAATTACTAGAAAGTTTTCCAAACCTCTCTTCTTATTGACAAATTCATCCAGAGTTGACAAGAGCCCTTAAAGGGATAGTTCACCCAAAAATGTAAATTCTCTCATCATTTATTCACCTTCATGCCATCCCAGATGTGTATGACTTCCTTTCTTCTGTAGAACACAAATGAAGATTTTTAGAAGAATTTCTCAGCTCCTTTTCCATACAATGCAAGTGTATGTGTGCCAACATTTTAAAGCTCAAAAAAATCACATAAGTCAGCATAAAAGTAATCTTCAGAAGTGACATGATAGGTGTGGATGAGAAACAGATCACTTTCACATTCTTCTTGTGTTTTTGGTGATTCACATTCTTCTCTGCATATAAAATGACTTCTAGCAAAAAAAAAATGACTTAAATAGTCATATGGATTACTTTTATGGGGCCTGCATTTGCTTTTTGGAGCATAAAAATTTTGGCACCCATTTACTTGCATTGTACTGACCTACAGAACTGAAATAGTCTTATAAAAATCGTAATTTGTGTTCTGCAGAAGAAAGGAAGTCATACACATCTGGGATGGAATGAGGGTGAGTCAGTGATGAAATAATTTTCATTTTTGGGTGAACTACCCCTTTAAAGTGACAGCTCAGCCATAATTTAATATTCCGTCATAATTTCCTTACCCTCATGTTGTTCCAAACCTGTGTGACCCTTTGTAATCTGTGGAACACAAAATATGTTAGACAGAATGTTAGGGACTGACAGTCTCGGTCATCATTCACTTTCAAAATATAGAGAAGAAAAAAGCACATTCACTGAAAGTAAATAGTGACTCGGGCTACCATTCTGTCTAAAATCTCCTTATTGTTTTGCATGGAAGAAAGAAAGTCATATGGGTTTGGAACAACAGAATGGTGAATGATGACAGAATTTCCATTAATAATAATTCTGTAAATACATTTTAAATGTGTATTATGTAATGGAATGTAGGGAATTAACGTCCATTATGTCATTTTTGAAGGTAACAAGTTAGTACTTGAGTACTCTATTAATTGGATACTTTCTTATTCTTCCTCAAGTAATTATGTTAGCACTTTTACTTCTACTTGAATAATAATAATAATAAAAAAGTAATTGTACTTTTACTTGAGTACAGTTTTTGGCTACTCTACCCACCTCTGACTGTGGTTAGGTCAATGTAGCTACAGTAGTCTTTCTAAAGAAATAATTATAATAAATTATAATATTTTCATGGTATAAATAGTAACCTAAACACATTTAGAAACTTTACAACTGCCACAACTGTAATAAAAATATAAAATAAAGGTAAAAGTAAAAAATAGATTCTATCTATTTAACCCCTAACTAATATTTTTGTCACAATATCACAGTTACTGTTACTACTGTAAAACTGTGATATATTTCAGTGAGGGTAATGATGTATAATATGAAAAACCCTTAATTTTTTGGGCATAGCACAGTGTTGCTCTTTTCCTCCTCAGTGTTGTTTAGCATGTCGGGGCAGTCTACTGTTTGAGAGGTTTAACTTCCTCCATAGCAGGGGCGAGGCCACATAAGGGCCAGGGTGGCACTTGTCCACCCTGACTGACGACTGGTTCACTCAATTAAAACGTTGGAATAAACGATTAGTTTGCAAATAAAAAGAAACTGCATTTTGTCTCATGCCAAACAGCTCATATGCACGATCATCGTATTCCAGTTATAATGTTAGAAAAATGTGTTTTAATTTAAAAGAAGTAAACGTTAACATTATTATGGTGAACTGAAATGGCTTGTGCCAAGCTCCTCACGAGTCGCTCATGTTTTGTGGTCTGCGCAGCGCTACATACAGTCATGCACATTAACGGATCACTGTGCACTCAGATAACTGATCCATTGTTGTGTGGTTTTGTCGCACTTTTTTGAACATTAACGTGGGGTTGTGGTAGAAGTGATTTGTAGATGTCATGACATTTCTGTGGTGTGGCCTGTGGGGTAGCTCTCTAACATCCAACACAAACCATTAAAGCCCCGTTCACACCACCAGCGACAAAAAGTGATAGGATCTCATTCATTTTCAATGACACGACGACACGAGCGACAGAGACTGTTGGCAACAAGATGTGGGCATGGCCAGTGGCACGACAAAGTTGAGAAATGCTTAACTTTATGCAAATTATGAGCGACATTTGGGAGCGACCCTCAATGGGAGAGAAAACTGCAGAGCTCACGTCATCCATCTCCTGTAAGATACTGGTGGTCTGAAGTGCAGGCAAGAAAGAGAAGTTATGTTGTGAGTGATTTCACTGTTCTATATCATTTGTCGGTAACCACATGGATGGATGTAATAAAACAATCATGCATGGAAAACCATCTCAGAATCAGTGTGTGAGTGAGTTTGATTCATATATTGATAGATTGTTTGTCTTGATCATGATATGATGCAGGTTATATAAAATACTCTCCCTTGCAGAATGTTAATTTTTAGAGGGAAGAGAATTGATTCCTTGTCAAATTAGAATGATATCTTAGTTTAACCGGCAGTACATCTCATCATTGGTCAGATTTTCCAAACCTATGGCCAATTATGCAGTCCACCAATAACGTTAAAGCGACAGTAGTAGAATTGCTCTCTAGCGATTTCATAGTATAAAGACTAGAGACACCCAGCGACAATATCGCTGGCGGTGTGAACCGGGCTTAACATAACAGCCACATATAAAGCAGGCTGATATATGTCCCATGTGTCCTTTTTTCCCCTAAACATGTCCTCCTTTTCTGACTTTCTGGCAGAACATCTGGCCGGGATTTCTAAATTGCCTAAAAATCAGAGGTTCGGCTTTGTTTTCATATTGATGTGTGTGCATATTTGCAAAAGCCATTTGAACCTAGTTCATCAGTCAGCATATGTGGCTCTCTACTTGTGCATACTGTTACATCCCAGGGCGTAATTATTATTTTTATTTGTATAATACATTGGCAGTGATAATTGTACTAATTACTGTATTGTGGCAGTGTTTTGTGGTGTTTTGCTCTCTCTCTCTTTCTCTTACCTCCACTCTGGCTCTCCTCATTGCAAAGGTTAATGGACACCAGCAAACAATGGTTACCTTTGATTGCTGCCTTGCTCTGATTGGTTACTGGATGGAGAGCTTGAGGATAAAGCTGGAGAGTTAACTCACTTTGAGGAGGCCTTTTGTCTCCAGGCTGCTGAGATGACTTTTTCCTGTCCCAGACAACTAGCAATATTGTTATTGTATTATACTAAGTGTTAACTGTTGTTATGGTACAACCTGTTACTTGGTGAGGTAATGGTGGTAAGTGTTGATATTGATACTCATAGAGAATCCTTAGTTCATTGTTTCTTTTTTTGTTCCTTTTGGAAGCCGTAGAGAGGAGGATGCCATTTTTGTTATTGAACGTGTTTTCTCCTGTTTCTGGTTTAGAGAGGGAGTAAGGAAAGAGTTTTGTGGTTAATTTTAGTTTTGTTTGTAAAGGTTAGAAAGGACTCCTTAAAATTAGTCAGAAGAAATTTGTTTTGGCCTGGTCCCCTCCTGAAGCTTTTTGAAGCTTCCCTTTTTTTTGTGTGTGAACTTGTAAGTAAATATGATTTTTGATTTGAGAATTGAGTGATCTTTATGAGCGCTGGGACAGGAGAGGATACCTCTTTAGCTGCTTATTTTTCTACATTTTTCAGTTCTTATTTCCTTGTTACCCCCTTCCCAACCCTAGACGGGGAGGGACATAACCATACAATATGTGCATGAGAGAGCTGTATATTTAATCTTTTGACATTTCTGTTAAGGGTGTGGTGGTGTGTTATTTTTTTATTTTTATTTTTTTTATGCAGCTCAGCTGCTGTTACTTTGGCAATACAAATGTACAGTTACCCTAGTAGTCTTGCCAATAAAGCAAATGCAGAACCACCTACAAAGAGAATGCTATACCAATTATTTTCATTATGAATACCAAAATAATGTATCATAACTTTTAATAGTTACATTCCCCAAATCTGTAAACAATCAAAAAAGAACGCCCATTTCACCAGACTCGCACTTTTTACGAATTGTCATTTTTAAAGACAAAATGAATATCTTATTTAAAGACAATATCAAATAGTACTTACCAGGAAAATAAAAACACATATTATAAATATTCATCAAGTCTGTCAGGAAGATAATTTGTAGTGCAAAGTGAGTTTGTCAGCTAAATTTAAGATTTGATCTTCAGAGAAGTAGATAAACCTGTGCACAGCCGGAACTCAAAGCACAAAGGCAGCTTAAAAGTAATCCAAATGACCCCAGTGGTTTAATCCAAGTGTACAGATGCGTTCTAATAGGTGTGGGTGAGAAACAGATCAATATTTAAGTCTTTTTCTACTGTAATTCTCATTTAAACAGCCCTCTAAGCACTCTTCTCTCCTAAGAGTTCATTTGCTTTTGGTGATTCGCATTCTTCATGCATGCAAGTCCCCTACTTGGCAGGAAGAATTTAGTGTTAAAAGGACTTAAATATTGATCTGTTTCTCACCCACACCTATCATATCGCTTTAGAAGATATAGATTTAACCACTGGAACTGCATGGTTTACATTTATGCTGCCTTTACATGCTTTTTGAAGATTATGTGCTCTTTGTCAACCCTGTGACTTGCGTTGTATGGACCTGCTGAGCTGAAATATTCTAAAATTCTTTGTGTTCAGCAAAAGTCATGCATATCTGGGATGGCAAGAGGGTGAGTAAAAACTTTTGGGTGAACTATCCCTTTTTAAGGCTTGAATTAAATCACACAGAACTGACTTCTGTATAGCATTTCACAATTTGCTCAACTGCATGTTAATGTTTAATCCCTCTTCAAATACCTGAGTTACAAGGTTTCAAATTGCCAATGCACCCCATATATGAGAATAATAGAAACTTAGGAGAAGAACTTAAGAGAAGAGAAACCAGCACAAACATTTTTAGCTATGAAATATGAAAATAAAGTCCAATTTTAAGTCCAGTGACTGTTAATGTTTTGACAACACTTTTTAGTTGGGTATTTTGGATAGAGCAACATTTAATACAATTTGATGCAGACAATAAGACAACTGACTGAGGTCTACTATCATATTGCAATCAGAGTGTCCGATTTGTCTTGTTTCATTATTTTTTCTTATTCATTAATTCAGATGTGTCCGTGTTTAATTGACATGAGTCAATGATGTGGTGCTCATTGTTTTGTCTGGATTTAATAGTATTCAGAAATGCAATTAGTACAAACTGTACAATGACTTTTACATCTCTTTCTATGATGTTTTCGATATCTGAATTAAAATTGTTCCCTATCCGTCACTCACTCGACGTTGTGTCGATGTAGTGACACTAGGGGTCACTCTTGGGAGCCCGAGACACCTCTGGTCTTTGATAAAAGGCCAATGAAAATTGGCGTGTGGTATTTGCATGCCACTCCCCCGGACATACGGGTATAAAAGGAGCTGGTATGCAGCCACTCATTCAGATTTTCTCTTCGGAGCCGAACGGTCATGCTCACTGAACTGAATACTACTGTTCATTCACCTCTGCTGGATCTGACTGCGCATTTCAGCGGCTTCTCCCCCCTCTGCACTGGTGCACTGCAGAGAATGCCCCTGGGCGCTTCGGCAGAAATAAGAGTATATTTTATCTAAAAGAGCAGCACACACGGAACGTCTTTTTAAAGACGCGTCTTTTTAAAGATGCTTTTCCCGATTGTGTGTTATTCCTGGTTGCGCTCGTTATCTCTCGCCTTCTGACGGTCACGATCGCTGTCTTTCATGTCTAGGCACTGCTCACGCAGTGACAGCGTTCGTGGATGGTCATGTTCTCATTGCGAGAATATGTCCATGGCAATGTTGCGGTCGTGGCTTGCCTTCATAAGAAAGTGAGCCACCACAGAGGCTCCCGCCTCGGTCCTTTTACCCACGGGAATGAGGCCAGTGCGGCTAGCACTGGGGGGCGATTGGTGGACCCCAATGGGACCGCCTCCGCCGTGTATCCCCCCACAGACCTCCCATTCCCAAGCACACTCGTCTGCCCCGATCGGGCTTCTGGATGAGTCCGCCGGCTCGTCTCAAGGCGAGTTCGACCTCTTATTCGGAGCCCGCGAAAGTGATGAGCTCTCGAGCGCAGCATCGGAGAGCGGGCTCATCCAGTCGGAAGCCTCAGCTGGGCTCCTTCCTTCGGGGTTGATTGCCCAGTCACAGGCTGACGCGGAGATGATGACATGCTTTCCCTGGCAGCCGCGAGCGTCGGCTAGAGTGGAACTCGCTGCTCTTCCCTGAACCCTCGCGGCTCGGTGATTGGTTCCTGGGCTCGCGGCACCACTCAAAGCCATGCCCTGCCCCCATTCCTTTCTTCACCGAAGTGCATGAAGAGCTGATAAGGTCGCAGGAGGCACTTTGTACTGCCCGGTCCCGATCTTTTCAGCTTCCCCACCCTCACTACCCTCAATGGTGGGGCGGCCAAGGGCTATTTGGCAATCCCCCAGTGGATAAAGGCGCTCGCGGTGCACCTATGCCCGCAGAGCGCCGCCACCTGGCGCGGGTGCCCAAAGCCCCCGTCCAAGGCCTGTAGGTTTACGTTGTCTCTGACAACCAAGGCCTACGGTGCCGCTGGACAAGCCGCCTCCGCCCTGCACACCATGGCTCTCCTGCAAGTCTGCCAAGGCCTTAAAGGAACTGCACAAGGGTAGTTCCACCCCGGGATTGATGCAGGAACTGCGCTCGGCGACCAACCTCTCTCTCCGAGCGACGGAGGTCACAGCGCGGTATCTTTGGCGGACGATGGCCACACTAGTGGTCCAGGAGCACCACCTTTGGCTCAACCTGGTCGAGATGGGTGAGGCCGACAAGACACGATTCCTTGCTGTCCCCATTTCCCAGGTGGGCCTATTCAGCAACACTGTCGAGGACTTTGCCCAGCAGTTTTCGATGGTAGAGCAGTAGATGGATGCTAGCTGGCATATCCTGCCCCGGCACGGCTCAAGATCCCACACCCCGTCTACTCATCGCCAAGGGCGTCCCCCGGCCCCGGCATGGAGCCCACCGCAGGAAGCAGATGCCACCCTTCTCGCGGCCGCCCAGAACCTGTGAAAGGCTTCAAAGCACCCTTGAGTTCCGGGGGTGGTCACAAGGAGCCAGGTAAGTGCTTCAATGTCCTTAGACTCAGCACGCCACGACGTGTTGTGGCACCTCGAGCTCTGCCCCACCGCGAGGCCCCACCTGCCGGTACATCCGATGACGCTGTCCCTTTGGTCCCCCTTGCGCGGAACTTGGACGCATGGTTTGCGCTTTCCAATCCGTCACGAGGGCTGGTACAGACCGTCCGACTTGGCTGCGTGATTCACTTCGCCGGGTGTCCGCCAAGGTTCAGCGGTGTCCACTTCACCTTGGTGAAAGACGAAAACGCTGCTACTTTGCGCGGAGATCACTACCCTCCTACGGAAGGGCGCGATAGAACCTGTCCCTCCGGCCGAGATGAAGAAGGGGTTTTTCCAGCCCCTACTTCATCGTACCAAAAAAAGGCGGTGTGTTGAGGCCAATCTTGGACCTGTGAATTCTGAACTAGGCTTTACACAGACTCCAGTTCAAGATGCTGATGCAAAAACGCATTCTGGCGAGCGTCCGGCATCAAGATTGGTTCGCGGCGGTAGACCTGAAGGATGCTTACTTCCACGTCTCGGTCCTTCCTCGATACAGACCCTTCCTGCGGTTTGCGTCCAAAAGTCAGGCGTATCAGTACAAAGTCCTCCCTTTCGGCCTGTCTCCTCGTGTCTTTACGAAGGTCGCAGAGGCTGCCCTTGCCCCATTAAGGGAGGTGGGCATTCGTGTTCTCAACTATCTCGACAATTGGCTAATCCTAGCTCATTCTTGACATGTTGTGCGCACACAGGGACCTGGTGCTCTCACACCTCAGCCGACTAGGGCTTCGGGTCAACTAGGAAAAGAGCAAGCTCCTCCCGGTTCAGAGCATCTCTTTTCTCGGTTTGGAGTTGGAATCCGTCTCGTTGACAGCGCACCTTATGAACGAGCACGCCCAGTCAGTGCTGGCCTGTTTGAAGGCGTTCAAACAGAAAACAGCGGTTCCACTGAAATTTTGTTCAGAGGCTCCTGGGGCATATGGCATCCTCGGCGGTGGCCACCCCGCTTGGGTTAATGCATATGAGGCCGCTTCAGCACTGGCTCCAGACTCGAGTCCCGAGAGGGGCATGGCACCACGGGACACATCGCGTGGTCATCACGCCGGTCTGTCACCGTCTTTTCAGCCCTTGGCCGACCTCTCATTTCTACGGGCAGGTGTTCCCCTAGAACTGGTCCCCAGGCACATTGTGGTCACGACAGACGCCTCCAAAATGGGCTGGGGTGCTGTTTGCAATGGGCACGCAGCCGCCGGCCTCTGGACGGGTCCACGACTGCACTGGCACATCAACTACCTCGAGTTGTTGGCAATTTTGCTTGGCCTACGGAAGTTTCGCCCGTTGATCCAGGGCAAGCACGTGTTAGTTCAGACAGACAACACAACAACAGTAGTATGTCAACCGCCAAGGCAGTTTGCGCTCTCGTTGTATGTCACAACTTGCCTGCCGTCTCCTCCTCTGGAGTCAGCAGCACCTCAAGTCGCTGCAAGCCACTCACATCCCGGGCAACCTCAACACTACAGCGGACGTGCTGTCACGACAGGTTACCCTCAGGGGAGAGTGAAGTCTCCACCCTCAGGTGGTCCAGCTGATTTTGGAGTCGATTCAACAGGCACAGGTGCACCTGTTCGCCTCCCAAGAATCCTCCCCACTGCCTGCTCTGGTACGCCCTGACCGAGGCCCCCCTCGGCATAGACGCGCTGGCACACAGCTGGCCCCCTGACATGCGCAAATATGCATTTTCCCCCCAGTGAGCCTGCTTGCACAGACCCTGTGCAAGGTCAGGGAGGACGAGGAGTAGGTCGTCCTGGTAGCACCCTACTGGCCTGCCCAGACGTGGTGCTCTGATCTCACGCTCTCACGACAGCTCCCCCCTGGCGAATTCACCTGAGGAAGGACCTTCTTTCTCAGGGACGGGGCACCATCTGGCACCCGTGCCCAGACCTCTGGAATCTCCATGTTCTGGCCCCTGGACGGGACGCGGAAGACCTAAGCGGTCTACCATCTGCGGTGGTAGACACAATCACTCGGGCTAAGGCCCCCTCTACGAGGCGCCTGTATGCCTTCAAGTGGCGTCTGTTCGCTAAGTGGTGTTCTTCCCGTCGGGAAGACCCCCAGAGATGCGCAGTCGGATCAGTGCTTTCCTTCCTGCAGGAGAGGTTGGAAGGGAGGCTGTCCCCTTCCACCTTGAAGGTGTACATTGCCGCCATAGCAGCACACCACGATGCAGTCGACGGTAAGTGCTTCCCTTAGGACGACCTGATCATCAGGTTCCTAAGAGGAGTCAGGAGGCTGAATCCCTCCAGACAGTGCCTCGTTCCCTCATCAGACCTCTGTAGTTCTTCAGGGACTACAGAGAGCCCCGTTTGAGCCTTTGCAGTCAGCCGAGCTTAAGGCACTCTCCTTGAAGACTGCCCTCCTGACTGTGCTCACTTCTATCAAGAGGGTAGGTGACCTGCAAGCGTTCTCTGTCAGCGAAACGTGCCTGGAGTTTGGTCCAGGTTACACTCACATGATCCTGAGACCCTGACCGGGCTATGTGCCCAAGGTTCCACCACCCCTTTAGGGACCAGGTGGTGAACCTGCAAGCGCTGCCCCAGGGGGAGGCAGACCCAGCCCTGTAGTTGCTGTGTCTGGTGCACGCTTTACGCGTCTATTTGGATCACACGCAGAGCTTTAGAATCTCTGAGCAGCTCTTTGTCTGCTTTGGTGCACAGCGGAAAGGAAGCGCTGTCTCCAAGCAGAGGATCGCCCACTGGCTCATTGATGCCAGAACTATGGCATATGTCACCTAGGACATGCCGCCTCTGGTAGGGCTACCAGCCCATTCTACCAGGGGTGTAGCGGCTCCCTGGGCCCTGGCCAGGGGTGCCTCTCTAACAGACATTTGCAGAGCAGCAGGCTGGGCAACATCCAACACTGTGCAAGGTTCTACAACCTCTGGGTGGAACCGGTTTCGTCCCAGGTAGTGGCACGCAACACAAGTGGATAAGCCCGGGATAGCTGGCCGGGTGTATCGCTTGCACATAGTGCCTTCCACCTCCCTTGGAGCTGAAGACGTGCGCCATTAATTCCCAGTAGTGTTCACAAACTTTGTTCCCTGGTTGACTTCCTCCGAGCCCTGTGGCAGTCGAGTTTTCGGAGAGTTTTCGGAGTACACGTGCTAGCTAAGAGCACTTTCCTGGGTTAGGTGCTCCGCATGTGGTGGTTCCCTGTAAGGCTAACCCCATGCAATTTATGTATTTTCTGCTAGTTCGTTTCCCTGCTGGCAAACTGCGTCTTCCTTGGGCAGTGCCCCTCTGCCCCAGTCTCCATGTTTGTAGTAACTCCTCCCCACCATTGGGCAGGATCTACCTTGAAGGCTCTCCACATGGTTGGCAAGACCGTGTGACGTATTCTTCCACTTAAATATCCTCCTCCCCCCCCCTTTGGGCGAGTTGTGGTCTCCGGTGCCTTCCCCTTGGGAGGGACACCCCCCCCCCCGACTAGACCTGGCGGCCCAGTCGGATAATCCCCCTTTTTTAGGGAGTGGAAAGAGAAGGGGGGAAAAGAGGCCCTTCTCTATATTTAGGTAGTCGACTTGTCCCCAAAAAGGGCCGTTCAACACTCATAACTATGTTGGGGGAGGTTACGTGTCAACCTGGTGTGCTGGCTATGAGGCACACAGCAGTCTGCCCACCACACACTGCTAGTTCACGTAACACAGTTCAGCCAGTTGTGGCATTTCGTATAGGGACCCCTAGTGTCACTACATCAATACAACGTCGAGCGAGTGACAGATAGGGAACGTCGTGGTTACTGGTGTAACCTCCATTCCCTGATGGAGGGAACGAGACTTTGTGTCCCTCCTGCCACAACGCTGAACTACCCGCTGAAATGGCCGGACCTTATATCGGCTTCTCGGCATAAATCCTGAATGAGTGGTTGCATATCAGCTCCTTTTATACCCGTATGTCCGGGGGAGTGGCATGCAAATACCACTCGCCAATTTTCATTGGCCTTTTTATCAAAGACCAGAGGTGTCTCGGGCTCCCAAGAGTGACCCCTAGTGTCACTACATCGACACAATGTCTCGTTCCCTCCATCAGGGAACGGAGGTTACACCAGTAACCACGACGTTTTGATATATTTTGGGGGCATAAAGTTCAAGCACCAAATTATGGTTTCATTTATCTCAGGATTACAAGCAGCTGACAGTAAATCGGCCTGCAGTAGTAGACAAATCCAGTCACTACACCTATTAAAGGTGATCCGTGTATATATATATATATATATATATATATACAGCGTACATATCCAACTTTATTCTAACACAAATGCTGAGGAAGATGTACTGTTAAATCTCTTTCTTGATACTGTACAAAAGACAAAGAGCTGAAATTTGTTGCATTGTACATCCATACCGAGCAAAATACAGTACATCTTTTACTAAACACAGAATCCAACTTTGCATTGCCAGCAGTTTAAATCATACATTTAAATGCTGAATGCTATCTAACACTGAACAGCTATATTCCTCAATGTTTATTTCATTTGTTTCAGTGCAAACAGATAACTATATGATTATAACTATGAAGAGAGAGCGCCAAGAACTGCACCACATCTGAATCCATCACTGGCGGTATGGTGGAGTATTCTAATGCTGGTGTTGAGGGGAGTCTCCAAATTTATCACTGCAGTGATGGGTCTGAACCTTACCCAGTCAAACAGAAAACCTGCAACTCTAATGGAGAATGGGAGCCAAAGTGAAATGTGAAGGTAAACTTTAAATAGCTCCAGGCATAGAAATCCAAGAAGCTGTTTTTTTTTATTTTATTTTTTTTGTAGTGTTTATACTTAAATTGCAAGCACTGCCTCTACATCTATATGATTTTAATGAGCCCCAGTAAACTGCTTGCGCGCACACACTTAAAAGGCTAAGCGTCCTTCAACGAACGTAAGAGCACCCTCAGTTGAAACTAAGAATGGTTTATATTGGCAAAGCAGGCTTCTCTGAATGTATCCATGAATTCAGCCATTATACACACAAAATCCCTGCATCAACACTTAATTATGCATGGTCTTACAAATCTGCATTTAAGCCTCCAACATACACATGATGGCATTTGATTGGTTATGACCTCTGCTCATGCATCGCTAAGCCTATATCTTTGTTCACTTGGCAGAATGTTCTACCCAGGGTGTTAGCTAGCTAGCTTTTTAAGAATTGCTTTTTAAAAAGGCTAGAATATTCACTATCCAAGATTAACTATCCTGCAAAAACATTACAACCTTATGAGCAGGGTTTCAAATTAACACCTGCCAACAGCAGTGGCGGGTAACTTGGTCACTTTTACAAGCCACTTTTCAGGGTTTTTCCTGCATTGAAAATTGTTGCGCAACTCGGAGCCACTGGTGAAGCAAATTAATGATACTCACGCCTCTCATAACTTACAAGTGCATCTGTGTGGGGCGTATGAAGTGTGCCGGGTTTTTATTTTATTTTTTTAATGATGGGTGTCCACTGGTGTGTGGTGAGCGAAGCAAGTGTTTTGAATTCATTCCAATGGGAGCCGGGCGACACGCTCGCAAGGTGGACTCATTGGAATGAACTGAAAACAGTGGACACACACGCCCGTGGACACGTACGGTCAGCGTGCTCCAGAGCGAAACTTGCGTGATTCAGTCTGTATCACGCTATATCAGTGTGGCCAGTGGAGACCATAAAACTTATGTGACCTATTTGAATTTTACAGAGAACATTTTATCTAAACAAAAAGCTAAAATGTGACAAGAATGCAGTATACCGAACAGATTCGTGCAGTGTATGCAAGCCATTCGTGCATCACGAGCCGGCAGCGCGTCCCTTTCGGTTAATCACACAGGAAAACACGCCCGCTTTGCTTCGGTCAGGCTGCAGGGACGACAGCCTACATTGTTTAATTTGTTTCTTTTTGCTTTTAGAACAACACGTGATGCAATAAGGAAATCACCACAATTAATCCTTGATTTCTAATCCAGCATACAGGTACACCCTCAAACCATGGACATTCAAAATTACATTAAGCAATTAAAAGAAAACAAACCCACATGTGGGTTCAAAAATCTATTCAAAATGTAACCTGGTGTTACAGTTATTTTCCTTTATCACTTTTTGCGAGGCGGGGATTTTGGCTAGTGAAAATGTTGAGTGGCTAGTGACCTTAACTACTAGCCACAGTAAGCCATAAAGTTAATTTCAAACCCTGCTTATGAGTATATTTGTCTAGTATCAAAAAAATACTCAAGTCATTCATTCATTGGCAGTGCGAATGACATTTAGCGCTTTGGGTGAGTAATATGGGGCTGATGAACACTGCTGTTTCTTTCTGTGTTTCCTGTAGCGCTTCATAGTTGATTTAAAGATGGCATTGCATGACTTGACGATGTTTTGTGATGTGACGGTTAGTCTCAGAGCTGGGATTGTATTCGCATCTGGAGGCCGTTTGAACGGGCATAAAAGTCTCGCAATGTCTCATTACAGAGAACAGCACAGTAGGCGTATTAATATAGAACGGTGAATAAAACTGACTGGAACTACCTGTGCATTAAACTTTTAATGCATGCTTTCCATCCAATCAGAATAGAGTATTCAAACAGACCATGGTATAATATTTTAATTATCATACATCTAGTTGTTTGAGCTCCTATTCATTGAGTGTCTACATGGAATTTTTGGAAAAATCCATCTGTCACACTGCAAAACCATTTGAGTAAAGAAGATTAAAAAGGTGATAACCAGATACAGCACATAAATATACACTCTTTCACACACCCCCCCCCCCCCTTGTATGTGAAATGGCCAGAAACTAATTATACATTCAATAAAACTAGTGTTATCAATTATTTTATAATGTAGAGAACTGAAAGTATTCCAGAATTACTATGAGTCATGTATAGTGTCTTCTAAAGAGCAACTGAGGAAACACAGAGGAACTGCTCTATGTCCAATAAAGGGAGGTATTGTGTCCTACTTCAATGAGGGACTGGAGGGAAGTGTATTGACTTATCACTGCAACAAAGGACACTACCCTTATTTCACGACGCAAAGAGTGTGACAAAGATGGCTCCCAAATGGAAAGAACATTCGATGCCATGTGCAAAGGTATTTTCTCATATTTAAAGAAGTGAACAGTACTTGTTTGGCTTCCACGTTGACCATCCATGCCTCTAACTCCAGCTTGACAACGGGCAGTTTTGGCCCAGGAGACAAGGTTGGAGAGCAGCAGACATTTTCATGCCATGACGGATTTGTTTTGACTGGCTCTGTTCAGAGGAATTGCACTCAATGGGGTGGATGGACCGGTACTACACCAGTGTGTGACCAGTGTAATCATCCATAAGCCCTAGGATCGATACTTAAACATTACATATAAATGATGTTAAAGGTGAAGTGTGTAATGTCTACATCACAAATGGCAAAAGTATTAACTATTATTAAACCGGTTTCCCAAACACTCGAGTTTCAAAAAGAGACCTCAACAATGTCTCTGAGGCCACGTACACACTACAGCTAAATTCGGTTGTCAGTTCACCTTTTAGTTCTGAATTCTGTTCTGTACACATACAGTTCAATACAATATGGGAGTGACAATCGCATGTGTACGAAACCGAAAAACTAGTTGTTAATGATGTGTTTAATGAGCCGTGTGAGATGTGCCTGCCTTCTCCAGGTGCAAATCACACAAACGGAGGTATGTCTTTGCTCCTTCATATATTCCAGTCTCTCTCCACTGTGGTTTCTCTCATCGCTGTTTAACAGTAGCCGCTTACACGCATATAAAAAAAAAACAGCGATTCCGTCACAATCACAGTGAGACATTCCGAAAGGTGTTTTTTTTTTTTTTTTTTTTTTTTTTTAATCAATTATTTGTATAACTTTATATTGAAAAATTTTATTGTGGGCCTTGTCTAACAAATGTCGATTTGATTTATTAATCAGCATATCAAGTAATTCAATTAAAGTTTAGCGATTTTGACAGCCCTATTTCTCTTCTAAGGAATTTTAGAAGCAACATCTGAGACAAAGTTGATACTGAAGTTCAGGTGCTTAGCCACAGGTGGGCTGGAATGGGCCTGGCCAAACTCTTATTATTTGACTTAAAGTATATATTTATAAAACCGTAAAAATACACTATGATATATCTGCTGTTCTGACACAAAGCATGCAATATTATGATTTCGTCTGATCTTAATTTTGTTGTGTTGTGGCTTCTTTCTATTGTATATTGGCTTTTCCATTGTGTTGTGACCCAATTTCATTGTGCCATGGTTTTCTGTTGTCTTGTGGCTTATTTTTGTGTTGTAATTTACTTTGTTGCAGCTTTTCTGTTGTCTTATGGCTTATTCCCATTATGTTTTTAGCTTTGATTTGCTTTTTGTAAAGTTGTGCACCCCTGGGCCACCATACTTTCCAGCAAAAAAAAAAAAGTGCTGCAATTAGTGAGTTGTTAAAAATTTACCCACCCATTTGAGGTTCCCCCCCCCTCCCCCCAAAGCCATTTTCTGGCTACGCCACTGCTTAAACATAAATGAGAACTCCATTATTTCTCCTGAGCTGTGATAGCAATGAATATTTGAGCAATGTAATTTGGATCTTGTTCTCTTCTGGTCAACTTTGGAAACATTGTATTGTGGCCTTCCTTTTGATTAACCCCCAGTATTTGCATTGTTCCTCAAACATAAAATACATTAGCTCTATAAAAAGAATATTTTAATAGGCTCGATTCAAGTTTTTAATAGAATTAATTACATGGTATGCTGATTAATTAAACAAATTAATTGCATATAATACATATTTGCTGAGAAAGCTCCTCCAATAACAATGATTCAATATGTGATTTTAAATAATGTATAATTTTTTTATTTTTTTTTTACATTTTTATATAATTAATCGCACTGAATTAACACGTTTATTCGACAGCCCTAATTTTTATATTATATTGTATTATATTATATCTTCCTTGTTCAAGCTGAGGACTGCAAAAATCCAGGCTCCCCTCCAGGGGCCTTGCGCTCTGGAGAACGTTTCCATATCGGAGATAATTTGTAATACAAGTGACAGTTATGCCTGGATATGCTCTGCTCTTTCGAGAGACTGTTTGGACTCGAGGGAATGGAGCAGTGTAGAACCAGGCTGCTATGGTCAGTCAGAGAAACAGAGGATCCTTTTTGTAATCTCTTGGAAATGACACAACATGAGGGTTGTCTGAATATCTTCATCTTATTGGACACATCAGGAAACATTTCACCCGACAATTTTCAGAAATCTAAAAATGCTATTATTAAACTTGTCCATAAGGTTTGTATTTTTGACATTTTCTGACCCTAAAGGAAATGGATAATAATAAAACAAAGTGTGCCTAGAATCAGTTGTGTATGGGGGGGGGAAAGAGGTCATGAATTGTTCATTCTTCAGAGCAGACTCTGAATAGTATGATCATAACCTGAAGGGAACACTACTCCCGAAATTTGTCTCTGACAGCAATATCATGGCCAAAAACATAGTGTGCAGCGGCTTTTATTTGAATCATTCAGAAGTCTTTTGGAATAATAGCATCATGCTTTCTCCATCTTCCAGTTGGATAGCTATGAAGTCAATATGAACTTTGACATCATCTCTTATGCCAGTGAGCCCAAAGACATCGTATCCATGACAGACATCAACAGTGACGATGTGGATTACGCTGTGGAGAAATTAAACTAGTTTAGCAACAAAAGTATGTTCATTATAAAACTTTGTAAAGAGTCATGTCCTATTACAACATTATTGTAGCTTTCTCACCTCAATTTATAAATATGAAACTTTCCATTCCAGGTCATGGGGAAAAAGAAAGGCAACAATCTTTATAAAGCCCTAGAAATGTACGACCATCTTTTTTTCCTTGGGGAGAACAAGAGAAACCACTTCAGTGAGACTCAGAACATCATAATCATTGCAACTGATGGTAAGACCCAGAGCTGGATTATGAAACGGGATAGTGGGGCCATGGGCTTCTGAAATCACAGGCCATGCGGCACAATAATTTACTGTTCGAGTCAAAATAGTGCCATAAAAGAATATTCCGGGTTCAATACAAGTTAAGCTCAATCGACAACATTTGAGGCATAATGTTGATTGCCACAAAACAATTAAATAAATATTTAGTTTTGTCCCTCCTTTTCTTAGTGAGGCACTTACAGTGGAATTTAATGGGGCCAATTTTTTTGATGGTTTAAAGGCAGAAATGTGTAGTTTTATTAGCACTTATGTTAATTCTTATTTTTTATATATATATATATATATATATATATATTAGTCTTTTGAGCTGTGAGTTTAAATCGTCATTTTTACAGTAATTTTAGGGTTTTAGGGAGTCACATCATGGCAATGAAAGTGTAAAATAAAAAAAAAGCTTTACATTGAAAAAGATTAGTGAGCAATTTTATCACACAAATCATCTTTTGACTATTCTCTTGCCTCACTGGAACCAAGATTCTCTTTTTTTTTTATTAGCCAAATCAACATTGGCACTTACTCTAACATAGAAAAGGGGAAAAGATAATTTGTTAAACTTATTCTTAGAAACTGTGGGCCCCCAACACTAATATGAGATCATAGTTTTTGCTCATAGGTAAACAAACAGCCAGCTCAGAATTTAATGATATACTTACCTTTTTTTTTAATTTATATATATATCTTACCGTTTTATATACTTTTTGTTTTTTTCACTCCAATATGGGACGCGACCCAAAAATATATTTTAGCTAAGATCCGTAACTTGTTGGGCTACAAAACCACCGGCATAGACCACACACAAAAGGACCTCCTGGGTTAGCCTTGTGTCCTTGTCCTGGTCTTTCTAGTCTAACACAAATATGATGGTTTTTCATTGTGTTTTTAAAAATAATTGCTTAAATGCCAATTAAATCATTACACCTATAAAGTATATAGATCTCTATAATTTCCCCTAGCTAAAATTAGGTCTGCAACTAATTGATAAATCAATAATTATTGATAACTGAAATCATCGACAACGAATTTCATTATCGATTTGTTGGACATGTTCAGCGAGCATGAAGAGACTCCATCAGGGACGTCACTTTACAGCCCTGTGAAAATGTGTTGCATGATGAAACTTGTTTGAAAAACAACGGAGACAAGTTAAAGTGAAAAAAACAAAACATGACCCAAGCTGTCCTGCGCATGTCAGCACTTAATAAACACGTCTAAAAAGATTATAAGCCTACAATTCTCATGTGGAGCGGTTGCTGCTTCAGGTGCGTTGAAAGTGTGTGTGCTGTTTGATGCGCTTGAGAGTTGTTACTCTCCAGCACAAAACATACATTTTACTGATATTCTATGTTTTATAATGTACACATTTTGAATTCAAAATCAAGTCATTTTTATTTGTATAGCACTTTTCACAGCACACATTTTTTCAAAGCAGCTTTACAGAAAATCATACATTAACAGAAAATGAAACTAATATCTATAAATTCTTTGAGTCATCATTGTGTAGTTTGATTAAATGATTGTAAATTGTGTATAAAAATAAATAATTAAATAATTGTATTTAGAACCCCAGCGAACAAGCCGAAGGTGACTGTGGCAAGGAACACAAAACTCCATAAGATGTTGGTTAATGGAGAAAAAGAACCTTGGGAGAAACCAGACTCACTGTGGGTGCAATTCCCCTCTGGCTAACATCATGAATATAATGCCAATATTACTTATGTGCAGTGCAAGTCATGGTTTAAAATTAGTAAATACACAGATATTAGTAAAGTGTTAAGGGCCAGTGTTTAAACTATAATTTTGTATGAACTGTAAGATTAATGACTAGTGTCTTTGAAGTTCATCCTGGATTAACTGCAGAAATTTACATAGATGCATTTTCCTTTGTTAGTTGGCTGATGAAGGGTTTTGTTGGCAATTAATTGATATTCTATGTATTCCGTTTCAAAAGTGTAGTCCATCATTAGACCAAGGTGATGCAGGCAGAGATGTGTGAGGTGCATCGCAGTTCGACCGGCCAGCCATTTCGGTGAGGTCTATCCTAAATCCAAGGTTCAGGCAGTGGCATATGAAGTATCCCATGTCTTATGGGTCGAGTTGGCATCAGTTCATCCTCCGAAGTCCATCGTAATAGACTGAAGTGATGTTTGGCTGGCACCGGCTGTATTTAGTCAATATCACTCAGACACGTTGCAGTGGAGTCTGACACCAAGCAGGAATGGAGCTGGATCTGGCCGGTTCTGGTTACCTGGTGATAGGAATCCCGAGGTTGAGACAGGGATACAAATAGAATAATATTAGCATAGATGACAAAGAAAATTTCAGAGTTATAGATCATGATAAATGTTTCTGGTTCAAGCACACCTAACTAAAGCAGCTTAATTGTGAGTTGAAGGATAAATTAGATGTATGCCTGGCTAAACAGATCTTTTGTCTTTTGTCTAGACTTAACTGAGTGAGTGTGTCTGGGAGACTATTCCATCATTTAGGAGCCAATAAGGAAAAGGATCTACCTCCCTTTTGTGGATTTTGATATTCTAGGAACTATTAACATATTAACAGAATTTTGCAATTGCAATGAATGTGATGGAATATAGCATGGTAGTACTTAAAGTCACTTAAGTACTGCGGAGCTAGACCATTCAAAGCTTTGTACGTAGTTGACAACATTTTTAAATTAATACGAAATTTAGCCAATGTAATGATGATAAAATGGGGCTAATATGATCATATTACTTTGGTCTAGTCAGCACTCTAGCTGCTGCATTTTGAACCAGTTGAAGTTTATTTATTGAACTTGCTGGACATCCTCCCTGTAATGCATTACAATAATCTAGTCTTGAGGTCATGAACGCATGAATTAGTTTTTCGGCATCAGCAACAGAGAGCATATGTCGTAACTTAGCAATATTTCTGAGGTGGAAGAATGCTGTATATGAAGTTGGGTATCGTCGGCATAACAGTGGAAACTTATTCCACGATTCCTGATAATATCTCCTGGGGAAGCATATTTAAAGAGAAAAGCAGAGGCCCTAAAACTGATTCCTATAGTGAGCATTTTATTTCGGGTTTGTCATTTCAATCTCTTACCAAAATGTTGGATGAAAATGTTTTAATACAACAACTCATGTTTTTGTAGTCGCTATGGTGTTTATTAAAAACTTATTGGTGTTCAGAGAGCAGCAGCTCAATATTCATCTGGTGTCTGTCAGACTCTTTCTGTCACTCACTTTCGCTCAGCTCTGGGCACGAGAACAAAAGTGCAGATCTCCTCGATATGAACAATTTTTAGAGTCGAACTGCTGAAGACTTGTCAAGACTAATCATCACATTTGTTCAATAAACAATTATCTATACTTCATTTACTGGTCTTTCCTGATTTAACTTTTTATTTACATGGAGTATCATCTGCTACACTTCACTGCCACCACTAGGCGCAAGTGACACTTCTGTTCAAGATGCTCTTGTGGAAATTAGTGTAGAGTTAGTAGAGAAAGTCAATATAAATCAAACTACAAAAGTCGTTACTAAATCAAATTTCTGGTCACTGTCAGTTACAATATTATTTGTTAACTTAAAGAATAATGGCACAACATTCAAGAGAGCTAAGATTGTCAATGTTTATTGAACACAAAACTCATTGCTAATACTAATATATGCTAATTACAGTTGCACATGTGACCCATGTTATTTTTTTGAATACATTGTGCATCTAGGGGTCAACATTACCATATTGGTCCTAATATATATTATCCTTATATTCGGATCAATACAGTAATACATGAAAACAAGTTTATACTGAATGTGACATTTTGAGGATTATTTAAGTGGGTAATTATGTTTTGCTTATGCCAGATGCCCAAGAAACCAGCAGTCGACAGAGATTCCATTTTCACAGTCCTGTGTTCATCAAAAGAGGCCATAGTCCAAAATGGCAACATGGCTACTCCTAATCAGAGCATCTGGACAGAGCTTAGTAAGCAGCTATAAAACAAGATCACTGCAAAGGCTCTATACACTTTTGTTAAATTAAATAGACACAACATCTGGACTTCTTTGGGGTTTACGAATGAATGTGATCATGAAACAAATGGCAGTAGTGATGACACTGATTTTTAGCCAGGTTCCCTTTCACCCAGACCAAAAGATTGCTGGACTTTTGATCTTTAAGTTCCATTTCAGAAATGGATTGAATTCATGCCTGAAACTGTTAAATACATCAAGTTCTCTAAAACACAAAAAAGGGAATACACAATTTTGAACGTGATAAATCATCACATTTGGCAAGAAGTAAAATGCCCCTGCACATTTGCCTTTAAAAGAGCCAAGGTCTATCCATCAGCCACAGAGAAATACATAGAAATCAGAGGCAACTGTAAGGAGTGTCGTGGCCACATTCACATAAAATGTGTCAGAGCCTGAAATGAACAGCCCAATGGTGCTCAAGTGCTTAATTAAAAACACTGATGACTCCCCGCACACTGGCTGTTCCAAGCGTGCGATGTCTGGTAACTTGCGTGTGCAGATTGCCAAAGAAATGTGTGAGGGTAGAATGGAACATGTATGGAGGGCATCAGAAGCAACAAAGCTGATGGATTTTGGAGATCCTGAGCCTAGTCATCTGCCTAATTTGGCCACCCTGCGCAACGCAAGAGAAATGATTTAGAATTAGGCGACAAGGATCCCATTGTATCACTGTAGATGTTAAAATACAGTGCACCTCACAGTGGTAGCATTAAAGATATTTGGACTGGACAAGTTTTTCTGTCACTATTTGAGTCGAACACAAATGTATATGTACAAGTCATTATCAAAGACATCTACTAACCCCACTGTGAGTTTTGATGCAACTGGCTCAGTAGTGAGGAAACTACAGAGACCAAATGGCAAGTCTGGCCATATATTCTTATATCAGGGCGTTCTGGCAGGGGATGATAGCTCAAGTGTCCCAGTGGTGCAAATGCTGTCAGAGAGACACTGTTAATGCAATAACACATTGGCTGACAGAATGGATACGCGCAGGTGCACCAACTCCAAAAGAGGTTGTGAGTGACTTTTTCTCTGGCTTTGCTCGGAGCTCTGGTCAAGGCTTTTACTCCTCATCCTGATCTAAAGACCTACATCAGTGAGTGTTGTGGTGTCTTACTCTGTAAACAGTCAGCAAAAGTGCCACCTTGTTTTGTTCAGTTGATGTTGCACACTGCATCAAGATGATCTGCCAGTGGGACTGCCTGAAGAAAAAACTTTGTGAGGTCAATGGCACAGCTTCTCATGTCACAATCCATG
The DNA here is from genome assembly GCF_019703515.2 of Myxocyprinus asiaticus. Taxonomy (NCBI): domain Eukaryota; kingdom Metazoa; phylum Chordata; class Actinopteri; order Cypriniformes; family Catostomidae; genus Myxocyprinus; species Myxocyprinus asiaticus. The sequence goes on along the minus strand of NC_059382.1, from coordinate 38,989,468 downwards.
GACGATGCAAAAGAGCTACTACGCTGTATTACTGTTGTGGCTCTCAGCGAAGCAGAGGGTAATGACAGCTCTGGAGCCCCCCTCATATCAAAAAGGTGCAAGAAATACCTGAAAGCCCGAATTGCTGAAGAGTGTCATTCCAGATGTAGAGGGTGAGGACCTGGAAGTGGATCCATGTGACCAAACACAGACAGACCTACGACAGTGGGTAACAGACATATGTGAGAGCAGGTCACTTGCCGTAGCTAATGGGGATCATGATAATATGCACTTCCTTGCTGAGATTATTCCCAATATAATCTGGCTTGCAAGTAACATATCACTCTGGACAGGTGTAATGATCCCTCACTTTGAAATATTCAAAGCTGTCCGATTGAAGTCCGGTGCTCTCTAAATCAATGCACTGTTCCACATCTCCACTATCATTGAAAAGTCAATGACAAAACATGCATGTGTTTCCTTCACAAAACAGTGCTCCTCACAGTATTGTGGTCTCAGCACACAAGTCACCTGGGAAATTCCATTTGTTTGTACTTCTGTTGCTGTACTGCAGGCTTCTGTCATGGCTCATCTTCAGACTGCAGTGGAAGAAGGCCTTACTCTTCCGGAGTCCCCCTGCCTCAGGCCAAAACAAAGTCCATCACAGTGTCCCTCTCCATTCAAGACAGATACCTCAGGAAAAGTGCTCTGTGCAGGGAAAGTTTCTCACAGTTACAGTCTGGGAGAACTTCTGTGGATTGACACTGACCTGGGAAGTAACTCCACAATTTGCTTTTGTGTGAATTTTCCCTCCAATCTGATGCTCCAAGGAGAGAGATTTACTTTAAGGGCAATCATTGCTTTCAAAGGAGGCTTAACCCAGGATGCTCTTGGGCATTGTGGCCTACTGCAGGAGGTCTCCATGTGTCTGGGAGATGTATGACGACCTGAGGAGTGACAGGAGTGTCAGAAAAAAACAAAATATGCCCACATGCTGTATTATACACAAAAGACTGATTGCATTGTTTAAATGTAATTTCACAAATACAAGTATTTTTGTTATATGCCACACACCCTTGTTTTCCTAATCCTGTTTGGAGAAGTAATATCTGCTTTTCTGGAAGTTGGGCTTTATGTTGTTTGCACTCAAGTCTATTATTCTGTGTGGTATTTTTGGTTTGAAGACAGATAGTGATTTGACAGTATTAAGTGTTTTTAAGTTTTTAAAGGTCCATTATTTGTGTTAATGGATGTTTGATAGTACACAGTAATTAAATTTCAAAAGTTAAATACTTTTGGCTTAATTCTTAATTCATTGAGTCATGAGTTTCCACTAATATATATATATATATATATATAATGTATGTATGTCAAAAGTTTGAAAACATTAAGATTTTTTTAATGTTTCTGAAAGAAGTCTCTTCTGCTCACCAAGGCTGCATTTGTTTGATCAAAAATACAGTAAAACAGTAATATTGTGAAATATTATTCCAATATAAAACAGTTGTTTTCTATCTGAATATATAGTAAACTGTAATTTATTCTGTGATCAAAGCTGAATTTTCAGCATCATTACTTCATTCTTCAGTGTCACACGATCCTTCAGAAATCATTCTAATATGCTGATTTGCTGCTCAAGAAACATTCATTATTATTATCAGTTGAAAACAGTTTTCGTGGAAACCATGATGCACAACCATTCAAAGGTTTGGCATAAGTAAATTAAAAAATATTTTATATATATATATATATATATATATATATATATATATATATATATATCTTTTATTCAGCAAGGACGCATTAAATTGATCAAAAGAGACAGTAAAGACATTTATATTGTTAAAAAGATTTCTATTTCAAATAAATGCTGTTCTTTTTACCTTTCTATTCATCAAAAAATCCACACAAAAATGTATCACTGTTTCCACAAAAATATTAAGCATGCAAAAATAGTTTTCAACATTGATAAAAATAAGAACCATTCTTAATAATTGAGCACAAAATCAACATTTTACTATGATTTCTGAAGGATCATGTGACATTGAAGACTGGAGTTTGTTTTTATTTATTTTTTTTATATGCCAGTCAAATTACAAACAATGAACATGACAATAGTCATTCCAACACATAGTATAAAATATAGAGCATATATAGACTACAAATAGAAAAAAATATACAGTATAATCTATAAAATAAACAATACAAGTGAAATTAAAAACAAACAAACAAACCATTGAAGACTGGAGTAATGATGCTGAAAATTCTAATTGACATCACAGAAATAAAATTACATTTTAAATTATATTAAAACAGAACACAGCTATTTTAAAGTGTAATGTTTCACAATATTACTGTTTTTACAATATTTTTTTTATCAAAAAAATCTTATTGGTGAGATTAAGAGACTTCTTTCAAAAACATTTAAAAATCTTAATGTTTCCAAACTTTTGACCTGTACTGTATAGGCCTACACACAGACACACACACACACACAGCCTATGTATGTATAAACACAGAGCTACAGCAAACAGATTATGGTGCCGGTATTTACGACAGTGTTAATATTACTACTGTTATTCACATAACTACATACAGTAACAAGTAAAAATACCATGGAGTTTGTGTTACATTCCCCACATCCTGTGATCCGCTGTGTCCGTTAAAAGTTGAAAACGCACAGTGGATAGGTAACAGTTAAGTGAATGCGACTATTTATGTGATTTGGTTTGCCATTTGGATCTTACCTTGTTACTTCAACTGTATTGTTAAAAAAAAAAAGACAGTCACAAAAACGAAACTTTTACTGGCACAAACGAAGCACAAACAAACAAGACTATTTGGGGTTAATTTGGAGCATGTGGGGTGGCTGGTGACGTCATCGCCTATAATTCAATGTCTAATACTTTAAAAACCGAAGCAGCACAAACGGAAATTTTACCGGCACAAACCAGCACAAACGAAACACAAACAATTGAGCCTATTTTGGGTGAATTTGGAGCATGTGGGGTGGCTGGTGACGTCATCGCCTATAATTCAATGTCTAATACTTTAAAAACCGAAGCAGCATTAACAAATCTTTTACCGGCACAAACCAGCACAAGCGAAGCACAAACAAACGAGACTATTTGGGGTGAATTTGGAGCATGTAGGGGGGCTGAGTGACCTCAGAATGACCTATAAATATTCTTTTAATATCTAAAAAAACCGAAGCAGCACAAACGAAACTTTTTACAGCACAAACCAGCACAAATGATTGAGACTATTTTGCCAACGGGTCTCAGACATCCAGCCATTCAATGGCACAAATCTACTATAAACCTTGTCACCACGACAAGCAGGGAGGGGGCCAGAGCATATTATGGTGTCTGACATCGTTTTTGCAAGTTCACACACCTCTTTAACATTACCTGTTAAATGATCTCCGACTGGCAAAGCCGGACACCATTAGTGCCAATATGAATAAAAATTTTAGAAAATCTACATTTAGCATTAGCCAGCAGTTGTAAATTTGATCTGATGTCAGACGCCTGAGCCCCCGAAATGCAATTAACAATTGTGGCTGGAGTCTTTATTTCCACGTTCCTTACAATAGAATCTCTGTAACCAGGGTGCTTTCAACATGATTCTCAGTGGGTGCATCACTGAGTGGGGAGAATCGATTGGAAACCCTAACAGGAACAGGAGAGTGGTGTCGCTTTGCTGAGCAAGTATGCTGCCAAGACGTCATCCAAACGCCCTGCTGCAGGGACTCTACAGCCGGAACCAAAGTGTGTGTGTTGCTCGCTGTACTACCTGGATTTGAAACAGTATCTACTGGCTTCTTTTTCTCAATGACCTCCACTAGCGTTCGGATGCGTGTCTCTAACTCATTAATCTTCTCTGTCAGCCTGACTAATTCCTTACATTTATCACATGTAAATCCCTCACTGGTGACAGAAGAAGCTATAGTAAACGTGGCATGTAATGCAGGAAGCAATAACATGAGCGGATGCCGTCACTTACCACAATTGTTTGTTGTTGTTGGTTGCTCCCAGTCAGCGAGGGTTTGAGATCGATGAGAATCCCTCACTCAATTGTTTGTTGTTATGGTTGTCCTTGATAAGCAGTGCTTTGAAATCGATGCAATAATCCGTGTAGCACAGAGGAGAAAACGGATGTGCAGGTTAAAATGTTAACAGAATAATGCGGAAAAAACCTGATGCGTGCTGAAAAATGGCAGAGATTAAAGATTAAAAGCTGAACACAGATAGATAAGATGTTAAAAAAGCAAGCAGGCTACAAACACAGACTTGAGCTAGGCACCAGCAGCAACCAGACAAGGTATACGTATTAAAATCAGGTGTAAAACTGTTTGTTTTTACCACATGCAAGTCCCTGTTAAACTGCACTGAGCATTGGGCAAAGGAGCACGCGCATCCTGGTCAATCAAACTGATCGCAATGGAGAAAGGGGCGCAATCATTTTCATTAAATGTGCAAAAACATACCTCGACTTCAGTTTCAATAATCAATTGTGCAGCTCTCATGCATATCACACCGATGTCTCGGCGGTCAAAATGTGCCGGATTTCAAAGTCTTTTAGATGGTTTCTCCTCATGCAAGCGCATAATACAATGAACAACGATGCTATTTTCAACACAAGAGAGAATTTGCACTGCGTTTACAGATAATTGTACTATATTAAACTGTATATTGCTGAATATAATTATAATGGTCCTGATATTTGATAGTCCTCCTTGATAATGCCAAATGTAATGTCTGATTATTGGAATGAACAACCACATCCTCACACGGTTCTACACCTGCACTGTAGAGAGCATCCTGACTGGCTGCATCATCGCCTGGTACGGCAACAGCACGAAGGGTGGTAGGAACTGCCAGACACATCATTGGAGGTGAGCTTCCCTCCCTCCAGGACATATATACAAGGCGGTGTGTGAAAAAAGCTCGGAGGATCATCAGAGACTCCAGCCACCCGAGCCATGGGCTGTTCTCACTGCTACCATCAGGCAGGCGGTATCGCAGCATCAGGACCCGCACCAGCCGACTCCATGATAGCTGCTTCCCCCAAGCAATCAGACTTTTGAACTCTTGATCTCTCACGATCAAAATACATCAGCACTGGACTGTCATAAATTATATTCTCTCTTAACACACTGGCAACTGACTATCAACCGACAGCCTGAATGTCAATACAGTACAATACAACCTACTGTATATTTTATATATACCATGTTTATTGTGTACTGTGTATTCTATATTGTATGCGTATTCTATATTGTGTGTTTTGTATACTGTACAGTGTATGTTATTATTTGTATATTGTGTTGTGTAATTATGTATATATTAGATTTTATATTTTGTTTATATCTGATGTTTATTGTAAATTGGTATATGTCTCATCACTGTCATGACTGCTATGTTGCTCGGAACTGCACCCAAGAATTTCACACACCATTGCACTTGTGTATATGATTGTGTGACAATAAAGTGATTTGATTTTGATTTCACCAGTAAATTTATACCATGGCAAACATTATTTTACTGGATAAACATACATATAGTTTTGAAAAGAATAGTCATCAGTGACAATACTATTTTAAAATGTACAATATTAATTTAAAATACATAAAATGTATGTAATCAGTAACTGTGTACAAGCATATGTATCTATCCTAATTATGTATTTTTCAGCTGGGCAGAATTAGTCATATTTCTATTCTGCCCTCTGCTGGGCAGATTTGTTTTTTTGTTTTTTTTCACTCCATCCTGATTGGCTCATTTTACTGTTTAATGAACAGTACTTTTTGTTAAGATTTACAAGTAAAGGAAAGGAACTATTTAGCATATATCCTCAAAGTAATAATAATAATAATAATACATTTTAAAACTTAACTTTTCATGATATAGGCTTTGTTCAAAGTTTTGTAAGAGTATAGAATTGTGAATTCAGTACTGTAAATCAAACCAAATCTGTACACCTTTGATCATTTCAGTTTTTTTTAAATCATATTTTAATAAAATACAAGAAATAAAGTTGATTTATCTGATTAATTGAAAACATAAAGCTTAATCGATTACCAAAATAATCATTAGTTGCAGCCCTAGCTAAATTCTCAAATTTGATTTCAGTAATTAGTTTTGCACTTGATATCACAAATGGAATTTCAACTAATTTAACCAGTCATTTTTTATATCAGCTAATTTAACCATCATTTTTATATCTAAAAATAAATTTTTAGATGTTACATTCAGTTTTTCAGTAATCTGGGATTTCAGATATCAGTAAATTCAAGAGTAATGAAAGATACCTTAAATATCTTAAAAGTTTTTTTTTACTAGTTACAGTAACATTATAGATGTCTGAAATTAACATTTTCTTCAGTGAAAACAAAATTACTGATATCAAAAATGTGCATTTTTGCTCTCAACAATTGTGATTCAATTGTCAAACGTCAGCGACGTTGCTAGACCCTGGCTGATAGGGCTGAAACCCTGGATCTTTTGTTAATAGCCCGAATGTTTTTTTGTGATGAAAAAAAAAAAGAATAAAGTAAGGCTTAATGTTAATTACATCAGGGTACAAAAGCAACAAGACAGACTGCAATTCTGTCTTTAAATGCAAATTACTTTCGATCAGTGAGCCCAACGAGCATTAACTGACTGTTCGCACTTTGACTTTTACCTGCTGTTCGTGCTCAAGTTCATCAGACACATTACGAATGCTTTCTATTTTCTCTCACAGGGGTGCAGCTTTTCTGCACCAGAGGTTTTATTATACAAGCCTTATTTCTAAATATACAGGTGCATCTCAATAAATTAGAATGTCGTGGAAAAGTTCATTTATTTCAGTAATTCAATTCAAATTGTGAAACTTGTGTATTAAATAAATTCAATGCACACAGACTGAAGTAGTTTAAGTCTTTGGTTCTTTTAATTGTGATGATTTTGGCTCACATTTAACAAAAACCCACCAATTCATTATCTCAAAAAATTAGAATACATCATAAGACCAATTAAAAAAAACATTTTTAGTGAATTGTTGGCCTTCTGGAAAGTATGTTCATTTACTGTATATGTACTCAATACTTGGTAGGGGCTCCTTTTGCTTTAATTACTGCCTCAATTCGGCGTGGCATGGAGGTGATCAGTTTGTGGCACTGCTGAGGTGGTATGGAAGCCCAGGTTTCTTTGACAGTGGCCTTCAGCTCATCTGCATTTTTTGGTCTCTTGTTTCTCATTTTCCTCTTGACATACCCCATAGATTCTCTATGGGGTTCAGGTCTGGTGAGTTTGCTGGCCAGTCAAACACACCAACACCATGGTCATTTAACCAACTTTTGGTGCTTTTAGCAGTGTGGGCAGGTGCCAAATCCAGCTGGAAAATGAAATCAGCATCTTTAAAAAGCTGGTCAGCAGAAGGAAGCATGAATGCTCCAAAATTTCTTGGTAAACGGGTGCAGTGACTTTGGTTTTCAAAAAACACAATGGACCAACACCAGCAGATGACATTGCACCCCAAATCATCACAGACTGTGGAAACTTAACACTGGACTTCAAGCAACTTGGGCTATGAGCTTCTCCACCTTTCCTCCAGACTCTAGGACCTTGGTTTCCAAATGAAATACAAAACTTGCTCTCATCTGAAAAGAGGACTTTGGACCACTGGGCAACAGTCCAGTTCTTCTTCTCCTTAGCCCAGGTAAGACGCCTCTGATGTTGTCTGTGGTTCGGGAGTGGCTTAACAAGAGGAATATGACAACTGTAGCCAAATTCCTTGACATGTCTGTGTGTGGTGGCTCTTGATGCCTTGACCCCAGCCTCAGTCCATTCCTTGTGAAGTTCACCCAAATTCTTGAATCAATTTTGCTTGACAATCATAAGGCTGCGGTTCTCTCGGTTGGTTGTGCATCTTTTTCTTCCACACTTTTTCCTTCCACTCAACTTTCTGTTAACATGCTTGGATACAGCACTCTGTGAACAGCCAGCTTCTTTGGCAATGAATGTTTGTGGCTTACCCTCCTTGTGAAGGGTGTCAATGATTGTCTTCTGGACAACTGTCAGATCAGCAGTCTTCCCCATGATTGTGTAGCCTAGTGAACCAAACTGAGAGACCATTTTGAAGGCTCAGGAAACCTTTGCAGGTGTTTTGAGTTGATTAGCTGATTGGCATGTCACCATATTATAATTTGTTGAGATAGTGAATTGGTGGGTTTTTGTTAAATGTGAGCCAAAATCATCACAATTAAAAGAACCAAAGACTTAAACTACTTCAGTCTGTGTGCATTGAATTTATTTAATACACGAGTTTCACAATTTGAGTTGAATTACTGAAATAAATGAACTTTTCCACGACATTCTAATTTATTGAGATGCACCTGTATAATCTATAAGCCTCATTTCTAATCTTGATTTGTTTTTAACAATTCTCACACCAAGTAGATTTTAATGCACGCACCAGTCAACTTGTTTTGAGCACCCCTAATCGCTCCCTAAAATGGACTCTTAAAATCTGCTAGTGCATTTAAGAATTACCATCCATAATCAAATTAGTAGCAAGTTCACTGAACGACGAACCAACCAGATTTTATTTAGCATTAGTCGATCAGAATGAAGAAGGTATGTCAATAACAGTGCCTTCAATACAACAAAACTTTAACAAGGATAAGATTTGTATGATGTAGGCCTACGATTGTTATGCCAGTAGGTAGCCACGTTAATGACTAGTTGCTAACTGATTAAGTTACATGTGAGCTGACCAAATATCTGGATTTATAATTATCCTTTGATAATTTGTAGTAGGGATGTGCACGGTTACCGTTTTAACTCTTTGGTTAAACACAAGGTTTCACGAACAGTTATTGGGGTTTTTGCCGGGAGTCGGTACGTGGAAATTAAAAACATTTATTGCAATGGAGTTTCCTCAAACACAACTCAGAATATCAGCATAGTGAGCTATGAGCATAAAATCTCACATTAAAGTCAAATAAAAATGATCAAACTGTCACTGCCTGTATATGCGCACTGTCTGGGCTGGTTCACATTTCCATGTCATGTGCGTGGCGTTAAATAGCCTCTTTGGGGTGCCTTGATTTTTAAATGGTTTAAAATCAAATGGCATTGAACTTGTCTAATTATTGTAGGCTACTTAATTCTGCACACCAGAGCAAAAGGGAAAACGCTGTCTAACCGTTTAGCATTGAAACTATACTTTGGTTAAAAACAACCTGGAATCATGTTTAATGGTGTAACAGTCATGAAACCCAACGCAGGTGTTTCGAGATGCATTTATAAAAATGTAAGTTATTTTTAAATATACTCTGTGATCCTACGATGGAATTTTTATTGCCACATTAAATAAAAGGAAAGAATAAGATTTTGAGAATAAACACATATTTTGCATTATGAGATTGAATTCCTATGAGAATAGTCAAATTAATTAGAATAAAGTTGTAGCACTTTGAGATTATAATTATTATATTTTGAGAATAAAGTAAAGATTACGAAAATAAAGTCGTAGCATTGTGAGAATAAAGTAGAAATATTTCGAGAAAAAACAAATCTCAATATTAGGCTTAACTGAGCGTCATTATCACAATGATAGAACAGACGCCGTGCCAGCAGCTTCATTAATGCAAGAGATGGATGTGGAGGATATAGTTATATCATGCTATATAGGATAGGATTTAGCAATAAAGAAATCCTTGGTCTTTTGGTGCATCAGCACAGAGTTATTATTGGTATCCGGACACTGCAGTGGTTATTTAGGGAATTTAATTTATTCAGGAGAAAGAACCAGACAGACATTTGCACAGTCCCTCTCGGTGTTGGTGATGCTTGGTCTGCTTTTTTGTTGGGCTTTCCTCTCTAAACAATACTGTAGCTGAGGGGATGTTACCACATACAATGTCTTGAAATGGACTTATATAGTCCACAGCAGTTACAATTATTTTTCGCTTCACTTGAGTGTGAGCCTATATCTCATGCCTCCCTTGACAGGCGCCCACAGATAGAATAGATACTGCTGTACTAATGCACACCTCATTTATGAACAAAAAGCTCGCAAAAACTTCCCACAAATTCAGCTCGGTTGCATAGCCACGTTATCTCCCTGGTTAGTTGTGTTGAATGTAAAGACCCAGATGCTCCACTTTTCTGTTATTCACCACATCACTTTGATGTTGCTTGCGTTGGTGGTATAGTGGTGAGCATAGCTGCCTTCCAAGCAGTTGACCTGGGTTCAATTCCCAGCCATTGCATTTGAAGGGCAGTGGTGGCTCAGTGGTTAAGGCTCTGGGTTACTGATCAGAAGGTTGGGGGTTCAAGCCCCAGCACTGCCAAGACACCACTGTTGGGTCCTTGAGCAAGGCCCTTGACCCTAACTGCTCCAGGGGTGTTGTATCATGGCTGACCCTGCACTCTGACCCCAGCTTAGTTGGGATATGTGAAAAAAAGAATTTCACTGTATATGTGCAAATGTGTGATAAAATTCATTAATTAAATTAATGTTACTTTCCTTTTGATTTATGCTCAAAATATTACAAAATATATCTCATAATGCTTCGACTTTATTCTCGTAATTTTTACTTTATTCTCAAGATATTATGATAAATGACAATTGCAAATTTAAGTTATTAAATGACTTTGATTTTATTGTTAGCGCTAGTTTCTGCACTATGAACAATGAGCCAACAAGTTGTAATTCTCGCTTTGATTCTCCACAATGTAAATTAAAAAGTGTGCCTTATATTTGCTCATATAAAGTTCTGAACCGTGTCAGTGTTGTGCTTAATATAATTATTATTTGAAAGGTAGGGTGGTCATTTTGTAAGTCACGGATGCAAGGATTTCTCTTATTTTTATATTTATATTATAATATGTCCTGTGGGCTAAGCCCCAGATGTCACTGAAGTCTAGCGACGCCCAGGGTAGACGTTGAAAGCTTTCTTCATGCATTTGCTGTTTATCTCTCCCTCAACACTGATATTTATCATTTGACATGCAATTATGTTGAAGACTATCAAAGGGATACTTCATCCAAAAATGAAAATTCTGTATCATGCACTCACCCTCATGTTGTTCTAAACCCATATGACTTACTTTCTTCCGTAGAACACAAAAGGAGATGTTAGGCAGAATGACAGCCTCAGTCACCATTCACTTGCATTGCATGTTTTTTTGTTCAAGTTTATGCCAGTTTTTTACATTTGCATGTTTAACAGATGTGTACGTGTTTGCTGTTGGCCAAAATGTTAATGAGGAGCTAAAAACCATTTCCTCTTTCAAGAAAGATGAGATGCATAGTTTTTCTCTGAAGGGCTATGACCAGCTAGGATTCATGTTCAACCAAATGATCAGTAAGTAAGCAGGTTTCTATTTCATGTTTGCCAACCTTACTTGTAAAAATGTTCATTACTTTATTAATAACTTTTATTAATGAATTTATATTAATTACTGTTAATAAAAAAAAAAAAATATTACAAATTGAAAGATATTTTGGGGCCATTTTGATACATAGAATTTAAGAATAAAAATATATTAAATGTTACCTCATAAAGATGAAATGATGAAATGTAGAAAAGTGTGACTAAATGCCACTCGTACACCTGTGGTGGACATTTAAAAATGTTCCTGACTACGCCACATTGTGGATATGTTATAGTATCACCCCTTCATTTATGTGTGTGTGTTCTGCATTGTGGCTGATTTATTGATTTTATTTGACAAATTTAAAAAAAATGCTTGGTTTTATCGTCTCCCCCATTCATTTCCTAAGTGGGGTCAAATTTGACCCCAAACAGTAAGAGTGTGAGTATTTTTGTCACACCACCAGATTTTTTTTTTTTTTTTTTACGGGAAACCATGTTTTTTTAAAGCAGTAAAGTTCAAAAGGGGTCAAAATTTACCCCAACAGTCCATAAGGGTTAAGGGTTAAAATCCAGAAAAACCCAACACCAAATGGTATAAAGAGAGATATGCCCACCCACCAGGGATACGATCATATCAAAAACCACCATTGGCAGATGAACAGAGGGCACAGTGTAAATGGCGATCAGCAGCCTGCTGAACAATTATAACACAAAAAAATGTCCCCAAACTCCACTGCAAACAAACATGCTAAAATTAGCATGCAACCACATGTAAACAATAGGTTGCACACTAGCCAAACCGCTAACAGCAAGAAAGCTAATGACACATACTTTCAGGTGGTAAGGTCCAGCCCTGGCAAGGGAGGCCACTCAGTGATGCACACCCCAGTTCTTCTTCTTCTTTCCGTTTTATGGCGCATTACAAACCAGCGTAAAAAGGTATATACCGTCACCTACTTTATCGGAGTGTGCAGCATCAAGGCTTCATTCTCCTACTTTATATTCTGATTTGTAACTGTGTTTCTTGTAGAAATTAAAAAATAGTCCTATTTACTTCATTTGGTTTCTCTCCTGTTCCTAGAATTCCCTTAACATTCTATTCTCTTCCCACTTTGTTATCGTATCTTTAAGATTTGATCTCTCCTTACTATAATTTATACACCTCATAATCACGTTCAACATTTTCTTAACATTTAAATATTACGCATTTATCCGTTTTTAAGCATTGCTTAGTCTTGTGTGTCCCAACCTAAGTCTGGAATAGATTACTTCTCTTCTGCATCTATTATTGAATGTTTTGATTATGGTTGGATTTTGTAATATTCTCTGCCTTTATTATCCATATCCCATCTGATTTGCCATGTTTGACTTATATTATACTTGATTCATGATTTTCCTTAATTTGTACTTGTATGTATTATTGTCCTTTAGGGCTGATTTTGCCAGATGGTCTGCTACTTTGTTTCCCTCTATTCCAACATGAGCTAAAACCCAGCAGAACTGCACATTTATTCCAAGTCTTGGAAGATTTAGTATACTAGTATTAAAATGTCTTCTCTACTGAATTTACTTGTTTTAATGCTATAAATTGAGGCAGCAGAATCTGAGAATATTACTATTTTATTGGGCTTGACGTCTTCTGTCCACTGTAAGCCTAAGGCTATAGCTACTAGTTCAGCAGTATATACCGAAAGGTGATTTGAAATTATTTTAGCTATGCATTTTTTAAACTCTGAAATACCCAACCCTACGTGACCATTAACTGGATCTTTTAACCATCTGTAAAGATAATTAAGTGACTGTAATATTGTTTCTTTAGGTAATCTTGTGTTAAATATGCCAGAATTTTCTCCTTCAATCCATTCCCTTTTCTTATCAATTAACTCCATATTAACACTAGGTTCTGGGAATACCCATAGTGGGACATTACTTTGAACAACTATAGAGCAGAATTTAATATTATTCAAACTATATTCTTCAGATCTCTGTCCTGTAATCCACCCAAACCCTCTACTTGTGTATTTTCTATATTCCCAAAATTTTAAAAGGATGGATGACGCAAAGTTATTTTCTGCCTCTTTCAGTCGTATCCAGTATGAAAGTGACAATTTCCTCCTCAAGTCTAGTGGTAGTTCATTGGTTTCTGTTAATAAAGCATTGGTTGGAGTAGTTTTCATAGCTCCTGTACAAATTCTTAGTGCTCTATATTGAACTCTATTGAGCTTTTCTAAGTGAGAGTTAGCTGCAGCACCATAAACCATACTGCCATAGTCCAAGTTTGATCTCATCAAAGCTCTATAAATATCTAGCAATGCTCCTTTTTCTGCTCCCCACTCATATCCGGAAATACTCCCCATCAAATTCAGCACTTTTTTAGATTTGGTCTCAATGTGCTCCATATGTATGGAGGACGAAAACTGCAAAAACAATAAATAAATACACAAATAAATAAATAAATAAATGATCACATAATTCCACATATTCCTGCATAAATAAATATATAAATAATTAAATGTGCGAGGAGATTAACAAATAAATAAAATAAACAATTAGGGAAATGCAAATCTGAAAGTTTACTTTTTGCCTTAATCGTTAATTTATTTCTGGATGTAGTTCAGTATTTATTTTTCCTTCGCGCAACATGCTAATAAGAGGATGTCAATCAAACATCAGTAGGCGGAATTTATGCCACCATTGGCTGATCATTGTATAAGTGCTGCTCTTGATTGTTTGCCTGCCCTGTGCCTGCGCATTAACGTTAGGACAAATGGACGAAGTAGGCTAGAAATTATCAGAGACCTGCAAAGGCTTGCTGACACTGTTGAAAATTGAAGTACATTATCTGCTGATTATATACTCTTCAGCGTGGATGCCTGTATAGACGACTTAGATCAGTTAGCAGCTACATTTGACATGGATGTAGATCCATTTGTCCTTGAAAAGTTGGAAAAGGTTGTTCTACTTATATGACATACAGGTGTCAACAGAGGTGTAACTGGACATGCTTTAGTCCCTGTTCCCATAAGTACAATCGAGTCTTATTTATTATCGTGTTTAACAGCACCTGAAATCGCAAGTTTTTTGGTAAGTTAAGGTAGAGCCCCTTTACAGTACTTGATATTAACAAGAGTTGTCTACATATTCACGAGTTTACCCCTTGCGTAGTCATGAGTACACTGTGTAGGGAAAAGAAACAGCATTCATATATGCCCAAGTAAGCACATTGTCAGTGGTACCAGTGACTTAAGATCTCACGTCCAATCTGAAAGAGACAGTGAGATTGCATGATAATGAATATACTTTGTAAACTTTCATGTCAGGTTGATATCAGTTTTAATGTTGTAAAATAAAATTCCATATTTATTTTTACATTAACACACTCAAGCGTCCACTTACGTAGTGTCTGCCCACTGAGGGCATTTGTCTCCAAATGCAAGGTACAAATCAGTTGCTGGAAACATCACAAAGGCAAAATGAAAACATGACATTGGTGATGATATTCACTTTGCCCCCCAGATTTCCCCCTGCCGCCTTCATAAAATAATTAATGGTGTAGTGGGCTGAAGCACTTAACTGGTAATAAGAAGGTTGCTGGTATGATCCCCACAGCCATCACCATTGTGTCCTTGAGCAAGTCACTTACAGTGCATCCGGAAAGTATTCACAGCGCTTCACTTTTTCCACATTTTGTTATGTTACAGCCTTATTCCAAAATGGATTAAATTCATTATTTCCTCAGAATTCTACAAACAATACCCATAATGACAACGTGAAAGAAGTTTGTTTGAAATCTTTGCAAATTTATTAAAAATAAAAAACGAAAAAAATCACATGTACATAAGTATTCACAACCTTTGCCATGACACTCAAAATTGAGCTCAGGTGCATCCTGTTTCCACTGATCATCCTTGAGATGTTTCTACAACTTGATTGGAGTCCACCTGTGGTAAATTCAGTTGATTGGACATGATTTGGAAAGGCACACACCTGTCTATATAAGGTCCCACAGTTAACAGTGCATGTCAGAGCACAAACCAAGCCATGAAGTCCAAGGAATTGTCTGTAGACCTCCGAGACAGGATTGTATCAAGGCACAGATCTGGGGAAGGGTACAGAAACATTTCTGCAGCATTGAAGGTCCCAGTGAGCACAGTGGCCTCCATCATCCGTAAATGGAAGAAGTTTGGAACCACCAGGACTCTTCCAAGAGCTGGCCGCCTGGCCAAACTGAGCGATCGGGGGAGAAGGGCCTTAGTCAGGGAGGTGACCAAGAACCCGATGGTCACTCTGACAGAGCTCCAGCATTTCTCTGTGGAGAGAGGAGAACCTTCCAGAAGAACAACCATCTCTGCAGCACTCCACCAATCAGGCCTGTATGGTAGAGTGGCCAGACAAAAGCCACTCCTCAGTAAAAGGCACATGACAGCCTGCCTGGAGTTTGCCAAAAGGCACCTGAAGGACTCTCAGACCATGAGAAACAAAGATTGAACTCTTTGGCCTGAATGGCAAGCGTCATGTCTGAAGGAAACCAGGCACCGCTCATCACCTGGCCAATACCATCCCTACAGTGAAGCATGGTGGTGGCAGCATCATGCTGTGGGGATGTTTTTCAGCGGCAGGAACTGGGAGACTAGTCAGGATCGAGGGAAAGATGAATGCAGCAATGTACAGAGACATCCTTGATGAAAACCTGCTCCAGAGTGCTCTGGACCTCAGACTGGGGCGAAGGTTCATCTTCCAACAGGACAACGACCCTAAGCACACAGCCAAGATAACAAAGGAGTGGCTCCGGGAAAACTCTGTGAATGTCCTTGAGTGGCCCAGCCAGAGCCCAGACTTGAACCCGATTGAACATCTCTGGAGAGATCTGAAAATGGCTGTGCACCGACGCTCCCCATCCAACCTGATGGAGCTTGAGAGGTCCTGCAAAGAAGAATGGGAGAAACTGCCCAAAAATAGGTGTGCCAAGCTTGTAGCATCATACTCAAAAAGACTTGAGGCTGTAATTGGTGCCAAAGGTGCTTCAACACAGTATTGAGCAAAGGCTGTGAATACTTATGTACATGTGATTTTTTTTTTTTTTTTTTTTTATAAATTTGCAAAGATTTCAAACAAACTTCTTTCACGTTGTCATTATGGGGAATTTAATCCATTTTGGAATAAGGCTGTAACATAACAAAATGTGGAAAAAGTGAAGCGCTGTGAATACTTTCCGGATGCACTGTAACTCCAGGTTGCTCCAGGTGTATTGTCCCTGTAATAAGTGGATAAAAGCGTCTGCCAAATGCATAAATGTAAATGTATGCTTGAGTTGTATGACCCTGTCTTGAGAACATTCTCTGATTATTTTATGTTTCTGTTTTAACTTTATTGCAATCATCTTATAATAATAATTGTTTCTGAAAAAAAAATGAATGGCCAGAACATACATGGACCAAACACTGCAACAAACTTCTCATGTTAAATCATAATCATACTGACATCTTTGTTATATTTCAGAGTGTCAGACCTGCGCACAACCATGGACAATGAGGAGTTAGATGCCATAGTGACAGGGATTCTACAACAACACCCAAACACTGGGTATAAAGTGATGATAGGACATCTCAATGCTCAAGGCATTCGGATTCAGAGTATGAGAATTAATATCTAAAGCAGTGGTTCTCAACCTTTTTGACTCCAATGCCCCCCTTTGTCCAAGACAATTTTCGACGTCCCTCCTATGTAGGCTGATATGTACCTCTGTTACTTCTGTTGTAATGAAAATAAATACAATGAAAAATATGATGTGAGTTTAATGTTGTAGATCTTTATTTTTAGTTTTTATTTTATTTTTTTATTTTTTATTTATTTTGCATTTTAATTAAGATTATGTTAATATAACAAAATGTAAATAATTTTAAGAGTTTGCTGGAGCCCCCTTGTTGAGAACTCCTGATCTAAAGTTTAATTAGACATTCTAAACATAATCTCAGTCATATTTAAATGTAATTTATAGTTTCATTTAAAATGCGTCTCATCTCTGTGTTTTTAATTGATTGAATGATTATTTTATTTCATTCTATTTACTAACAATTTTACTAGAAATTATTTTGATTGTTAATAGACCGTTGGGTCTGTTTGGTCTATTTTTATAGTTATGCATATGTAACATTAAGTAAAAAGTAATTCATCCTGGTTCTGACCCTGCACCATAGTCTTTCTCAGCATATTAGGACATACAGATATTGATTTTGGAGTTTCAGAAATGTTGTTTGATGAAAGGCAAAATAACAAATGACACTGAGTTAATTTTTTCTAATGCACATTATTTGCATTTATTTATATTATGTACACCATGCATATATGCCTTTAGTTATCGTCACAATTAAATGGGTTCATTGCTCTTAAACTGTAAACTTCTGTCAGTAATTTAAAGTTTTGTTTCTCCCTCTCCTATATATTTTATTTCCTTGCTTACTTTAAGGCACAGTTTTCTGTAAAACTGCTTTGAAGCAATATGTACTGTGAAAAGCACTATTGAATCAAACTGTCTTGTGTTTGATTTTTTTTGTGTTTGTGTTTGAGGGGTGCTTGGTCTTTTCTACACCACATTTTACAACCTGGAGCATGAGGGCCTACTAAACCCAGATGATGAAGTTTACCTGTATGCACTGCACTGGAGCTATCTTCCACACATACAGAGACACCTACACTTCTTCAAAGATGCTTGGAATCACCATAGACTCAGAACGGAGGGCAATCAATCACCTTACCAACTCTGGACATGTCATCGACTGGCGGAAGAACTTTCTCCAGTTTACATTACTAATATTGTTTTTTTATATTCTTGAATTAACAATTTCATGTTTGGGCTTGTCTACAGCTTGTCATGTGTACTTACTACATCTGCTTACAGCATAGATATCTAAAACTAAAGGGCAAGGAGTGGAAACTGTTATACTATCTATATGTCAACAAATACTGTATGGCAGACATGCTATAGTGAACTGTTATTACCAACCACATCTATTACTGTATTAGCCACACACTGCCTGACATGAGCCCCACTTTTATACAGTAATATTTTTTTATTTTTGTTCCATTAGGTTGACCCTGACTATGGCATTGACAGGATAGATCCATACAGTCCTCATTAACAAGGTGTCCTCATCCCTGAAGTGCAACTTCAACGCCCATTGACAGAAGAAGAAATTGAGAGATTGCCAAACCCAGAAGCATCTTTTTCCAGTGTGTTGGACGTATACACACATTCAGTAGCCTTAATACAGGGAATGCTAAATTAAAATGCAATATTCTAGTTAAATGCTGCAACCTTGATTATTTGAATAAAGGAATAAAGAAAAAAATAATTTTACAAATATATTTTGCGAAGAAACAACTTAATGTCTTTTAAAAGCAACAATAAAAACCCTGAAAAACAGTGTTGAAGTTTAATGACATGTAACTGCATAGCCATTTCTACAACATTGTTTCAAGATTTTAAACACTTTAAACAAAGCCACTATTTTGTAAAATAAAGTGACAAAACTCAGGAGTTGAGTAAACATGCAGCTTGTCTACTAATATAATAAAATACAATGACAAGTTTGTTTTCTTTTTTATCACCCTCTGATTCTGGCAGGTCTGCATGCATGAAGGTTGTGCCTCGAAATCCTCTTCAACTGTCTTTATTTGTATTTATTTTAAAATATAATATATAAATATAAATATTTTTAAAATTTAGTTTATTATAGTATAAGCTGTCAAGTTTGGGTTAACCAGGCTGAGGAAAACTAAAGGCTATTGGGTATTTTTTTTTAAACATTTGATATGCTCTGCCCCAAGTTTGCATTCACATTGAAACATGGGAGAACACTGAGCTTAGACTATTTCATGGAGTCCTTAATCTTTTCACATTTTTTAGTAATAGTTTACATCTTTGGAAACAGGTAACACTCAAATTCAAATTAAAAAAAAAAAAAAAAAGGAACACTCCAACCTCAGACTCCATTTGATTAGGGGAAATAAATACACTGCACACTTTACCTTCAAGTGAGCACTCAAGAGGGCAAGCCCATACCCTGTTGGGAATTTTGTAAAAGGACAGAAGTGACTTCTCACAATCCACTTCTGTATCTCTGACATCCATGTGAAGTCTAAGGGGTTTTCCTGTTTCGTACATGTGCAGGGTATGTTCTCTGTAACACTTCACAGCTTCCAATGGATCTGGTTCCATTTTCCATGCTGAAAAATGCTAAATTGTATTAGAACCACTTTTATCAAGTTACTAAATCAAACAATAAAATTAAATAATCCCAACTCCTCGACAGTATCTGAAGCCATCTCAGATGCACCTCCACTTTGACTCTATGAAACAATTTTCTATCTGCCTCCCTGTCTTGAAAATATATCTCCCTGAAGCCTCACCAGTGGAGGCCACAATGGTGGAACTCCCTGAAGCCTGAGATGCACTTGTTGAACTCCCTGAAGCCTAAGATGCACTTGTGGAACTCTCTGAAGCTTGAGATGCATTGATGAAACTCCCTGAAGCCTGAGATGCACTTGTGGAACTCTCTGAAGCCTGAGATGTACTGATGAAACTCCCTGAAGCCTCAGATACACTTGTGGAACTCTCTGAAGCCTGAGATGCACTGATGAAACTCCCTGAAGCCTGAGATACACTTGTGGAACTCCCTGAAGCCTGAGATGCACTTTTGGAACTCCCTGAAGCCTGAGATGCACTGATGAAACTCCCTGAAGCCTGAGATACACTTGTGGAACTCCCTGAAGCCTGAGATGCACTTGTGGAACTCCCTGAAGCCTGAGGTGCACTTGTGGAACTCCCTGAAGCCTGAGATGCACTGATGAAACTCCCTGAAGCCTGAGATACACTTGTGGAACTCCCTGAAGCCTGAGATGCACTTTTGGAACTCCCTGAAGCCTGAGATGCACTTATGAAACTCCCTGAAGCCTGAGATACACTTGTGGAACTCCCTGAAGCCTGAGATGCACTTGTGGAACTCCCTGAAGCCTGAGGTGCACTTGTGGAACTCCCTGAAGCCTGAGATGCACTGATGAAACTCCCTGAAGCATGGGATGCACTGATGAAACTTCCTGAAGCCTGAGATGTACTTGTGGAACTCCCTGAAGCCTGAGATGCACCGATGAAACTCCCTGAAACCTGAGATACACTTGTGGAACTCCCTGAAGTCTGAGATGCACTTGTGGAACTCCCTGAAGCCTGAGATGCCCTTGTGAAACTCCCTGAAGCCTGAGATGCACCTGTGGAACTCCCTGAAACCTGAGATGCACTTGTGAAACTCCCTGAAGCCTGAGATGCACTGCTGAAACTCCCTGAAGCCTGAGATGCAATGATGGAACTCTCTGAAGCCTGAGATGCACTTTTGGAACTCCCTGAAGCCTGAGATGCACTGATGAAACTCCCTGAAGCCTGAGATACACTTGTGGAACTCCCTGAAGCCTGAGATGCACTTGTGGAACTCCCTGAAGCCTGAGGTGCACTTGTGGAACTCCCTGAAGCCTGAGATGCACTGATGAAACTCCCTGAAGCCTGAGATACACTTGTGGAACTCCCTGAAGCCTGAGATGCACTGATGAAACTCCCTGAAGCATGGGATGCACTGATGAAACTTCCTGAAGCCTGAGATGCACTTGTGGAACTCCCTGAAGCCTGAGATGCACTGATGAAACTCCCTGAAACCTGAGATACACTTGTGGAACTCCCTGAAGTCTGAGATGCTCTTGTGGAACTCCCTGAAGCCTGAGATGCCCTTGTGAAACTCCCTGAAGCCTGAGATGCACTTGTGGAACTCCCTGAAACCTGAGATGCACTTGTGAAACTCCCTGAAGCCTGAGATGCACTGCTGAAACTCCCTGAAGCCTGAGATGCAATGATGAAACTCCCTGAAGCCTGAGATGCACTGATGAAGCTCTCTGAAACCTGAGATGCACTTGTGGAACTCCCTGAAGCCTGAGATGAACTTGTGAAACTCCCTGAAGCATGAGATGCACTGATGAAACTCCCTGAAGCCTGAAATGCACTGATGAAACTCCCTGAAGCCTGAGACGCACTGATGAAACTCCCTGAAGCCTGAGATGCACTGAAAAAACTCCCTGAAGCCTGAGATGCACTTGTGAAACTCTCTGAAGCCTGAGATGCACTGATGAAACTCCCTGAAGCCGAAGATGCACTGATGAAGCTCCCTGAAGCCTGAGATGCACTTGTGGAACTCCCTAAAGCCTGAGATGCATTTGTGAAACTCCCTGAAGCCTGAGATGCATTGAAAAAACTCCCTGAAGCCTGAGATGCACTTGTGGAACTCTCTGAAGCCTGAGATGCACTTGTGAAACTTCCTGAAGCCTGAGATGCACTGATGAAACTCCCTGAAGCCTGAGACACACTGATGAAACTCCCTGAAGCTTGAGACGCACTGATGAAACTCTCTGAAGCCGGAGATGCACTGATGAAACTCCCTGAAGCCTGAGACACACTGATGAAACTCCCTGAAGCTTGAGACGCACTGATGAAACTCCCTGAAGCAGGAGATGCACTGATGAAACTCCATGAAGCCTCAGATGCACTGATGAAACTCCCTGAAGCCTCAGATGCACTGGTGGAACTCCCAGTGCATCTCTTCATCTATAAGACCTATTATATGAACTTTCACAGAAGCCCTCACAGAAAAAATACAATGGATCAGTTATGGTTACAGCAATTATCCATGATCAGTTTTATTTGAGAATAATACCTCTAATACAAGAATTTTGCTAAATTATTTTAGGAGCGGTATTATTCTTCACTACAACTGATCATGGAGACAACCGAAAAAACAATGGGGTTTCTGGCACTTCATGCTTGGACCCCTAAAAATGCTCCTGTGTGATAAAACCATATAATAATTACAATGTACATTGAGAAAGTCAACATTATGGTTTAACGTTTCCAATCTAATCCATGTCATTTACAGGTTTTCAAAATGCATATGTAGTAAATTACCTCATGCACAATTCACTATGCAATTTTATGTCCACAAAAGAAAACTCCTCCTGTTCATACACACATACAAGAACAACACATTTAATAATAAACATTTAACACCAACACCCTCATTAAAATGCACATCCTCTCAAATAATACAGAAAAGAAATATAAATATATACCTAAAGGATTCTCTCACTGCAATGTAACAAAAAGACTGTCTCAATCTCATATCTTGGTTAAATGGTGAATGTAATAATGAAACAAGTTTGCAATAAAAATCATTTTTTAATGAATACCTACACAACATTAGCTCACACAGCATAAATTTCCGCTACACATGACATTTTAGTAATACAGCAGAGACAGGTTATTGAAGACTTACAAGATTTAAGTGTGTTTGAAGTGGACGGACAAAGATGGTGGCATGGCCTATGTAGGTCTGTGGGTCTTTGAGATATTTAACACTGTAGCCATAATTTGGACAAGGGATGAGGACAAGTTCACGGCTTCGTGTTGTTCCAGAAATTTTCATCAACTCATATCCTCCACCATTTCTCAATTGAGGAAAGGCACAGAAAAGAAATTCCATGAACTCTTGAAAAAAGAATGATAATTAAGAATGATTCTGCACTAAATAACCAAATGCAGGTCACCATTCATTGGGTCATCAGCAGCAAGGCAATCTTTACATGTATGCGACTTAAACAAGCCGTTCGTAAGCTTATTTCAATGAATAGTGTAAACAGTGTGGATCTGGTGCAATGGCACATGGGGGAATGTTTGGGAGACCTGTTGAAAATAGAAAATAGGCTCATTTGAGAAGCCAAACGCCACACCTGATAGTAGACAAAGAGTACAGTTGCAGGGGGAAGTTTATATATATATATATATATATATATATATATATATATATATATATATATATATATATATATATATATATATATATGCAAAAACAATGGTGAACACTACATACCTTGAAAAGTAAAGCACTTATCACCCAGCCCCGCATGGGCAAGGTCATTCTTGATAGCTCTTGTTGGAACCAAGGATGCATCTTTTCTTGCCAGGCAGCAGAATGTGTGCATGTATGTTAAAAGAGGTACACTTCTAGGTGCTCGACATGGCATATTTTGCCCTCTGTATGGGCTAAAAAGCCGTGCTACTTCAGTTATGAGAACAAACAACACAGTTACACAGACACAAAGCCCTATACACACATAAGATGCAAACAATTTAAAGACAACCTCACAACAGTATTAACCTACCATCAACTGGGAGTCTAGGCACCGGAAATGAGGAAAAGGATGTCTGGACATTTCCTGAACATGTTGCTGGTATTAAACCATGAATAGAAAAGGCAAAGAGGTAGAATAGTGATTAGCATGATTACAATGGGTTCCATAAAATGGGCAGAGATTAGCAAATTAGTTGTCTCTAATTGGATAGGGATGAGTCTAAATAATTCTACCAATATTCTTACACAGCTTTCTGGAATACTCGATTCTGATTGGTCAGTCGCAGCTTTCAGAGGTCAAGTATTTCTGATTACACTGATAGATTTTGGAACACCGGCCATTCAGGTACTTTCATGTCTGTCATACTACAATTTCTTGGTCTCTTCAAGTAACAAATTATTTTAAGTCAAATCAATATTTCATGCCAATTTATTACTTATTTGAGAAGCAACTGTTTAAGAAGCGGGTTTATACAGTTAGCTGATCATTATCGCACAATAAACAGAACAGTGAACAGAATCACGGGGTTTAGAGTTACTTAACAGTCCGTGGCCTCTTCTTTCTCGAATAATAATTTTTTTTCAACTAAAATCAAAATGATCTCCATCAATTTCATGTCCTCTGCTTCCCGGATCACCCGGTTGGGATTTACTTTGCGATAATGACCAGCTAGCTGTACATTCCCTTAATGAACTCTTCACCATATATTATCAGTACGTAACCTATAGTGTTCCAAATAAGTCACTTGTAATGTTTTATTGCAATTAGGGTGGTGTTTATGTAGAAAGCAAGGTAGCTCATCACTTTACATTTTAGAAGTTAGCTGATGAGCAGTACTCAATAATCTTAAACAAATCAGAGTTACAGTTATTACATAAAACGTCACAGAAACCTAAACAAAACCCTTTATCGATGTATATACCTACCATCTGTCATTTACCTCGCTTCAGAAGTTAATAGAAATGAGGCCGAGGTGTGTGCTGTAGCTGCTGTACAAACATGAGACATTACAAAGATGAGTTAAATTCACAAAATAACTTAATACTGACATATTCGGACCCAATTTACACAAACTATGACTTAATAAAATTTGTGCAAAAGATCTTGCTCTTACGATTCTCCAAACGATGCGCTGCCTCGCGGAGCAACTCTGCTATGGACCTTCTCTCCACCATGGTGAAACTGCAAACTCCTGCCAAACCGTTGCATTTGAGTATCTACCTGGTAGTTACTCGATAGATGGACTGTGATGCCTGAATGGCTGTTGACATCCTCTCATTAGCATGTTGTGGGAAGGAAAAATAAATACGGAATTACATACAGAAATAAATGAATGATAAAAAAATAAAAAATTAAATTTGAAATATAGAATTAAAACTCAGCTTTCATTTTTGCATTTCACCAACCATTTATTTATGTTTTATTTTGTATTATTTGTTTATCTCCATAAATATTTATATGAAATAATATATGACACTGACCTTGTTGATGCATAGAAATGTAATGGAGTGAAGCCACAAGTCTGATAATGTTCTATTTCAAATTTGAAGATGATAACTTTAAAACTCTTAGTTATATGAATCATTTTCCAAGACCATGTCTTGTGATTCTGGCCGCAAATAGCATTAGCCATTAGCATTAGCGCCTACATATAGTAAACATTATAAAATAAACATTATCTTGTGCATATATTTTATACTTCCAATCATAACTGAGTTAATATAGCAGTGTGTTTTAATGATCTCATGTGGATTCCAATCATATAATGAGGCAGAAAGCAGATTATTGGCAGGTGAAGATGATAGCAGGTTTACAGCTCTTCTGCAATTACAGCCACAGAACTGTCAATAATCATATACAAATACCAGAGACTACATGGAAATAATAGACAAACCACATATTTTTAATCATCTATTTATTTACAATAAGTCTCAGCAGTCAACTGATTCGTTTATCCCTGTCATGAGGGCACTGAGGTATGCATGATGTCATAACTTCCTCTTCATCTTGATCATATTTACATTTATGCATTTTGGCAGACGCTTATATCCAAATATTTGGACAGAGAAATGAACTTGTGCACCTTCTAGCTTCGTGGAGGTTTGGAAATCAACTTAAGAAAGAATTACAGCATGTCAGCAGATCATATCACATAATTTAGTGGAAAATGGACATAAAGTAAATATGAGAATATATCAACATTTCTGTAAATGTGCACACTTTTGGACTAAATGTTCTATTGGATGTTATTCTCTGAAGCCTGCTAAGGACAACTCATTTAGAGATTACATCATTGAATAGGTATGTGCGTCTTTATAACAGTTTAATTTTCATAACTCTCGCTTTGATATTTTTATATGTTGACATAAATTAAGAAATTACTCAGTAACATTTCTGTTGTGAAACATTGGCTAAATATCAAAGCTGAAGTTTTAGACCTTTCTTATGATGCATAGTTTGTCACAATTAAATAAGACATGAATGTTAATAACATACTGTTAATGCAAACAATACCAATCACAAGATCACTGGCGATACCTGCCAGTGAAGGAGATAACCAGTAAGGTTAAAGTTCACAGTCCTCTTGAACTCTCTTCCAGATTGAATTCCACTTCACCATTGGCTGATCGTGTGTCCAGGTCTCAGTCTGATAAACTGAAAGTCCGAGAGTTCTCGACAAACTGATCTAAAGGGATTCTGTGATTGGTCCAGTTACATTTAAACTGCTATTTCAGGAGGTTTAGAGCAGACTGAATCCATGCAGCTGAACAGCATCAGAATTAATATGCTCTTAAACCTGAACTACATCTGTTGATTTAGTAGTCAGAAACTACAGATTAACGTCTGAACTGATTGCAAACAATGACACGTAGTGAACATTATCTGTAAAAACACAAACTTGTTTTGCACACGTCTCTCAAACACAGAACTAGGAAACTGTGTCAACTGATCATTTCAGGGAAACTGAAACTAAAGTGCTGTTGTACGTATCTCTTTGTCTCAGAGTACATGCAGTAAAATGGCAGAATATATTCCAGTGGATCATGAGCAGTTCTGCTGTCCTATCTGTCTGGATCTACTGAAGGATCCAGTGACTATTCCCTGTGGACACAGTTACTGTATGAGATGTATTACAGGCTATTGGAATCGGGATGATCTGAAGGGAGTCTACAGCTGTCCTCAGTGCAGACACACCTTCACTACAAGACCTGTGTTATATAAAAGTACCATGCTGGTTGAAATGGTGGAGAAACTGAAGACGACGAAACTCCAAACTGCTGTTCCTGCTCACTGTTACGCTGGAGTTGGAGATGTGGAGTGTGATGTCTGTACTGGAAGAAAACACAAAGCTGTCAAGTCCTGTCTGGAGTGTCTGAACTCTTACTGTCAAAATCA